>NW_027673137.1:0-389665 GCF_964194105.1 Spermophilus citellus
AAGAAAAGAGGAGGAGATGGAGGAGGAGGAAGAAAAGATGGAGGAGGAAAAGTAGAGAAAGGAAAAGGAGAAAATGGAGGAGGAGGAGAGATGATGTTGTTGATGAGGAGGAAGAGAAGGAGGGGGAGTTGGAGGAGGAGAAGTAGGAGAGAGATGAGCTGGAGGAGGAGTAGAAGGAGCAGGAGGAGGAGAATGAGGAGATGGAGGAGGAGGAAAGAAAAGGAGAAAGAGGAGGATATGGAGGAAGAGGAGGAGCAGGAAGAGGAGGAGGAGGAGGAGGAAAAAGGAGGAGAGAAATGAGCAGGAGGAGGAGAAGAAGCAGGAGGACAATGAGGAAGAGATGGAGAAGGAGGAGGAGGAGGAGGGATGAGGAGGAGTAGAGGGAGGAGATGGAAGAATAGGAGATGGAGAAGGAGGAAGAGAAGGAGGGGAAAGAGGAGGAGAAAAAAATGATGATGAACAGCAGGAGGAGAGGGAGAAGGATATGGAGGAAGAGATGGAGGAGGAGAAAGAGATGGAGAAGGAGGAGGAAGAGATGGAGGAGGAAGAGAGATGAGGATGAGGAGAAGGAGCCAGAGGAAGAGGAGGAGGAGATGGAGGAGGGAGAATGAGATGGAGGAGAAGGAGGAAGATGAGATGAAGGAGGAGGAGGAAGATGAGATGGAGGATGAGAAGGAGGAGGAGAGGGAGAAGGAGCAAGAAGAGGAGGAGACAAGGAAGAGGGGGAGATGGATTAGGATAGAGAAGAGCAGGAGGAATTAAGAAGAGAAGGATGGAGGAGAGTGATGTGATGAGGAGGAGAGACGAGAAGGAGGAGTAGGAGGAGAGGGAGGAGGTGGAGGAGAAGGAGTGGAAAGGAAAAGGGAGAGGTGAAGAAGAAGAGGAGTTGGAGGAGTAGGAGGAGGAGAGAGATGAGCAGGAGGAGAAGAAGGAGCAGGAGGAAGAGGAGATGGGGAAGAAGGAAGAGGAGATGGGGTAGTAGTAGGAGGAGAGAGATGAGCAGGAGGAGGAGAAGGAGCAGGAGGAGGAGGAGGAGAAGGAGCAGGAGGAAGAGGAGGAGGAAGAGAAGGAGGAGGAGGAGGAGATGGAATAGAGGTGATGATGTTGATGAGGAGGAGAGATGAGCAAAATAACAGTATTCTATTCTAAATTTAATGAGTTAATTTTAAGTGACAAGTAAAAATTTTATATATATATATATGTATATATATATATATATGTATATATAAATATATAAATTATGAGATGATTAATCAAGATATTATTATTACTATTATTATTGTTGTTTAAATTTTTTATTGGTTGTTCACAACATTACAAAGCTCTTGACATATCATATTTCATACATTAGATTGAAGTGGGTTATGAACCCCCAATTTTACCCCAAATACAGATTGCAGAACCACGTCGGTTACACATCCACAATTTTACGTAATGCCCTATTAGTAATTGTTGTATTCTGCTACCTTTCCTATCCCCTACTATCCCCCCTCCCCTCCCCTCCCTTCTTCTCTCTCTACCCCATCTACTGTAATTCATTTCTCTCCTTGTTTATTTTCCCATTCCCCTCACAACCTCTTTTATGTAATTTTGTATAGCAATGAGGGTCTCCCTTCATTTCCATGCAATTTCCCTTTTCTCTCCCTTTCCCTCCCATGTCATGTCTCTGTTTAATGTTAATCTTTTCTTCCTGCTCTATCTCCCTGCTCTGTTCATAGTTGCTCTCATTATATCAAAGAAGACATTTGGTATTTGTTTTTTAGTGATTGAGTAGCTTCACTAAGCATAATCTGCTCTAGTGCCATCCATTTCCCTGCAAATTCTATGATTTTGTCATTTTTTATTACTGCATAGTACTCCATTGTGTATAGATGCCACATTTTTTTTTATCCATTCATCTATTGAAGGGCATCTGGGTTGGTTCCACAGTCTAGCTATTGGGAATTGTGCTGCTATGAACATCGATGTGGCAGTATCCCTGTAGCATGCTCTTTTAAGGTCTTCAGGGAATAATCTGAGAAGGGCAATAGCAGGGTCAAATGGTGATTCCATTCCCATCTTTCCCAGGAATCTCCAAACTGCTTTCCAAATTGGCCACACCAATTTGCAGTCCCACCAGCAATGTACAAGTGTACCCTTTTCTCCACATCCTCGCCAGCACTTGTTCTTGTTTGACTTCATAGTGGCTGCCTATCTCACTGGAGTGAGGTGATATCTTAGGGTGGTTTTGATTTGCATTTTACTGACTGCAGGAGATGGTGAGCATTTTTTCATGTACTTGTTGATTGATTGTATATCCTCCTCTGAGAAGTGTCTGTTCAGGTCCTTGGCCCATTTGTTGATTGGGTTATTTGTTATCTTATTGTCTAATTTTTTGAGTTCTTTGTATACTCTGGATATTAGGGCTCTATCTGAAGTGTGAGGAGTAAAAATTTGTTCCCAGGACGTAGGCTCCCTATTTAACTCTCTTATTGTTTCTCTTGCTGAGAAAAAAACTTTTTAGTTTAAGTAAGTCCCATTTGTTTATTCTTGTCATTAACTCTTGGGCTATGGGTCTCCTATTAAGGAATTTGGAGCCCGACCCCACAATATGTAGATCAGAGCCAACTTTTTCTTCTATCAGATGCAGATTCTCTGATTTGATATCAAGCTCCTTGATCCATTTTGAGTTAACTTTTGTGCATGGCGAGAGAAAGGGATTCAGTTTCATTTTGTTGCATATGGATTTCCAGTTTTCCCAACACCATTTGTTGAAGATGCTATCCTTCCTCCATTGCATGTTTTTAGCCCCTTTATCAAATATAAGATAGTTGTAACTTTGTGGATTAGTCTCTGTGCCCTCTATTCTATACCATTTGTCCACCTGCCTGTTTTGGTACCACTACCATGCTTTTTTTGTCAATTGTCACAAAATTTTGATTTACAACTCTATTTGTTTTACAAGGCAGCACAGAGAAATACTTACAAGTTGAGTAGAGAGGAAACATTACATAGCAGAGCTATGTATACTATTAATAGTGCTGTGTGCACTCAAAGAAAGCATTCTCAATTTCCTTCCCCATGCAATAAAAAATCATGCTGTTGAAAGATACGCTAGTTACTGATTAGATAACACATACATGTGTTTGTGACATTAAGCATATGGGCAGCTGCTCAACTTGGCAGGTCAGGTCCAATAGATAAGGAAGACACTCTCTTCACACAAGACTGTGTTTTTTTGACTAATACTATGAAAGCAAGAGAGAAAGCAAAGTAACACACACAGGAAACTGTATTGCCAGACTAGGAAAACCCACACACTGAACCTATGTACTAGAAAGTCCCAAACAGTTTTCTGGGTCCTGAATGGGAAGTCTTGGGCAAAGCATCCTCTCTACAGGTGATAATCTGAAGTCTTGTTCTAACTTGTATTGAAAGTGAGGCTGAACATATAGAAGTTAGAACAAAGAAAACTTCATTCTAACATCTTGGATGACCTAGTGATCCCGTGAAGAACACTACATCTACCCCAGCCAGGTCAGATCCTAGAGGAGGGAGTGATAGCCTTGAGATGACTCAATAAATTGGGGTTCCAATGAGTGAGTGACCAAGCCAGATGCATTGAGAAATTGGCATTCTTTAGCTGTTTCATCAAGGATATGCAGACATCGTGCAGTCACATGAAAAGGGAAGATCTTTAGGACTTTCCTTAGACCTCTAGTACTGATTCTTTCCTCTGGGACTTATAGTTAAAACTCTCATATGTAAAATTAAGCCAGTTTTCTGCATAAAATAATGTGGAGATAAACATGAAACAGAGATTTACACTTGGGAATAAAAAACACTATGAATATTATTCTCCTAGAACTTATCATTATATTTCAATATTTATTTTCCCAAATAAAGTTAAACGCAATGTTTGTGGGTGGTGTTTTGTTGACCCCAAAAGCTCACATATAAAGAGAATATTGTGTTTTTACTTTTTTGAACAGGACTTGTAGATGAGAGTCTAGAGGTTTATTTCAATCAAAATTGTGTTTCTCTCTCTGTGATGTCATGTCTTAGAGCTTTAAGATCTGAAAAGGGACAGGGATAGTTGATAGTATCTTATAATTACTGGATACAGAGGGGTCTGGGAGACCATGACACATGCTATCTAAAGTATAATCAATAAGTATAACAAACATTGTATTGTAAGTTATTATCTAGAACAAAAAAGGTCTACAATATCACAATATATAATGAAATAAAAAACTGTGGGGGCATAAATGCTCCTATAGTATGTCTTTTTCTTTTTAAAGTCATCATTTTACATGTTTATGGTTACACTTTTCTACTAGGTATCCAAGACTAAAGAGGTGGTCCCAAATTGGGGTGTTTTTCCTACACTTAAGGTGAGTCTAGTCTCCTCAGTGATGAAAGTCATGGAATTCATGAGGAACTGCATGATTTCTTCAGACCAAGAGTCAGGATGGGCTTGTGGATAATGAGGATTCACCAGGAAACATTGAGACTAATTCCCCTTTCAGCAACCCTCCTCTTTTACCTGAATATGCACGTTAGCACCTAGTCTCTTGGGTCTTTCTCCTCTCCCTGATTGGGAGCTTGTATAACTCTCCAGAGTTGTAGATCCCTTAGGGAGTACTGCAACACTATAAGGTGAAATTTTAAATTCATAATTCAAACTAGGGATATCTGGGCATTATTTTAGTATTCCTGGGTCCTTCCTATAACTTAATTTTTCCATAATTACAAACAAAAGAGTATATAATTTACATAAATAATATTCTCCAAATAAAACTTAATTAAACATATGAAATAATTAACGGAGACGATATAGCATTATTTACCCAATAGAATGTTTTACTATTGCATCAATCCATTAGCAATGTGACTAGTGGGAGATGTGTGACCTAATAACATCATTAAATGCATGACAAGGTTAACATTAAGAAATTCACACTTTATTTAGAAACAAATTGCATCCGTAATGAAATATAAGTAAAAATGCTCTGTAAAATGGGCATGGTGGTCCATGCCTGTGACCCTAGGGACGAGAGAAGCTTTGCAAGGTAAAAGCCAGGCTTCATAACTTAGTGAGGCCCTATACAACTTAGCAAACCCTATCTCTAAATAAAAATCAAAAAAAAAATTCTGGGGATGCAGTTTACTGATTAAGTTCCCTTAGTTATGTAAAAGAATAAAAACTAAAAAAATTAAAATTTCATATAAATCTTAAGAGACTTCTGTAATAATCAACTATGGGAATTATATTGTCTCCAGTTGTGAAAAATGAGAATATTTAGCAATTGTTGATTTATAGTAAAATTATATCCTTTTAGGGATGCACTATTATATATTTGTATATCCTTATTTCTACATTATCAGATGAAGTTGTTACAAAAATTTTCAGCAAATGTGAAAAGAAATTATCCAGTTTCTACATCTAAATGATTTTTTCCCTCCTAGGTCGCAAATGCTTCAAGGGATGGGCTATAGATAAAAAAAAAAATACTACAATTTTTATATTTTTCAAGGTGATTTTTTTATTGTAAATACTTTGCTGTTATCTAAGGTACATACTTTGGACAAATGCTGCTCCACCCTTGGTACAGGTATGAGGTAAGTAATTAAAAAATGTCTGAAATTTGAATACAGTCTTGGACACATTCTTCAGGTTTCTATATGCTATGAATCCTCCAGTGTTTCAAAAATGTTTGATTAATGGCCAAAACTTTGCAAAAATTTTTCTACATGTGCTCTCACTCGTATGAATTCTGAGGTGCTGAGTAGGGTGTGAACAACTGTTGGAGACTCTGACACCTATTTTACACTTGTATGATTTCTGTGCTATCATATCTCTGGTGCGAAATAGTGTTGAACTACTGTGAAATAAGGGTTGATTCATCCTTAAAGACACTGATGCAATGTTTTCACTTGTAAACCTTCTCTCCAGTATAAAATCTGTACTGTTTAGTAAGATGTGATCTTCAATTTTAAAAGGTTTGCCATTCTTCACATTTATAGGACTTCTCTCTAGTATGGGTTCTCTGGTGTCGAGTAAGTGATGATTTTGTATTAAAAGCTTTGCCACAATCTTTACATCTGTAGGGCTTCTCTCCAGAATGAATCCTTTTGTGACAATTAAGCTGTGAGATTCTATTAAAAGCTTTGTCACAATCTATACATTTGTAGGGCTTCTCTCCAGTGTGGATTCGCTGGTGCTCAGTAAGTGATGATTTTATATTAAAACTCTTGCCACACACTTTACATTTGTAGGGCTTCTCTCCAGTATGAATCCTGTTGTGGCGCTCAAGATGCCAGTTTCTATTAAAACTTTTGCCACACACTTTACATTTGTAGGGCTTCTCTCTGGTATGAATCCTGTTGTGACGATCAAGATTTGAGTTTGTATTAAAACTATTGCCACACACTTTACATTTGTAGGGCTTCTCTCCAGTATGAGTCCTGTTGTGGCACTTAAGATTTGAGTTTGTATTAAAACTATTGCCACACACTTTACATTTGAAAAGCTTTTCTCCAGTATGAAGCCTGTTGTGGCAATAAAGATTTGAGTTTCTATTAAAACTTTTGCCACACACTTTACATTTGTAGGGCTTCTCTCCAGTATGAATCCTGTTGTGGCGTTCAAGATATGAGTTTCTATTAAAAATTTTGCCACACACTTTACATTTGTAGGGCTTCTCTCCAATATGAACTCTCTGGTGATTTTTAAGGCTTGGTTTTTTACTAAAAGCTTTGCAAAATTGTTTACATATGTGGGGCGTCTCTCCAGTGTGTGTCCACTGGTGACAAATAAGATTGGAGCTTTTATTAGAAGTTTTGTCACATTCTTTGCATTTGCATGGCATATCTCCTGTATGAACACTGTGATGTTGAGTAAAGTCCTTGAGTGTCTTGCATTCTTCACATTGGTAGGTCTTATCTGCAGAGTAAATTTTTTTGTGTTGAGTAAGTGTTGAAAACATTTTTAAGGCTTTGCCACGACTTTTACATTTACAGGTCTTGTCTTCAGTATAAATACTCTGATGTTTCACAAGTTGTAACCTTTCACTAAAAGTTTTTCCGCATTCTTTAAGTTTGTAGGATTTATCACTGTCATAGTATCTACTGAATTTAAAAGATGTTGAGCAAGCTGATGGTTTGATATATTCTTTAAACTTATAGGGCTCTTTCTCTATAAATTCTCTTGTATTGAGCAAGCTCTGCACTGTGATTAAAACCCTTTAAAATACCTTACACTTGCAAGTTTTGCCTTGACTGTGAATATTTGGATGAGTAATAGTTTTTGAGCACTGAAGCAAGACTTTCCCACATTTTTCATCTTGCTAATTTCCTTTAGAAAATAACTAGGAGTTTCTCTATATTCATAATTTTTATCACCAATATAAATATACTGGTAATTACTCAGGGTAGAGACATGGCTAATGGTGTTACTTATAGCATTATGTATATAGTGCACTTTCCATAAATCTGTATCAGAATTGTCATTGAGCAATACTGGGGAAGTAGAAAACTTTCTATACTTCTTAATATCGTCTATTTGGGCACAAAAAGAAATCACTGTTTTGTTGCAGAAAATGGACATTTTGTAAAGAAACTCTCTTAAGTATCACTTTTAGAAATATCTTCTCTGTGCAAATGTTTGACTGGAAGTTTAACTCAGTGCTACATTTATACTTGGCCAAGTTAAAAACTGATACATAGACCAGATTTTCCACATTTCCTTTCACTTAAAAATGGCTGTGGATATATTTTCAAAGACATATACAGCTCCTCAAAAGTAAGTTGAATAAAATGAATATTTTTCAGATATTAATTTTCCCTACAGTCTTTTGACCATAAAATTTTTATCATAAATAGGGACTACAAATTTTTTTTGACCACTGTAATACGATTTTTGAACTTTACTCTCACCTATATTTTCCCATTTTTTTCTTAGTTGTAAATAGTCAGGGTCACACTTTCCATATCTTCCCTTTTTCTCTCTCATTCCCTGCTCTGGTAAAATTTCTCGAGGATGATGAGAATTTATGGCTGAAATAAAAATAACAATCATGTTTACTTACTGTACTGGGCTGAATATATTTTGTAAACATGGGAAATTACAGCAATAAAGGAACATAAGCAGGGGAGTAGATTATTAAATCTAAGCCCATTGTTACTGCAGAAATATATAAATCAAATAAAACTGTATACAGAAAATTACTTCGAGAAATTTCCAAATCATCTTAGTGTTCACAGTATCCAAGATGAGTACATTTCTATGGAGAGTAATATAGTATAAGATAATACATTGTGATACACAAAGCCTTTCCTCCTTCACAATATATTTTTAAAATCTACCAACTTTCTTCTGTTTCATTAAAAAATAAATGTGAAACATGAATATTTGGGGACTTTTCAAAAATGGATTCCTGGTTACCAACAGAAAAAAAAATGGCTAAATCTACTGTAAGAAAAGTAAGTTATGAATTACTCAAAGGGAATAGTAAATTATCATTTAAAAGAAGTTTACTGAACTTAACCCACACACAAAAATAGAATAAAATGTAGTCAAGAATTGTTAATAGTAATAAGCAGAAAATGTGTTTAAAGACTTTCTTTAGAAAATGTCTGAAAGAGTCAGGGGTGGTTGTACATAGCAATATAGGAGGTTGAGCCAGAAGGATCAAATTTTCAAGGCCAGCCAAAATAAAAAAAAAATGCAAACTAGTAGTTCTCTTTCCAGTACTAATAAATGCATCTCAGAAAATAAGAAAAATAAAACATCCAAGTAGCCCAATAATCTCCAAGTTGTAAAGACTCAAAGCAGGTTTTAATCCAAGTTTTAAAACTTACAGAGAATATTCAGAGCATCCAAATAAAAAGATGGGTCACCTAGAAATGTGTAACTATATAATTGTGAAATCCTTAGTCGAAATTTCACAACACAGAAAGGGATTTGGGACTATTTTCTGGGATGAAAGAATAAAAGTATCAACCAAGACATTATATTCACAGCTACTATCTTTCAAAAGAGAATAAAAATTAAGACTTTAAAGATAAAATGCACACACTATTCATCAACACTAGATCTGTTCTCCAAAAAGTACTAAAGGAAATCCTTCATACTAAAATGTAAGTGTGCAAATCAACACAAGTCATACAAAATTTTAAACATTTCTTGGCACAAACAATTCTATTTTATTGTAATTATGGGTCTCAAAATATGTAATTTTGCAATAGAATTTGAAAGACAGAAGCATAAAAACAAAACTGTCAGTAGGTATATATACCTATAACAATAATATAATTTTGAAAAGACACATAAATATGATTCAATTTTTTAATAAAGTGAAGTCAAGTTGATACTCATACAATGTATGAGTAGGAGATTCTTCATTGTTAGATATTTTTTGTCGGCAAATGCAACATTACAAATGTCTGATCAAAACAAACCTTGGCTATATGAATTAACTCTAAATATTACAACTATAGGTGGTCCACAAGATACTCTAAATCTAAGGACACACACATACTGAAAGCAAAGTGATAAAAAAGTGACACATACAAAAGTGACTGAATGTGACCAGAGGAGGAAGCCGCCCAGCGTGCGCCAAGCCAGACCAAAGGAGGAAGCCACCTGGTGCCAAGCCAGACCAGAGGAGGAAGCCGCCTGGTGCCAAGCCAGACCGGCGGAGGAAGCCGCCTGGGGCCAAGCCAGACCAGAGGAGGAAGCCCGGCCCCACCCCATGTGCTAGTCTGGAGGAATCCCATCAACCCTTAAAACCCATCAAAGGGGGTGAGGCTACCAGCATGGTTCTGTGGCTGATCCAGGTACGGGGTTTCCAACTCCCCCACCCTTAGCTGTGATAACTCAAAATATTTCCCACAAGATTTTGGGGGTTATAGCTATCAACACAAAACAACAACTGTACAGGCACCTGGTTTCTACCTCAGAGACTAGAATAGGGAAGATACAGGTGGAAGGTCATTTCCTTTCACACTGGCTATACCCATCATCCTGAATACAGAGGCTCAAGCTAAGAATAGACAATGCCACCTACTGGAAGCAAGGAAAACAGTGTTCTGAGAGACTTTTATTTTCCTCTTTCTTTCTCTCTTTTCTTCTCTCTCTTCCACAACTTCAACATATGTGAAACCAAGAACTGTGCATGAACAACCGAATTACCAAAGTAATATAAGATAGAGGAATTGCATATACCCCACCTTCCCCCATTTTTTCTTTATTTCTATCTTACTTTCCTTTTCCTTCTCTTATTTCTCTTTTTTCCTTGTTATTTTTTCTTTTTTTTATTCGTATTCTCTCTATTCCACTTTCAATCTCCTAACTTTTGCTATCTATACATAGGTTAACTATCTAAATACAGATAGGAGGTTGAGTCTATACATTCTTGCATAAATTACCAGTCTGTTGGTAAGAGTTCTCCAAAGGTGCTAAGTTAGTTTAACCTCATACCCTCACTCATTTCCCTCTAAGTATAACATCCTTCGTCTGAAATTAAGTTTTCTATATGCCACAAGATATGGTATGCCTTTTATGAAACTAATGAATATATTCTTAAGTAATAATTAAAACCAATATCTATAGACTTAGAATCTAACTACAAATGTATTAATAACAAAAACTTGTACTTAGATAATGTACTGTTGATATTGGGAAATGTTAACATTGTCTTTCTCCGCAAAAGAGGGATTTTGGAGCTATACAAGAACAATACAAGTATATAAGGGGAAAACATTAACACAACAGTTTCACAAAGCCAGAAAGAATCATGAGCAGTATGAAAAGACAAGGAAAGAAAGGACCACAAACAATACAGGTCAATTCAACATTAGACGAGGTAATATCTGCAGCTGATAGAATGTCAGACAAAGAGTTCAGGATATACATGCTTCAGCTGATCTGGAGTCTCAAGGAAGACATTATACAGCAAATTCAGACAATGAAGGATCATTTTGACAATGAATTACATAAACAAATCCAAGAAGCAAAAGATCAACTCTATTGGGAGATAGAGGATATAAAAAACAAACAAACAGAAATCCTGGAAATGCAGGAAACAATAAACCAAATTAAAAACTCAAATGAGAGTAATACCAGCAGAGTAGAACACTTAGAAGATAGAACTTCAGACAACAAAGACAAAGTTTTGCAACTTGAAAAGAACATAGAAAGCTCAGCAAGAATGTTAAGAAATCATGAGCAGAACATCCAAGAATTATGGGATAACATCAAGAAACCAAACGTAAGAGTTATTGGGATACAAGAGGGTATAGAAATCCAAACCAAGGGAATGAGCAATCTATTTAATGAAATAATACTAGAAAACTTCCCAGACTTAAAGAATGAAAAAGAAATCCAAATACTAGAAGCCTACAGGACACCGATTGTACAAAATCATTAGAGATCCACACCAAAACACATAATAATGAAGATGCCCAACATACAGAATAAGGAGAGAATCTTAAAAGCCACAAGAGAGAGGAAGCAGATTACATTTAGGGGTAAACCAATCAGGATAACTGCTGATCTTTCAACACAGACTCTGAAAGCTAGAAAATCCTGGAACAACATATTTCAAACACTGAAAGAAAAAGCGTTCCAACCAAGAATCATGTATCCAGCGAAATTAAGCTTCAGGATTGAAGATGAAATAAAAATCTTCCACGATAAACAAAAGTTAAAAGAATTTGCAGCTAGAAAACCAGTTCATAGGACCAGGATAATACATTAATAGTCATGGGATATTCAGATTAAAAATAGAATAAAATACCATGGGTAAGTTTTACACGGGTGCCATATGCATGTGGTATTATGTATAAATATGATGCACTAATAAACAATCCAGCATGCTTTACTCTTAATGGAAGATCCAGTCCTAAAATTCATCCACAAAGTTAAATATATGTAAACTTAACCAAGAAATTTTTGAATTATAAGAGAAAAAAATTATAAGAGGAAAAAAAAAGATTTATTACCTAACATGTGCATTGTGAAGCTGTACTATTACAATTGTCATCAAGGAATCATGATGTCAACAAAGTCCACCCAGGAACCCAGGAGGATGTAAAAATCATACACTTAATTGCAATGCAAAAGTCATTATCAGGTCAATCTCAGCAACTTAGCTAGACCCTCGGTCAGAATAAAAACTAAAAACTACCAGGCTCATAGCTGAGTGGTAAAGCACCCTTCTGTTAACTACCAAAACAAACAAACAAACAGAACACAAATAAAGTCCACAGGAATAAGCGAGGTCCCTGTAAACCTCAGCTCCCCTCCTGCAGGAAAACCATGTTTGGAGGTTTGATTATTCTTATTAATTAATTAATTAATTTTTTGGTATTTAACGCAGAGGCAATCGACTACTGAGCTCCATCCCCAGCCCTATTTTGCATTTTATTTCCAGGCAGGGTCTCCCTGAGTCTATAAGTGCCTCGCAAACTTGCCCAGGCTGGCCTTGACCTCGCAATCCCCCTGCATCAGGCCCCCTCCCGAGCCACTGGGATGACAGGTGTGCGCCATCGCCCGACTTGGAGATTGGATTTCTAGTGGTCCCACCTGTCAATCACCACAGCCCGGGAAGACGCTGGGTAGTCGCGCTCACCTGCCAGACAGGACTGTGACAGGGGCTGAGGCTGCCCCAGGGGATGGGGAGGCTGCGAGGGGTCTCCACCACTGTCACGCTCCCCACTCGGCTGGCCAGGGGGACTGAGGGGCGCTCTCCCCGTGGGGCTAAGGCCTGTGGACGCAGAGAGCGCCCGGAGTTGGGGTTGGGGTCGGCCAGCTCGGGTTCCCCCCACAGCCAATCCCGCCAGACGGCGTCCCTGCCTGGCCTCCCTGTCCAGGCACTAGGTGTCACTGCACATTCACCTTTTCCTGGTGCCCAGCAGCCAAGCCTGCCCTGGAGAGCTTCGGCCCCTGCATGGGAGGGCCACCCGGGATCCTGGGCACGGAGCGAAGCCTGGAGTCCAACTGCAGGAATCATGAAACCGCGAACCCAGGAGAAATAAATCCCATCCCGAGCGCAGAAGCCTGCCCCCTGCTCGCTGCCTGCGCTCAGGATTGGACAACGCTCAACACAGGGGCTTCTGATTGGACAGGGCATCAGTCAGTCTCCACTCTGCCCAGCCTGAGCCCAGGGAGCCTTCTTTTTGAGTGACAGGGGGGTAATATCTGCTCCAGGCAAGGAGGAAACCAGAATGGCAGGGCTTTTTTATTTTTTTCTTTTCCTTTTGAAGTCTGGGCATTGGGTCAGGGTTAGGGTGACCAGAATTCTAAGTTCTGTTGGGTTTTGATGTTAGGAAATTGAAGTCAATTTTTGAAAGTTTCATCACCTGGACCTCCTCCTACAATAAGACCTCCCAGAGCATCTTCAGGATGCTGACTTGTCCTCTGTTTATCTGTGCAAAATTCTCCAAGCAGAACTGGCCTTTCGCCCCTTGGGCACTGCTGGTAGAGGCTCACAGGGGGCCTGGCAGGCGCCTTGGAGGAGACTCCCACCGGGTTGGCAGCATGAGAGCTGATTTTCCTCCAGCTGAGTTGAATCTGTATCTTGAGTCCACATTGAGCTGGAGGCAGAATAAGGAGATCAGCACAGAAGACACGCAGGAGAGCACAGACCTGGGTAAACCCCAGCAGCACTGGGCTCTCTCACTCTCTGGCCATGGGGGTTGAATTCAGAACTCGACCTCTGAGCCCCTTCCCCAGCCCTATTTTGAATTTTATTTAGAGACAGCGTCTCACTGAGTTGCTTAGCACCTTGCTTTTGCTGAGGCTGGCTTTGAATTTGCCATCCTCCTGCCTCAGCCTCCCCAGCCGCTGGAATGACAGACGTGTGCCACTTTTTTTTCTTTCTTTCTTTTTGAGAGAAATACCTGTGGTGGCCACAGGATAACAGCCTTGCACAGATCAAGGCCACCCTGGGTACTCTTCCTGGTTCTTGCCAGTCCCCTGGATCCAAAAACCAGCGACACCCTGCCCAGGTGTGCATCCTTAGTATCAGCTGAATAATTTGCACTTGGCAAGAAAAAAGAAAAAGAAAAACGACAGACCCTACCTGCTTGTCTTGATGCAAACAAAGTCAATGTGTTTCCAAAGACAGCTCTGGTCTTGTCCCCCCAATTCAGTGGTGCAAAAGTCACATAATACAGAGAAGATTTCTCCTTAAGAGGGGCTCAAGGGTGTGTCTCTTTAAGGAAAAACAATTTGGGTTTGATTGGGAGTCCAGAAAGGTAAATTCCAGATTTTTCTAATTTGGTAAATAACTCCATAGACTCCAATGCACCCTGCTCCTCTCTGCCTTAGTTAACTGGAGGCCTCGAGATGATCTGTCCCCTGGGATCACTGCACCTGCAGATGAATGCAGCACCCTGAACCTCCACCTTCCCACAGGCTCCAACACCTTTGGCAGCATCCAATGGGGGAGCCATTTAAAAAATACTGGAATGTACCTAAAGACATTTCCTCATCCGGCTAGGATGCTATCAATTTGGTCCCATGGTCTTTTCAGTACTTTTAAATCTTTTTCTATTTTATTGGTTCTTCTTAGTTATACATGATCATAGAGTCCATTGTGGTAAACTTATCCAAACATAAAATATACCTTATTCTCCTTAGGACCCCATTCTTGTGGGTGATCTTTATGGGTGGATTCACTTAGGTATTTTCATATATTTACATAGGAACATTATGGTAGATTCCTGCTACTGTCTTTTCTGTTCTTATCTCCCCTCCCTTCCTGTTGCTCCCCTTTGCCTCATCTACAGAACTTTACTTCTTGACCCCACCTTCCTTGTGATATAGATTTGGTTTGGGGGGATTGCCTTATTTTACTTTAGCATGATATTCTCCAGATCCATTCATTTACTGGCCAATGATATGAAGTCATCCTTTTTAAAAGCTGAGTAATATTCCACCATGTATATATACAACAATTTCTTTATCTATTCATCTGTTGATGGGCATTTATGCTGGCTCCATAGCTTAGCTATTGTGAGTTGTGCTATCATAAACATTGATGTGGCTGTGTCCCTGTAGTATGCTGATTTTATCCTCTTTATGCTGAGGAGTGGGATAACTGAGTCCGATGGTGGTTCCAGTACTAGTTTCTTGAGGAATCTCCATCCTGCTTTCCAGAGGGGTTACACCAATGTGCAGTTTCTCCAAAAAAGTGTGCACATTCCATGTCCCACACATCCTCACCAATTTATTGTTACTGTATTCTTGATAATTGCCATTCTGACTGGAGTGAAAGAGAAGCTCAGTGCAGTTTTAATTTGCATTTCCCTAAGTGCTCGATCCATTGCCTTTTCAGTATTTATTTTTTAAAATATTTTTTCTAGTTGGAGTCGGACCCAATACTTTATTCTATCCATTTATTTTTCTGTGGTGCTGAGGATGGAACCCAGGGCCTCACACGTGCAAGGTGAGCACTCTACGACTGAGCCCCAGCCCCAGTCCCCATCTTCAGTATTTTTTTCTTTTGCTTCTCAGTAACAGCAGCCCAGGTATCTGGGAGGCCAGTTTCCTGCATGTGTGAAATGGGAACATTTCTCTTGAAGGAAGACTGAGAAGGTCAAGGCACATGCCCAGGATCCCAGGGATGAGCAGTACCCGGTTGTCTGGCCCATGATGAGAAGATTATGTGGGTGAGAAGAAGGAAAGAGCCGGGGACACCTTGGGGCCAGAACCCCTCCTTCCCCCACGAGGGAAATTATTCTTGCTGTTAGTTTTCTTAAAGAAAATTAGAAATTTTCCTAAGCTACCAGTGCCATTAGATATAGGTCCCTGGATAGAGCTCAGATTTGTCTTGAGAGGCAAGGAAATGTAAAAACCAACCCAGTGGTTTTTGACTTGTTGTTACAAAAAGACAAAACCAACAAGCTAGACTTTGGGCTTCTTGGGGACAAAACACTGGGTTTTACCCAATAATTAACAATCCAACAGCACCTGACACCCAATTAAAGGGGGATGAAGAATTGGATGGGTGGGTGTGGGGGTCTGTGGGTGCCAGCTGCAGGAGATTGCCTCTGAGATACATTCCTTGCATTTGAGAGGTTTTTCAACACCAATGAGATAAACAATGAGGCAAGAAAACTGGCAAAACCCTCTGCAATATTCCATCCAGGAAAATTCACAAGCACTTTAAAAGCATCTTAATGTTTACACTCAGTCAAATGTGCCTCAATCAGAAGGCAACCATTTGAAAAGAGCTGTCAACATGAAAAGGTTCTGAAATCTGCTGGTTTCTGGACATTTGTGGATGACTGCAAAAACCATATGAGTCCATGGCTAATACATAAGTAAAAATAGAAATCTAATAATGAGCATTCTCTTAAGACTTCCATCCTGAAAACACTGCCCTATTTGCTTTGATAACTTAATTATCATTTAATCATTCCTCTAGCAACCCTTGAGATCCATAAAGAACTGTGGAACATGTCTTGTTGGGGCAGAAATGTTGGGATACCAAGAAGAATGGTTCACTGAACCTCAAAGGAGAGAGTTCATAAATCACCAGAATGCAGGAATGCCCACAAAACTTGAAATTAAAAACAAGAGACTGGGGTTGTGGCTCAGTGACAGAGCACCTGCCTAGCATCTGTGAGGCACTGGGTTCGATCCTTAGCACCACATAAAAAAGAAATATATAAAATAAAGGTTTACTTTCCAATTAAAAACTATGTTTAAAAATAAAGATCAGATTAAAATTAAAAAAAAATGAACTCCCTGCAATGCAGTATTTCTCCTAGACCAGCTTCCTGGATCCCCAAATACTAGCATGACATGAGCAAGCTTAGAAAAACGGGTGAGAAATTACAGAAGTCTGATCTGGCCCCATCTCTAGCCCAGCCCCACTTAAATGTCCCTCTCCAAATAGCAACACCTCAGACCACGTATTTGCTGTCTCTCCCTTTAGAGCTTTCTCACATTTTTCCTTTCTTTCTTCTTGTGGTGCTGGGGATTGAACCTAGGACCTTGTGCATGCAGGGCAAGCACGCTACCGACCTCACTGAATCCCTGGCCCCTCATGTTCTTTCCTGAATGTGCATCTGCTTTTCTAAATAGGTCTGTTCACGCACCTGATAATGATGAAGATCTTTTCTGCCTTGAAAACCAAGGAACCTACTTTTTCTGAGCTGATGTCCCTCTCTCTCCCTGGAATCCCTTCCCATGACACAACCTCACACAGCCAGAGTCAGACTTGAGCTTTGGAATTGTGTGGGTTTTTTATTGTTTGGGGTCTGATATCACATACGTCACTGGAGGGAGGTAACCAGCAGCTATGCACTATTTTTTTAATAAGCAAAGAACAAGGTTTGGTAGCACATGTCGTTAAGGCCAGGGATTTGAAAGGCTGCTTCAAGAGGATCTCAAGTCTGAGGCCACAGTTGGCCTCTTAGCAAGACCCTGCCTCAAAATAAAATATTCAAAGTTCTGACACTGGGTGAGTCTTCATGAACAATGAAGGGTCAGAGTTCCTGTTCCAACAGTCTCCCCTTAGGATGCTGTGTGTAGGTATGTGACTGTTACCTTCCAACAGGACCCAGAGCAGTGGCCAGTGCCTGCCTGTATTAATAAATGGATCAAATGAAGTGAGTAAATAAAAAAAGCAATAAAAGATCTGACATTGTTGCTGGTTGTGATTCCATGGATATCGAGGTTAGGTTGTGTTTCTTGGCTCTTGTGTTTTTGCAAGAGAGGATTTTAGATAATACATAAAATGTAATCAAAGTAGAGCAAAGTTTATTGGCCCAGAAATCACTATCAAGAAGGGGGGAGGAAAACAGTGAGGCTTCTCTGACATGTCTATGCCTCACACCCCTTTGATCCTCAGGTTTATGGGAGATGCTGTGGGTGATACCAGAGGCCTGCCCATGGACAAATTCCTAGTTCTTAACTGGCAGCAGGATGACATCGCATTTGTAGGTTCCTACTCCACATGGTCTTGTCCAGAGTCACCAAAGCAAAACCTGAGTGTGTGTGTGTGTGTGTGTGTGTGTGTGTGTGTGTGTGTGTGTGAATTTTGCTATAATAAAACTTTATTATGACAGCTACTATGAAGACAAAATCAATAAGTGTTGGCGAGGATGTGAGGAAAAAGCACACTCATACACTATTGGTGGGACTGAAAATTGCTGCAGCCAATATGGAAAGCAGTATGGAGATTCCTTGGAAATCTGGGAATGGAATTACCATTTGACCAAGCTATCCCTCTCCTCGGTCTAAACCCAAAGGACTTAAAAAACAGCATACTACAGAGACACAGCCACATCAATGTTTATAGCAACACAATTCACTATAGCTAAACTTTAGAGCCAACCTAGATGGCCTTGAGTGAATGCAAGGATGAAAAAAATATGCATTATATATATAATGGAATTTTAATCAGCAACAAAAGAGAATAAAATCATGGCATTTGCAGGTAAATGGATGGTATTGGAGAAGATAATGCTAAGGGAGGTTAGCCAATCCCCCCAAAACAAATGCTGAATGTTTTCTCTGATATAAGGGGTCTGACTCATAGTGGGGTAGGCAGGGGTAACATGGGAGGATTAGATGAATTCTACATAGGGAAAAGGGGTGGGAGGGAAAGGGAGGAGGCAGGAGATTAGTAAAGATGGTGGAATGTGATGGACATCATCTTCCAAAATACATGTATGAAGACTTGAATTGGGTGTCAGTATATGTTATATACAGAGATATGAAACAATGTGCTTTATATGTGTAATAAGAATTGCAATGCATTCTGCTGTAATTTAGTTTTTAAAAAAAACACATTATGAAAAGTTTAACATGTTATTCTAAATATATAAATGCAACTCTTAATTCACTTTGGTCTGCACTGACGGGTTCTAATTGGAACTTTTCTGGGACCAGTAGGAAATAGGGGCACAACATACTATCAGAGAGGACACTCCCTCTTGAGAGTGTCCCTCTTTACCTTCCTTATGTCTTTAAATAAAATAATACCTGATAGAAATAGTAGTTAGCAGATGCACACTAGTGACAGGAACAGGAAGTTCACATGCCAAAGATCCAGGACAAGTCTAGGTTGCTTTGGCCCATGCTGGTCTGGAATGGTTCTTACATATTTGATGGTTAGGTGAAATCATCCTATCTTTTTGAATTCTGGAATCCAGTCTGTGAAAGTGTCCCAGAACTTGTCCCCTCCAGGTTAACTTGTGTTCTCACTGGCAGAGAAGACCCATATTGCTCAAAGAAATCACAGGTTGTTGGCTGAGGGATGGAATTTAGCACATTGACTTGGCCCAGGCAGGGCTCTAGGTAAATGACTTTTCTAAGAAAACACATGTGGAGGTCTCTGCACAGTGGGCCAGGTTCATACAATGACTCCCTGACCTGCATGATCCCATCAATCACGTCTGCATGCTACCCATCACTATCAATATATAGCTGAGTGGTAGATCCACCAAAAGTACTGAAAATAAATATATAGATAGGTAGGTAGGTAGGTAGATAGATAGATAGATAGATAGATAGATAGATAGATAGATCAAGGAAGGGATGAGCTGCATCTTTGAGAACCAATTATGTATCACCCCGTAGAGTTTCCTAATAATTTTGCATTTTAAAAATGCAATCATTGGCTTATAAAATTTAGTATCCACTGTTAGGCCAGGTGTTAGATATTCATCAAAAATGGAAAAAAGTAGAGACCAATACTGTGTGACCAGAAACTCGAGAAAACCTTATTCAAGGGCCATAAATCATCTTTCAAAACCAGTGAACACTTTTACCAGTTTTCTAAAACAAACACAAAAACAAAAACAAAAAAACCCACTGTGCATTCGAGCTCAGAAAGAGGAATGCAATCTTCTGGAATGGAGGAGGAGTTTGAAGGTCAAGACTTTCTGAGCTTCTATATCTATTCTGTCCCCATTTTTTATTTTATTAACGGTGATGTCTTTTTTCTATGTCTGCTTCTCCATGCATTCAGTGTTTCCCCGTCCCAACATCTGCCCACCGCCCCTGTGTCCCTAGAGGTTCTGCCTGTCCTCTTTGCCACCCCACCAGTCACGGCTCTGCCTGTCACCCCTGCTTCCCCAGGTGTCATCTCTGACCCTCTACTTGCCTCTCTCTCTGGTCCAGATGTTATTGGAATTCCTACAACATATTTCAAAGCCTTTTCCAGACAACCTGTCCTGGGTGTTCTCCAGAGACTGGAAATACCAATGACCACATGCCTGGATTCTGCACCCAAGGTCTCAAACCCTGGTGGATGGGAAGGATTGGAAAAATATTTGCACAAGTACCAAGTAAATGTACAGACTCCTCCCAAGTAATGACAATGGTATAATTTCTACTTACATAGTGGTTAGTTTGTATCAGTTTTTTTTAAAAAAAATATTTCTAGTTGTAGATAGACACAGTACATTTTTTCTATTTATTTTCATGTGTTGCTTAGGATCAAACCCAGTCCCTCACAAGTGCTAGGCAAGCACTCTTGCCACTGAGCCCCAGCTCCAGCCCTAAAGAAAACTTTATTAGTAATTCAGAGATTATCATGGGAGGTGAGCAAGCTGTCTGCAAACTGTATACATAAATTGATGTACTTTGCAATCTCTTGGGGACTGCTGGCCTGGAACAAGTCTCCCACCTATGCTGAATGAAAACTGCAAGACATCTTCACTGCTGGACTCAGTCTTCATTTTTCTCCTCCCACAAACATGTTTCTTTAACAGGGTTCTCAAATTTTGTCACCAAGAACTTTGAAGTGGCCTTTGGCTCCTTGTCCTTGGCCAGCTATCCATTCTATTACTTGCAGTCAACTTCACATGGTGTTTCTCTGTAACACTCTTATCATCCAGCACTGGTACAGACCCTTACTGGTTCTTGCTTAAACTGGTGGTGGGGGGGGGACAAAACAAAAACAACTTCTCTCTGTCTTCTGGACTTCAACCCTTATAATCGAAAACAATCATTATTTTCATCATTAAGGAAAATTAACTGAGCCAGGCAGTGTTGCATGCCCATGATCCCAGCAACTTGGGAGGCTGAGGAAGGAGGATTGTGAGTTCAAAGTAAGCTTCAGAAATTTAGTAAGGACTAAGCAACCCAGTGAGACCCTGTCTCTAAATAAAATATATATATATATTTAAAAAGAGAGGGACTGGGGATGTGATTCAGTGGTTAGGCAGCCCTGGGTTCAATCCCTGGTGCCAAAAATAAATAAATAAATAATGAGCAGAATTGACCACTGAAATTCCTTCTAGGAAGCTTTCAAACTCTCACAGCCTAGTTAATCAGTGGAGGTTGACAAATGATAGCCCAAGATCACAAAAAAATATGTGCTTCTGCATGCATTACATGGTATGAGAATGAGGATTAAATTCTTCCATGGATGATGACTATAGCATTTTCCTTTTGGAGAGAACAAGAGCCTCCACTGGCTCCTCGTTATGCCCAGGGACTGATACCTCATCCCTCAGATCATGGTGGCATCAGTGGGGGGCGTGTACCTTGCATTGTCAGATGAATTCAGGTTCAACCCTGGGAGCTAGGCATGCACCAGACTTCCTTGGTTACACATGAGCCATTGTTAAAGGACAGTTTGGCATACAACCATATACTATGGAAATGAGGTTCAACTTCCTTCCTGGTGGACATTTTAGCATTACAATGAAGTAGAATAGACTTCCCAGTCACTGGTACTTTCTCTTGAGTTTATTTGTGAAACAGGTTCATCCTAAACTTATTAAACACATTTCAACTTCTTGGGTCAGAGTCTCATGGGAAATCATGTTTTCCGTTAGGAGAGGGGCAAGATGTGTCTTTTATTCTTAACCTCCAAGGTGCTAACAATGCAACATGGGCACAAACAGAATGTGGTGCTTGAGTAATTGGAGAGATGTTATCTTCTACACAAGTGGAGCACTATCAAGACACTCAGTCTCTCAACAAAGATGGCAACACACCACTAACAGGAAGGTATTACAAAAACAGTATATCAACTGAGAAACTGCTGGAGACGGCAGAGGCTCGTGCCCCTAGAGGGCTGGGGTGGGGTGGTGTGGGATTGCATCATGCTACTCAGAACACTTTGCAATTTATAACTCATGAGTTGCTCATTCTGGAATTTTCTATAGCTTACAGAAAGGGAAACCATGGATAAAAGGAACTATGACAGTCAAATTGCTGTAAAACAAATACCAAGAGGCAATCTCGTGAGTTTTCAGAGATAAATAGTTGTTCAGGTACAAGACAGCGTTAGTGGGTTTCCCTAGAGAATCCAAGAAGCTGGAAGGCAGTGAAACTTGTTTTTTTAATCATCAATAATTTTATACCTTGCTAAAATGTGCTTCAAAAGATAAGGGGAGATTTGTACAAGGAAATGTTTGTGGTGAGTAAACGACTCTTCCAGAAATGCCAATAGAGCCATTAAGGTTAAAGGAAATGAAAAAAGACAGAACCTTGAGCCCACATAAAATGATGAGAAGTAGTGGTATATATAGCTCAGTAGCTCAGTATGGTAGTAAAATGTAGCTATTACCATGGAGTATTTAGTTTCTAACTCTTTTCTATTTGTTTTAAAAATATAAGTGTAAAAATTTGTACTCTATATGTGTAATAAGAATTGCAATGGATTCCACTGTTGTGTATTAAAAAATAAAATTTAAAAAATTTAAAAAATAAATGAGTGCAAAAGTAACACTTAGAACACCAAAATAACACTTAGAACCAAACAAACATTGATGCTGAATGACTACAAGACTCCATTTTTCATTGCTATCAGGAAATACTTAAAGATGAATAACTTGTGATTAGAAAGACATTTAGGTCAGAATTTTAGAGTCTGAGAGGCCAAGATAAAGGGATGCCATCCATTTGGCTTCTGGGAAGTACCCACTTTGCTCTATTCTAGCATGGTGGCTGTCATCAGAGTGGGGACAAGTGGAAGAGGAAAAATTATATAGACCAATCCAAGCCACAGACCATAGAAGGTCAGTCTTCATTTTTCATAACAACTCATTTTCTCAAAAACTCATTCCAAGGGACTAGCGTCCATTCCTCCTGAGGGTGGTGTCCCCAATGACTGAATTAATGCCCAGTAGACAGCACATTTGTAAGGTTCCCCTGCCTCAGTGCTACCATAAGGAGGGCCAAGTATCCAAAACCTAAGCTTGTTTGTGGACAAATGATATCCAAGCCATAGAAGACACACGATGCATGAAGTTATAGTCTATGACAAAGATAAAAACGAGGACTGAGGGACAAATCTGTAAGATTAGCAAAAATTTTCTATAATATTGAAACTAACTTGGGATGAATAAAAACTGATTGTCATAAATTTAAGATGTTAGAGCTCCCAGAACAATCACTAAGGAAAAACTAAAACATGTGCCAAAAGAAGAAAATAAAATAAAAATGGTACACAAGAAAAATGAATCATTAATAGGAAATAATGGGAAAATTGATGGACCAAAGCATATAAGTAGAAAACAAGTGGCAACATAGAAGCCGCCTTTTGTTCATTACTATTACTTTTTTAATTACTATTACTGCACATAGATCCAATTTGTTCCAATTTTAGAAAACATATTGATCAAGTTGGGCATGCAGCACACATCTGTGACTCTAGAAACTCAGGAGGCTGAGGTAAGAGGATTCAAGTTTTAGTCCAAACTCGGTGGACTTATGGAGAGCATGTCTAAGTCATCATCATCTGGACACAGTGGTGCAATGCTGTCACTAAGCTACTTTTGAGACTGAGGCTAGGGTATCACAAGTTTGGTGCTGGCATCAGCAACTTAGCATAACACTGTCTGAAAATAAAATATAATAATATTAAAAAAGTGGCTGGGGATGTAGCCCAGTGTTAAGGCACCCTTGGGTAAGAGACCTAGAATCAAACAAAATTGTTCTGCTGTCTAGGTCAGATTCACTTTAGATTCCAAAACAAAGGCTGGATGAGAATAAAAATAAAATATAAAAACATAAAAATAGCAATCAAGGACCCAACACAGTGGTGCAGGCCTATAATCCCAGTGACTTGGGAGGCTGAGGCAACTGGATCATGAATTCAAAACTGCAGGTGGTAAAAATAGAGTTCCTCTTGGTGGAATGGTCTGGCTGCAAAATAAAAGCTAAGAAAGGTAAAGCAGGGGGGAAACCCACAGGATACAGAAAGTAATTTTAAAAGCAGGGGTGGGATGGGCTAGCCTATCTTAGGGATGAAGCTTCCACACTCAAAAGAGCAAACTGGAACCCATGTTTGCTTTATTTATATCAGGGAATATCAAATGTTTTCCATGGAATGTTCTTTGCCAAGTAAGGTAGAAGGTGGGCTTTGCAGTTCACAATGGGTTATGCTCAACTCCAGAGCTCCAAGAGGGGTCTTCCTAGTAAAGCAGAGATAGGGTCATGTGCCTTGGGCAATCTAGTGCACTCTGGGGAGATGTAGATATTTCCCAAGGTTAGACCTAAATCTCCATGGCTCCATTCCCAGAGAAGACCCTCAAGTAATTCATGGGTGGCACCCTGCATATTCCCCCTTTTTACTTTGTAAAAGAAAATGATGAGCTGTTATTTCAAGTTCCTGGATTCTTTTCCTGAGAGTGTGACAACCTATTATCACAATACAAAAAAGAACTAGTAGCAAACATCTTATTCCAATAATATACCATGCAGAGTGTTTCAGTGTGTTTCCAGAGTTAAAGCCATTCCATTCTTGAAGTATTTTCAGTTAGAGAGGTAGGATCCAAAAGATAAATTTTGCTTTTTTGAATATCCTGATGTTTGATGTAACTCCATAAGATCCAAGCTACTATTACTTGCTATGCCAAATGCCCATTAGATGATTTAACCTTTTCTCTATCCCATTGGGAAGCATTATATTTGCCTGCAGAAACACAGACATTCATAATCAGATCGCATTTAAACCTTTCCTTAAACTTGATAGCAGAAAGCTTATTACCAATATTTATGACAGAAGTTTCTAAGGCATTCAATTTAGTTTCAATATTTCTATCAATATTTATTATTATTGAGGGCTTTGGAAGTATTTTGAGCCAAATTATTAAGAAAATTTGCATGTTGAATATTCTGAGATATAGTCACTTAGGCTGTTTCTGTAGAAGTGATAATAAAATGAATACAATTTTAAAAATCATAACCAAGAATTATGAGTTCAAGAGCTTGCTTAAGTCTGGTCAACTGAGCATGCATTTATTGTAAAACCTGAACACTAGCATCAGCATGCCATGGCTCTGAAATGTTGACTGGTAGTAAGACAAAGGAAGATTGGTGAAGGACTAATGTTCCTATCCCTCTGTTATATGTAGTGATGCAGTTAGGTAAATTGCACTTCTTACAGGCTACAAGATATTTATCATCATTTCTCTTAACTCTCACATTTCCAGTAATTAAAGCATAAGGAGATTGAACACAGGCCTGCAGGCCATACCAGGAACCCTCTTTACACTCCCTGCCTACAAAGTCAGGCATAGGGCTGTCAGTGCAGTATAGGAAATATGAGGCTGCAATTAAGCACCAAACATCTTTTTGGATACGGCCTTCACTGAAGGTTAGGATATTACCAACAAAACCTCCAGGGATCATGGCATCCTTATGTGATTGTGTTTTGTAAATTTTCGGAGACCAGTCTAAAATAAATCCACTATTTCTAGAACCCTTTTGCTGTACTTGCAAGACATTTGACAGTCTATTCATTTAGGAAAGATGCCAAATTCTATTGCAGAATGATTTGGACAGTAAGGTATTGGCAGATGTTCTGTGGCAATGACTGGCTTGTTATGAGAAAGTCCCATTTTAATAATTATTAGCACATTCAGGTACCCCAATAGGATGAGAGGCACATTCTGGGCAACACAAGCATGACCTCTACCCCACGTTATCACTTAATCTGATCCTTTCTGTTGTTATGTTTGTAAACCTTTCCTCCAAACTTGCCTTGAGGAACTGGCTGCAGTGGAAGAAATGTGTCTTTCAACTACAGTGTGAATTTCAGAGTTACAATTTAAAAAAAAAACTAAGGCAAAGCATGATTAAGATTATTTTCTGGGGCCTTATCTGCCCCCCATTTTTGGTAATTGTAGCTTAATAGATAAATGAGCTCATTCTACAATGGCAGGACCTTGAGGCTTATGCGGAATACCTGTTTTATGATCAATACAAAATTGATGGCAAAACTGCTGAAAAGAAAAATTAGCATAAGCTGGAGTATTATCAATTTCAATCTGTAAAGGACATCATAATGCTTCAAAAGTAGCTAGATAGTGAGAAATAACATGCTGAGTATTTTCTTTTACACACGCATTGGCAAAAATAAATCTAGAGTATGTATCAAAAATAACATGAACTTAACACTGTTTGCCAAATTGAGGGATGAGAGTTACATCCATTTGCCATAACTGATTTGGTCATAAACCATGGAATTAAGATAAAATATGTATCATGTTGGGGAAGCTAAACCTGAATTTAGGTTGGTGATTTTTAAAGGTCAAAGAGTGCAGGTGGGAAATGAGAATGGGATTTCATCAGTGGATGAGGCATATGTGTTAAAATACCATGCAGAGACTCTTTATTATTATTTTATTGATTGTTCAAAACATTACAGAGCTCATGATATATCATCTTTCATACATTAGACTCAATTGGGTTTTGAACTCCCATTTTTACCCCAAATACAGATTGCAGAATCACATCTGTTACATACTCACATTATTACATAATGGCATATTAGTGACTGTTGTATTCTGCTACCTTTCCTATCCCCTACTATCCCTCCTCCCCTCCCCTTCCCTCCCCTCCCATCTTTCCTCTCTACCTCCTCTGCTGTTGTTCAATTCTCTCCCCTTTCTTTCCCCCCTCCCCTTTACCCCTCATAACCTCTTATAATTTTGTGTATCATTGAAGGTCTCCTACCATTTCCATATGCTTTCCCTTCTCTCTCCCTTTCTCTCCCCCCACTCGTCTTTGTTTACTGTTAGTCTTTTCCTCATGCTCTTCCTTCCTGTTCTGTTCTTAGTTGCTCTCTTTATATCAAAGAAGACATTTGGCATTTGTTTTTTAGGGCTTGGCTAGCTTCACTTAGCATAATCTGCTCTAATGCCATCCATTTCCCTGCAAATTCTATGATTTTGTCATTTCTTAGTGCTGCATAATACTCCATTGTATATAGATGCCACATTTTTTTTTATCCATTCATCTATTGAATGGCATCTAGGTTGGTTACACAGTCTAGCTATTGGGAATTGTGCTGCTATAATCATTGATATGGCCGTATCCCTATAGTGCGCTCTTTTAAGGTCCTCAGGGAATAGTCCGAGAAGGGTGAAAGCTGGGTCAAATGGTGGATCCATTCCCAGCTTTCCCAGGAATCTCCATACTGCTTTCCAAATTGGCCCCACCATTTTGCAGTCCCACCAGCAGTGTACAAGTGTACCCTTTTCCCCACATCGCCGCCAACACTTATTGTTGTTTGACTTCACAATGGCTGCCAATCTTACTGGAGTGAGATGGTATCTTAGGGTGGTTTTGATTTGCATTTCTCTGATTGCTAGAGATGGTGAGCATTTTTTCATGTGCTTGTTGATTGATTGTATGTCCTCCTCTGAGAAGTGTCTGTTCAGGTCCTTGGCCCATTTGTTGATTGGGTGATTTGTTATCTTATTGTTTAATTTTTTGAGTTCTTTGTACATTCTGGATATTAGGGCTCTATCTGAGGTGTGAGGGGTAAAAATTTGTTCCCAGGATATAGGCTCTCTATTTACCTCTTTTATTGTTTCCCTTGCTGAGAAAAAACTTTTTAGTTTAAGTAAGTCCCATTTGTTTATTCTTGTTATTAACTCTTGTGCTATGGGCGTCCTATTAAGGAATTTGGAGCCCGACCCCACTATATGTAGATCGGAGCCAACTTTTTCTTCTATCAGATGCAGCGTCTCTGATTTGATATCTAGCTCCTTGATCCATTTTAACTTTTGTGGATGGCGAGAGAAAGGGATTCAATTTCATTTTGTTGCATATGGATTTCCAATTTTCCCAGCACCATTTGTTGAAGATGCTATCCTTCCTCCATTGCATGTTTTTAGCCCCTTTATCAAATATAAGATAGTTGTAACTTTGTGGATTAGTCTCTGTGTCCTCTATTCTGTACCATTGGTCCACCAGCCTGTTTTGGTACCAGTACCATGCTGTTTTTGTTACTATTGCTTTGTAGTACAGTTTGAACTCTGGTATCGCTATACCTCCAGATTCACACTTCCTTCTTAGAATTGCTTTTGCTATTCTGGGTCTTTTGTTTTTCCATATGAATTTCATGATTGCTTTATCTATTTCTACAAGAAATGCCGTTGGGATTTTGATTGGCATCGCATTAAACCTGTAGAGAACTTTGGGTAATATCGCCATTTTGATGATGTTAGTTCTGCCTATCCATGAACAGGGTACATTTTTCCATCTTCTGAGATCTTCTTCTCTCTCTCTCTTTAGGGTTCTGTAGTTTTCATTGTATAGGTCTTTCACCTCTTTTGTTAGGTTGATTCCCAAGTATCTTATTTTCTTTGAGGATATTGTTAATGGAGTGGTTTTCCTTATTTCCATTTCAGAGGTTTTGTTGCTGATATACAGGAATGCCTTTGATTTATGCGTGTTGATTTTATAACCTGCCACTTTGCTGAATTCATTTATTAACTCTAGCAGCTTCTTTGTAGACCCTTTTGGGTCTGTTAAGTATATTATCATGTCATCCGCAAATAGCGATAATTTAATTTCTTCTTTTCCTATTTTTATGCCTTTAATTTCTTTTGTCTGTCTAATTGCTCTGGCTAGTACTTTGAGAACTAAATTGAATAGAAGTGGTGATAGAGGGCATCCCTGTCTTGTTCCAGATTTTAGAGAGAATGCCTTCAGTTTTTCTCCGTTTAGAATGATGCTAGCCTGAGATTTAGCATATATAGCTTTTACAATGTTGAGGTAAGTTCCTGTTATCCCTAGTTTTTCTAGTGTTTTGAATATAAAGGGATGCTGTACTTTGTCAAATGCTTTTTCTGCATCTATCGAGATGATCATATGGTTCTTGTCTTTAAGTCTATTGATGTGGTGAATAGCATTTATTGATTTCTGTATATTGAACCAGCCTTGCATCCCAGGGATGAATCCTACTTGATCATGGGGCACAAGTTTTTTGATATGTTTTTGTATTCGATTCACCAGAATTTTATTGAGAATTTTTGCATCCAAGTTCATTAGAGATATTGTTCTGTAGTTTTCTTTCTTTGAAGTGTCTTTGTCTGGTTTTGGGATCAGAGTGATGTTGGCCTCATACAATGAATTTGGAAGAGCTCCTTCTTTTTCTATTTCTTGAAATAGCTTGAAAAGTATTGGTATTAATTCTTCTTTGAAGGTTTTGTAGAACTCCGCTGTATACCCATCCGATCCAGGGCTTTTCTTGGTTGGTAGTCTTTTGATGGCTTCTTCTATTTCTTCCTTTGTTATTGGTCTGTTTAAATTGTGTGTGTCTTCCTGTCTCAATCTGGGCAGATCATATGCCTTAAGAAATTTATCGATATCTTCACTATCTTCTATTTTATTGGAATATAGGGTTTCAAAATACTTTCTAATTATCTTCTGTATTTCTGTAGTATCTGTCGTGATATTGCCTTTTTCATCCCGTATGTTGGTAATTTGAGTTCTCTCTCTTCTTCTCTTTGTTAGCATGGCTAAGGGCCTGTCTATCTTATTTATTTTTTCAAAGAACCAACTTTTAGTTTTATCAATTTTTTCAATGGTTTTTTTTTGTTTCAATTTCATTGATTTCTGCTCTAATTTTAATTATTTCTTGTCTTCTACTACATTTGCTGTTGTTTTGCTCTTCCTTTTCTAGGTTTTTGAGGTGTAGTGTGAGTTCATTTATTTGTTGTTTTTTTTCTTTTTTTGAGGAAAGAACTCCAAGAAATGAATTTCCATCTTAAAACTGCTTTCATTGTGTCCCATAGATTCCGGTATGTTGTGTCTGTATTATCATTTGTCTCTAAGAATTTTTTCATCTCCTCCTTTATGTCTTCTGTAACCCATTGATCATTCAGTAACATATTGTTCATTTTCCATGTGATGTAGGATTTTTCCTTCCTTCTTTTATCATTGATTTCCAATTTCATTCCATTGTGATCAGATATGGTGCATGGTATTATCTCCACGCCTTTATACTTACTAAGAGTTGCCTTATGGCATAATATATGGTCTATCTTTGAGTAGGATCCATGTGCTGCTGAGAAGAACGTGTATCCACTTGATGATGGTTGATATATTCTATATATGTCGGTTAAGTCTAGGTTATTGATTGTGCTGTTGAGTTCTATAGTTTCTTTGTTCAGTTTTTGTCTAGAGGATCTGTCTAATGGTGAGAGCGGTGTGTTGAAGTCACCCATAATTATTGTGTTGTGGTCTATTTGACTCTTGAACTTGAGGAGAGTTTGTTTTATGAACATTGCAGTTCCATTGTTTGGTGCATACAAATTTATAATTGTTATGTCTTGTTGGTGGATGGTTCCTTTTAACAGTATATAGTGTCCTTCTTTAACCTTCTTGATTAACTTAGGTTTAAAGTTGATTTTATTCGATATGAGTATGGCCACTCCTGCTTGCTTCCAAGGGCCGTGTGAGTGGTATGATTTTTCCCAACCTTTTACCTTCAGCCCGTGTATGTCTTTTCCTATCATATGAGTCTCTTGAAGGCAGCATATTGTTGGATTTGTTTTTTTGATCCAGGTTACTAGCGTATGTCGCTTGATTGGTGAGTTCAAGCCATTAACGTTTAGGGTTACTATTGATACATGGTTTGTACTTCCAGTCATGTTCATTTATTTATTTATTTTAGTTTGGCTGGTTTTACTTTTTGGTTATTTTCCTCCCCCTTTACTGAGATACCTCCTGCTGTTAGTTTTGGGCACTATTTTTCAATTCCTCTTCTTGTAGTATTTTGCTCAAAATGCTTTGCAGTGCTGGTTTCTTTGCTGTGAATTATTTTAGCTTTTGTTTATCATGAAACATTTTAATTTCATTGTCAAATCTGAAGCTTAATTTTGCTGGATACAGTATTCTTGGTTGGAATCCATTATTTTTCAGCGTTTGAAATACATAGTTCCAGGATCTTCTCGCTTTCAAAGTCTGTGATGAGAAATCAGTCATTAACCTAATTGGTTTACCCCTGAATGTAATCTGCCTCCTTTCTCTCATAGCTTTTAATATTCTCTCCTTGTTGTGTACGTTGGCTATCTTCATAATTATATGTCTTGGAGTTGGTCTATTATGGTTTTGAATGTTTGGGGTCCTGTAGGCTTCCAGGATTTGGCAATCTATTTCATCTTTCATCTCTGGGAAGTTTTCTAGAATTATTTTATTTAATATGCTGTCCATTCCTTTGGTTTGAGTCTCTGTGCCTTCTTCTATCCCGATGACCCTCAAATTTGGTTTTTTTATGACATCCCATATCTCTTGAATAGATTGCTCGTGGGATTTAAGCATCTTTTCTGTGTTGACTATATTCTTTTCAAGTTGATAAACCTTGTCTTCATTATCTGATGTTCTGACTTCTACTTGATCAAGTCTATTTGTAATATTCTTGTTTGAGTTTTTAATTTGGTTTATATTTTCCTGCAATTCTAGGATTATTGTTTGATTTTTTTAAGATCTCTATCTCCTTGTAGAGCTCATTCTTTGCCATTTGAATTTGTTTGTTAATTCATTTTCAAAATATACTTTTATTGCTTGGACTTGCTGTCTCATGTCTTCTCTAATATTCCTTTCCATTCGAGTTAGGTATGCCTTGAGTTCTTTCCCTATCCCTGCTTCTGATGTTTCTATGTCCTCCTGTAGAATTAAGTTGTCCTGCATTGTTTGTACTCCTTTTTTCCCTTGTTTTCTCATGTTGTCCACGTTACTTTCCAGCTCTATTTGATTGCCATGTTTCTGCTCTCTTCTATAGATTTGTTTTGGTTCTGTATTACTCTGTTGTTTCTTCTTTGTGTTGTTAAACTGTGCCTGCTAACATGGATTCTGCTGGAAATTCCTTCCGACGGCCGAGCTCCAGTGACGTCACTACTCTGCTATGACAGGCCCCAGGCTCCTTGCTGGGGTGTCATAATGGGGCTGTGTGACTGGACTGTCTCTGTTTGGTTTCAGCTCCCCATCGAAGCAGGCGGGCAGTCTCCAACCACCCAGTATCTCAGGCAGCAGGCGGGTGATAGGTCGCCGGCGGGGGGTTGGACTCCAGCCGCCCAGTTGCGCGGGCAGCAGGCCGGCTGTCGCCGGTGGGCGGGCGATCTCTAGGCACCCAGTCCTGCGGTCAGTAGCCGGCGGGCGGGCATTCTCCTACCGCCCAGTTATGCGGGCAGTGGGTGAACTGTCGCCAGCGGGCCTGCGGTTTCCAGCTGCCCAGTCGTGAGGGCCTGGCCTCTAGTCCCCTGGTTTCTCCTGCTAGTCTTGATTTCTCCTGCTAGACCAGATTTCCCCTGAGTGATGGCTCTTGGCAGTATAAACTGTACTCTGGGCCTGCCATTTGTTGGGTGTGGAGGGTGTCTATTGGGAACCCCGGCACTCTATTGTTTTGTTTCCGTTGTAGGGGATAGAACTGTACCGCTTCCTTCCCCCTCTGAAATCCCATACTCAGCCCGGGGGTCAGTGCGGGCTCATCCAGCAGGATTCCACAGAATCGCAGCCACTTTTCTCCCTGCTTGCTAATTAATCGCTTCTCTGTGGTGCCCCGCCTTCTGTAGCCACGGGGAAGGCCGGGCAAATCAGTCAGCCCGGATCTCCGGGGTCGCACAATTGGCTATTGGGATCCCTGGCACTCTATCGTTTTGATTTTTTCTGCTTGCCCCTCCCCCCACGCTGGCTAGACAGGTTTCATTTTGGCTGCTGATGGGAGGGGGAGTTGAAGGTCAGGTGTCTCTAGTTTTCCCCTAGTCTTTATGCGGGCTCACTCTGATACTCCCTCCCCCGGAAAGTCTAGGAGAGATTTTATGCGAATTCCCCGATGTATAGGGAATGGGCTGAGTGACACAGACCTGTTTTATTGTTGCAGTCTGTCGGAGAGTGGCGGTGGATACTTCAGCTCTCCAAGATGGTGGCCGCTGATTGCCTTGGTGGAGTTTCCGTTGTGGGGGATAGGACTGTATCACTTCCTTCCCCATCTGAAATCCCGTACTCAGCCCGGGGGTCAGTGCGGGCTTGGCTGGTGGGGTTCCACCAAGTCGCAGCCACTTTCCTCCATGCTTGCTAATTAATCCCTTCTCTGGGGCGTCCCGCCTTCTGTAGCCACGGGGCAGGCCACGGGAATCAGTCCGAGACTCTTTATTATGTATATTTAGTACATCTTCATCAAAGCTGTTTTTAAAATGTTACTGTAATCAGTACTGAGTCACACTTACAAAATGATTAAGATGTTATAGGAAAAATGTTTTCAAATCATCTGGAACAACTATCCATATAAAACTTGGAACATGATCCCAAACACTATCTCACACTTTACACAATTAATTTTAAATGGAAGAAAGGTGTAAATATGAGAATTGGAACTACAAGATTCTTAGCAAAAAATATGTAAATCCCTTGACCCTGCATTGGACAATAGATTCCTAGAAAAGACTATTTTTTTTTTTGTTTCTTTCTGGTACCAGGGATTGAACCCAGGGTAGCTTAACCACTGAGCAATGTTCCCTGCCCTTTAAAAAATTTTATTTACAGACCAATTGCTACATCTGGCTTTGAACATATGATCCTCTTGCCTGAGCCTCTCAAACTGCTGGGATTATAGGCATGTGCCAAAAGATACTTTGTATAATGCCATATATTTGGAAAATATCTACAGGATTTTAGATATGAGATTTATGATGTGGCATAATAAATTTTTTGAAGGGTAAAGATAAATATATTTACAATTTAGTCACTATGTTTTTTTAAGCTATGGACATCATCTAGGCTTCTGTATATGCTATTTGAAATTCCACTGTCCCCAATGGGGACTTCTATCTGAAAAACTCCAACCACATTTACCTTGTATAAGTCAAACCTGGATATCCACTTTTTCTTTATCTATAGATTTAAATAAAATTAAAATTTCTCAAGAGTAAAGATAATTCCTCTGCAGCCAAATGATCCCTAGCCTTGTGTTGAGTCATATCAGCTGAAGGGCTGTCAAACAAATAATATTAACTAATTACCTTCTGACTCCAAACTAACATCTGTATACTTGTTGTTTTTTCATCTAGTCATGAATATATTGTTGAGTCACAAAAAAAGAGAAATCTTATAATTTTGTGGGCTTATTTTTTAACAAATTATGAATTATCATGAAAATGGTTCTCATTTTCACCAAACCCACATAAGTGTCAACAGAGTCAATATTAAGCCTGTTACATTCAGAAGTGTCTTTGTTCCTTTAATAATTATTTGTTCATACTGAAAATTGAACTCAGGTGTGCTTCACCCATGAGCTACATCTCCAGTGGTTTGTTCATTTTTAATTTTTTTTTTTTTTTTTTTTGGTGGGAAGCCATTCTTGCACGTGATTGGGCACCTCCCTGATTGGGTGTGAGGCGTTCTGGCTAAACTTTGTCGAACTAATCCCCACCCTCTCTGGGTGCAAGAGCCCTTCTGTGTGGGGGTGTGACTGACCATTGACCCTGACACCAATCACTGACCCTGACTTTGAAATGCTGTCCCCCTCAACCTTCACTGGATGGAATTTTCCCCTGAATTTCTTGTTCCCCAATAAAAAGCCATCCTCTGGCATGCTCTCTCTCTCTCCTGCTGGTCCTGAGTAAGACTTGCTGCCCCCACTGAGGCAGGAGCCAGAGGGAGAGCCATCTCAGACCTGGTCAAAGAAAAAGGTAATTGAGTTTTTTGTGTTTATTTTGATCTCACTAGTTAACTTCTATGCTATGAACCTGTTGTATGAAGCCAGCGTGCTGGTCGCGCAGCGGAATTGGTGCCCATGAAGGGGCATTTTAGTTCAACTAGATTGAGTGGGAACACACTATAAAGATAAAGGAATTGGTGACAATTTTGGGTCACAAAAGGACCTGGAGGTACTGAAGGAACGAGGCGTTAAATTAATTAAAATGGGAAATTCAACTTCTATGGATAAGGAGATGTATTTGACTATTCTAGACACTATAATTAATCAGAGAGGAAAACAGATAAAAAAGACTCAGTTATTACAATTCTTAAAGGTTGTAGGTGAATTTTGCCCTTGGTTTTGTGACCAAGAATCCCCAAATTTACATACTTGGGAGAAATTAGGGAGGAAATTACAAAAAAAAAATTGCCTTTCTAATAAATTACCTGGAGGCATCAAGAATATTCAGAAAACATGGATGGCCTTAGAAATTTGCCTTTTTGACTACTTGGATCAGAACTCATGACCCCCTTAAGATCTATTGAAAGGCATTCAGAGAGCTATTAAGTCTATTCAAATGAAAAATCCTCCTGAGGCTAAGTTAATTTCTTTTCCCTTGAGCCTTTTAAAAATGAAAGCTCTTGGGGTTGAACCAAAAGTTAGGAATGTGACCTTGAGCTTTCAGGAACAAGATCAGGATATCCAGGAGGAAGATTGTAGAAGTCAGGATCATAGAGAGGAAACATCTGCAGTCATACAGAGTCCTCCGGAAGAGATAGACAATCCTCCCGGAGAGGAAAATCCAGAAGAAATTCCTAGAGAGGCACAAAGCCCTTCTCCACCACGTGGCTTAGAAGCCCAATTTCAAAATGGTGACAGCAGAGATTCTTTCCATGAGGCGTAGTCTAAGGAAGAGGAATCAGGCATTGAAACTCAGGACTAACAGAGAAATTTTAACAGACTGCATTTAACACCTCCTGCCCAGGCTATTAGAATTCAGCCATTATCTGCTAAAAGGACAAAATTTAACAGTTACTCTGAATTAACAATGACTTTTCTTACCCCGTTCCATCGAGGTATTAAGAAAGCACAGGAGGCAGGAGAGGACATTAGTGGTTTTCAACTTTTCCCAGTTTTTGAGCAGTTAAATGACCAGGACCAAAGGGTTCGAATTCATGCTGTAATTCCATTTAAGAGTATTAAGGAATTGAAGAGTGCTTGTGAGACTTATGGTTCGAATTCACCTTTTGTACAAAATTTGATTGATATCATATCCTGACAACCAATTGCACTGAGTGATTGGATTTCGTTAGCCAGATCTTCTTTGAGTGGCAGAGATTTTTTCCTTTGGCGGTCTTATTGGGCTGATTTTTGTACTGAACAAGCAGAAAAGAATAGAAGATGGAATTTGCAGACCCCAGTAGAAATGCTTTTAGAAATGGGTGAATTTGCTGATTTGGAAAGGCGGTTAAATTATGGATTTGCAGTGTATGATCAGATAATGGACTGTGCTAAACGTGCCTGGAAACAAATAATTTCCAAGGACCAGTCCAATTTAGTTCTTACCTGAGTCAAACAAGGTGCCAGTGAGCCATATTCATATTTTGTAGCCCGACTGTATCAGACAGCAAATAGGTCTATTGGAGACCTGGGAGCTTTCGAGTTTATTGTTAAGCAACTGGCATTTGAAAATGTGAATAAATATTGTCAGGATGTTCTCAGACCCCATCGTAAAAAAAGGAACAGTTTCTGAGTTTATCCGCTTGTGTTCTGAGATTGATTCCACCCATTTGCAGACAGTAACGCTAGCCGCGGCCCTTAAACAAACCCTACAACTGCAGGAATTGGTACAAAAACCCTGCAGAAAATGTTATCTCTGTGGCAGAAACAATCATTTTGCGCGAGAATGTCGCACTCGAAATTTTAATTCAAGGCTCCACCTACTGTTGATAATAGATATTGCAGGACTCAACCCCACGTGGCGGATCAAGATAGCATGGATCCCGCCTTCTTGTCATCATTTCTGCCTGGCTGGAACACAGATTTCTGGTCGGCCCTCCCCCCTGGCCGAGAATGATGAAGTAGATGATGGTCGCGCAAACTGACGTCATCGTGTTGATCATGGGGGCCCCCATTTCTATTTTACCAGATCGGAACAACAGTTTCCGTACAAGCCCTTAATGATTTTCAAAAGCTATTAGGAGATATTAATTGGCTTATGCCATCCTTAAAACTAACTACTTCTGATTTAAGTTCTTTATTTCAGATATTAATATTTCCAACTGAGCATACCCCAACAGGAGCCATATGGCAAAGATTAGGAGTTATTGAGTGGATTTATTAAGCCCACTCCCCTCAAAAAAACATTGAATCCTTTTCATGACTCTATGGCTCAATTAGTCATTAAAGGTAGAACAAGGATTTTACAATTAATTGGATCTGAGCCTGATATCATAATTATTCCATTTTCTGTTCAACAGAATAATTGGCTTCTTCAAACTTCTAGCTTATGGCAGATAGCTTTTGCTGAATTTCCTGGCCAGATAGTCATTACCCTCATGATAAAATTATTCAATTTGCACCATTAACATCACTTATTTTTCCAAAGATTGTGCGTGCACGCCCTATAGATGAAGCTGATGGTTCAAGCTCAGGTAAAGCAGGTTTTTATAGTTGTGTTCACACAGAGGTAATGCAAACTTCATATACTTCTGCCCAAAGAGCAGAGTTTCAAGCTCTGATTTCTGCCTTAAATTACTTTGCAAATGAGCCTATTAATATTTATTCTGACAGCTTATATGCAGTTGGAGTTACCAAAAATATTGAAACTTCAGTTATTGGGTATACTTCATCCCAAGAGTTATTTTAATTATTTCATAATTTACAAAAGGCAGTGCAAATGCGATGATACCCATGTTTCATAGGACACGTATGGGCTCACACTAATCTTCCAGGACCTTTAGTTTCAGTTAATGACAAGATTGATAAATTAGTAGCTATTTTCCAACAGATGTCTTCATATGACTGTGCACAAGCTTCCCATTCCTTGCATCACCTACTGCTTCTAGCTTACATAAAAAATATAATATTATCAGAAAACAAGCCCGTCAAATTGTAAGCCAGTGCCCTAAGTGTGTTATTCACACTCCATCTCCACCATCAGGGGTAAATCCCCATGGATTAAAACCAAATAAAATATGGCAAATGGATGTAATTCATATTCCTCAATTTGGTAAGCAATGTTATGTACATATAATAGTCAATACATATTCCAGATTTATTTTTGCCACAGCACGTACTAAGGAAAATACTCAACATGTAATTTCTCATTGCCTAGCAGCCTTTGCTGTGTTAGGGTGCCCTATACAGATTAAAACAGATGATGCACCCGCTTATGTAAGCTCTTCTTTTCAACAATTTTGCCAAGAGTTTCAAATTAATCATAAACAGGAATTCCTTATAACCCCCAAGGTCAAGCCATTGTGGAATGAGCTCATTTATCTATTAAGCATCAATTACAAAAATTAAAGGGGCAAATAGCCTCAATCATGCTTTGTTAGTTTTAAATTTTTTAAACTGTGACTTAGAAGGTCACACTGTGGCTGAGAGACAAATGTCTCCCACAATAACAGGCCCTTTAGGCAGAGTTTTGTGGAAAGATTTACAAACTGGTCAATGGAAAGGCACAGACCCAGTGATTATGTGGGGCAGAGGTCATGCTTGTATCTTTCCAGAAGGTGCTTTTCATCCTATCTGGGTGCCTGAACGCACAGTCAGACATGGAAGAGATAGAACCGAGATTCAAGTGACTGAAGATCGACCCGGAGAAGCCCCCATTCAAAAGGAAGAGATATTGAAAAAAGATGAAGAGAAACCAGATTGACCCAGCTGAAAAGCTGATTTCATGGGAAGACGTGAAGAAGCTAACAACACAGGCTTCCTGAATAATTCAACTCCTAGGAAAGAACAGGACCTCAGTCTTGATGGTAGCAAGAGTAATTGCCCTGCTGGGCTGTCAGGTAAAGAGGAACCAGACAGACATTTCCTGGACATATTTCCCAGATCCACCCCTGGTACACCCAGCTGTGTGGACTGGAGAATCTATTCCAGTGTTTACTAATTACTCATTCATGATGGGAGGATTTACAGATACTCATATTACTCCAAATCCTGTGACTAGATTTAATTATTCTGGCTACAGTGCCCAATTACCTTTGTGTTGGTCCCACGATAGACATGCTGGCTGTCTGAAAGTATCATTTGAGGAAAAGACAGCAATTGGCAGACCTACACTGACTAATTATTCTATTTATGGAGACTTAAAACCTTATACTAGATCAGTAGTTAAGATGGGACTTTCCCATAACAAGCCAGTCATTTCTGAAAAACCTCCACAGATACCCCACAGTCCAAATAGTTCTACAATTGATATTGGCACCTTTCCTAGATGGATGGATTGTGTAAATACCTTTTCTGTACAACATAAGGTGTCTAAAGATAGTGGGTATATTTTAGACTGGTCTCCAAAAATTGATAAGAGACAATTATGAAAAAATTCTGTTATGACACCTGCAGGATTTGTTAGTAATATTTTGACTTACAGTGAGGGTGGTATTCCAAAAGATGTTTGGCGCTTAATTGCTGCCTCAGAATTCTTACATTTTACAGAGAAGCCTTTACCAAAATTTGTTGGCAAGAACTGTAAGGAGGGATCTTGCTATGGCTTACGAGCCTGTGTCCAATCTCCTTACCTTTTAATTATTGGAAATGTAAAAGTTAAATGGATAGATGACAGATATGTTGTTACATGTAACAAATATAACCTAACCAATTGTATTACTACGTATAATGGAGGAAAAGGAGTGCTGATACTTCATCTGCTCTCTTTTGTTTCATTACCTGCTAATATTTCAGAGCCATGGTATGCTGGTGCTGGTTTACAAGTCTTGCAGCAAATTCATGCCCAGCTAGCAAGACCTAAACATGCTATTGGAATTATAATTGTTGGAGTTTTGGCATTAGTTTGTATCATTGCATCTAGTGTTTCTGCATCTCTGACATTGTCTCAAAATATTCAACAGGCAAAATTTTTAATAATTTAGCTCAAAATACTTCCAAGGCTCTGCGTAATCAAGTAAATATTGATGAAAGGATTTAGACTAAATTAAATGCCTTAGAGACGACTGTTATAGACATAGGTAATGAAATTTCAACTTTAAAATTTAAAGAAAGGCTTAAATGCCATGCAAATTATAAATATGTGTGTGTTACAGCTGCCAAGTACAATGCTTCTCTCTGGGATTGGGAGAAGGTTAAAAACCATTTATTACATATTTGGCAAAATAATAATAATAGCTTGGATCTTTTGAAACTTCATTACCATATCCAAGACATTCAAAATAATAGAACTGATTTTCGGATCCTTCTTCTTTGGCTAACCAAATATTGAAGAAGTTAAATGGATTTAACCCTGGAAATATTCTTAAACACTCGGCCTGGTACATAATTGGATTGTTCTCTTTGCTGTTAATTCCCTTTTGTGTTGTAATTATAGGATGGTGAGTCTTCGGAACAAGAATGCAGAAACTCGAAAGAGTGAACCACCGCCTGATTTTTAAGAAAAAAATGGGAATGGGAAGCCATTCTCGCACGTGATTTGGCACCTCACTGATTGGGTGTGAGGCGTTCTGACTAAACTCTGTCGAACTAATCCTCACCCTCTCTAGGTGCAAAAACCCTTCCATGTGGGGGTGTGACTGACCATTGACCCTGAGACCAATTACTGAACGTGACCTTGGAATGCTGTCCCCCTCGACCTTCATTGGATAGAATTTTCCCCTGAATTTCTTGTTCCCCAATAAAAGGCCATCCTCTGGGGTTCTCTCTCTCTCTCTCTCTCTCTCTCTCTCTCTCTCTCTCTCTCTCTCTCCTGCTAGTCCTGAGTAAATCTTGCTGCCCCACTGAGGCAAGAGCCAGAGGGAGGGCCATCACAGACCTGGTCAAAGAAAAAGGTAATTGAGTTTTGTGTGTTTGTTCTGATCTCACTGGTTAACTTCTATGCTACAAACCTCTTGTATGAAGCCAGTGTGCTGGTTACACGGTGGATTTTTTAATAGTGAATTTCAGTTACAACTCACATTAGGGTTTATTTTTATATGAAATTATACCACTTTTAAATGGGGGTTATTCTAAATGAGAAGAGTGGCATGATTAAAATAAATACAAATATTAAATAGTCATCACCACATCCAAAGAAATGAAAATTTCCTCAACTGTTTTTTAAGAGTTTTATGCTTCTACTTATTACAAAAAGGCCTTTGATCCATTTTTTATTTATTTATTTTTGTATATGATGTGAGGTACATATCCAAATACTTTTCTTTTTCTTGTGGATTATCTTGTCATCCCAGGGCCATTTTTGCTTTTGCTTTTACTCTTGAAAAATATAAGCCACAAGTGTGTGTGTGTGTGCGCACGTGCACACGTAATCCCTCTGAACCCCAGTTACAAATTGCCATCCCCAATCTGCACAGTCAGCTGAACTTAAGACCACTCGTGTCAATTTCCAGGGACACCAAAAAAAAAAAAAAAAACACAGACACACTTTACCCCCAAGCTTCAGGATGGCTTCTCCACTCTCAGCCTCAGGCTCCCCATAAGGGAAGGCAAGAGAAAGTCACGAGAGCCTGGTGAGAGTGATCACGTTTAGAAGAGAGATTTTATTGGAAGGACTCTTGTTCTTAGAAAGTTCTATTCAAAAAGGCCAGAAGAGGCAGGGTTACAAGGGACAGGTGAGTGTAACTCAACCCTCACATGTAACACCCACACCTGAAGACCCACCTCTACCTGAGCTGGGAAAACGCCGAACTCACCACAAATGTAGTGATTGGTCAGAGTCTCCTGCTTCAGGACTGGAAGGTGTGGGTCATTCAGAGTGGCTCTTAACATATCCCAACTTCTTTCTTTGAAAAAGCAGGTGATGGGTCATTATTTCAAGTCCCCAAATTCTTGTTCTGGGGGCACGACATTCTACAATTACAACACAAGAGAGAATTAGTAGCAATGAGAACAATACAAAGATAAACATGCAGAGTGTTTAAGAATCTTTCCAGGGTTAAAGCTGTTTAATTCTTTAAGTATTTTATCAGCTATAAAAGTAGGATCTGAAAAATCAAACTTGCTTTTTTGTATATCTTGAATCTGATGAAGTAGCTCCAAAAGATCCAAGCTGTTATCATTATTCTACCAAATATCCAACAAATGGTTTTGAACCTTCTTCCAATACCATTAAGAAACATTGCATTTGGCAGCAGTGACACACACATACTTATAGCCAGCATGACATTTAAGTCTTTCCTTGATTTTCAAAGTGGAAAGTTCATTATTTATATTCATGACAGCAGCCTCTAAGGCATTTAGCTTAGTCTCAATACTTTCATCAACATTTATTTGATTGTGAAGAGTCTTGGAAGTGTTCTGAGCCAAATTATTAAGAAAATTTGCATGTTGAATATTTGAGATATGGCCACCAAAGCTGTGACCATGGAAGCAATAAAAGAAACCAAGGCAACAATTCCCACTATTATGAGTCCAAGAGCACACTTAGGTCTTGCTAGCTGGGCATGTATTTGTTGTAAGACTTGAAAAGCAGCATCAGCCTACCAAGGCTCTGAAATATTTCCTGGTAATAAGACAAAAGAGGGCTGATGGAGCATCATCGTTCCTTTTTCTCTATTATTTCTGGTGATACAATTAGTTAAATTACATTTACTACATGTTACAACATATCAATCATCTTCCCTTTTAACTTTTACATTTCCTGTAATTAAAACATATGGAGATTGAAATCAGGCCGATAAGCTATAGCAAGAACCTTCCTGTTACAGTTCTTGCCTACAAAGTCTGGTAAAAGTTTGTCAGTAAAATGTAAGAATTCTGAGGCAGCAATTAAGTGCCAAACATCTTTCTGAATACCACCTTTGCTGAAGGTCAGGATGTTACTAACAAATCCTCCAGGATTCACGGCATTACCCTTGCATAACTGCCTTTTGTCAATTTTAGGGGACCAGTCCAAAATATACCCACCATTTCTACACACCTTATGCTGTACTGGAAAAGTACTTATATAATCCATCCACTTAGGAAAGGTGCCTATTTTTATTGCAGAAGTGTTAGGAGATTGAGGTATTCGTGGATGTTCTTCTGAGATAAGTGGTTATGAGAAAGTCCCATTTTAATAACTGATCTAAGGTTTTGAGTCTCCATTAATAGTATGATTAGTTGATCCCCCAACTGCTGACTTTTCCTCAAATGACACTTTTGGACAGCCACCAATTTATTGTGGGACCAAGAGAAGGGTATTTGGGCACTATAGCCAGAATAATTAAATCCAGTCACATGGTTGGGAGTAAGAGGGGTGTCTGTAAATCCTCCCATCATGAATGAGTCATTAGGAAACACTGGGATGGATTCTCCAGTCCACACTGCTCGGTATACTAGAGGTGGATCTGGAAAATATGTCCAGTAAGTTTCTTCCTGATTCCCCTTTACCTGATGGCCCAATAGAGCTATTACTGCAGTGAGCATCATAGTTGGAGACTTAACTTTTCCTTGCTGTCTAATCATTTGTTCAACTGCAGTGTCAAGTTCTTCAGATCCTTCCATGAGAGTGGCTTCACCATTGGGTCTCTCTGGGCCATTTTTCTTCCTCTCTTCTTTTTTTGAGTTCCTCTTGTTGGAGGGAGTCAGGTCTGGCATCTGTGGGTTGCTATTCAGTCATTTGAATCTTGGTTCTAGGTCCTCCATGCCTGATGATGCATTCAGGTACCCAAATAGGAGGAAAAGCACCTTTTGGGAAAATACAAGCATGAACTCTGCTTCACATGATCACTGGATCTGGTCCTCTCCATTGGCCTGTCTGCAAGTCCTTCCACCAAACTCAGCTTAAAGGGCCTGTTGCTGTGGAAGACGGGTCACTCAGCTGCAGTGTGACCTTCTGAGTCACAACTTATAAAATTTTAAAAACAGAGAATAATTGAGGTTATTTTGTGGAGTCTTAGTCCTATCTCCCCCTTGTAGCTTTTGTAATTGTAGCTTAATAGATAAATGAGCTCATTCTACAATAGATCGACCTTTCTCATTTGCAAGTTTAGAGGACGGATTGTATGTCCTTTAATCACATGACCTAGATATTGAAAAGGAGATGTCTTTAACACATTTTGAGGTGCAATGCACAAACCCATTGCTGTGAGTGACGTCCTTAATTGGGCAAAAAGTTTTAAGAGTACATCTGGGTTAGCATGAGACAAAAGTATGTCTTTCATAACATGAATAATATATGCATCAGGGAATTTCTCTCACAGGCGTGATAGCCTGTGTCACAACACTTTGACATAGGGTAGGACTGTTACACATTCTCTGAGGCAACACTTTCCAGCAATACCTTTTAACTGGTTCTTTAAAATTAATTGCTGGGACACTAAAGACAAACCTTTTACAGTCATCTGGGTGCAAAGGTATAGAAAAGAAGCAATCTTTCAGATCTATTATTATCAAATAATAATCTAAAGGAATAGCTGTAGGAGAAGGAAGCCCAGATTGTAATGCTCCAATGGGATCTATAACACAATTAATAGATCTTAGGTCTTATAATAACCTCCAGTTATCAGATTTTTTTCCTAATTACAAAGATGGGGGTGTTCCAAGGGCTGAGCGTAGGCTCTAAATGACCAGCCTGAAATTGTTCCTCAACTAAAAAGTGGGCTATTTTATTTTTCCCCTGTTAGGGGTCACTGACAAACACAGATTGTTTCTTCTGTGAGCCAATTAATTTTTTTTTTTTCCTGTTCTCTGGGTTAAGGATAAGGTTAGGGCCCCTTCCAAAAATTTGGGCTGGGTGCATTAGTTAATCTCTGTTGGAGAGATTGGGTTACAGGCAGGTACTCTTCCTATAAATCTCCCTCAATTTCCCTAGAAGTAAACCCTTAATTAAGTCCCTCGAATAACATGATAGTCTCTTGTAGAGAGCCGGATGGCATGTTCTGATTGCACAGCAATTTTAATCTCATCTCAAAAATTTGAATCAATCACTCCCGGCAGTACCTGAATTCCGTTTTTAAAATGCTTAAATTGTTTTTAATTGTTTCATACCAAAATTAGGCCTGTGGTATGGAAGTAATGGCCCACAAGTCACCACAGATGTAGTAACTGATCAGAGCCTCCTGCTTCAGGACTGGAAGTCGTGGTCATTCAGTGTGGCTCCCCACAACACATCTTAATGTGAGACTGAAAATTGAAAAATGCAAAAGCTCCCCAGTGATACCCAAATTACAATATACACTTTCCATAGAAAAAAAAATGACTCCTCAGAACTAAGTTATCCTGTGTGAAATGACATGGACTGAATACAAGAGGAAAGGTACAGGCATGACCCCTGGAAGAAAAAGAATGGCCATGGTACCTCCATATCTGAAACCGAAACTCAAGGATCACAAAAACATCATTACAATTACCTTGGTTTTCTTATCCCTAAATTTGATCTTTAGATTGCAACATTTACATATTCCAGTCAACTTAAATCAACATGTGTAGAATTTTTTTTTTTTTTGAGCCAAAGCACTAACACGTAAAACAATATAGGATAATCATGTGCTTTAACTTTTGAACAGGTTTGTACATAGTTAGCGGCTTATCTGAATAAGAATTTTTTTTTCTCAGTGTGAGGACATGTGCTCAAACGATTCGAGGCCTAGGAGTGGCAACTAATCCCCATAGAAGTGCTATGGTATTAGATTGGAAGGATCCTGAAGGAAGTGAAGGAACTATACAGCCATATGTATTGGATCATCTTCCTATAAATTTATGGGGACGAGATGTTCTAGATCAATTAGGTCTAAGATTAACAAATAACATCAATTCAAATGTGCCCACTATTATGGCTAGACAAGGTTTTAAGAAAGAAAAAGGATTAGGAGAACAAGGACAAGGTATAATGGCACCAATACAAATAGATCAAAAAACAGACATGGATTGGGTTTCAGGAGGGGTTACTGAGACAATAAAAATTATTTGGAAATCAGAAAGGTTCCTCAGTGGCCCCTGACTAAAGAAAAGATACAAGCAGCCCATGACCTGGTCAAACAACAATTAGTGGAGGGACATATACAACCTTCCATATCTCCCCATAATACTCCCATTTTTGTCATCAAAAAGAAATCTAGTAAAAGGAGATTATTGCAAAATTTAACAGCCATTAATAATGAGATGATTATTATGGGACCTGCTCAATCGGGGATAGGTTGCCACTCCTAGGCCTCGAAGCTTTTGAGTGGCTTGTTGTAACAGCCAATGTTTTGGCCATTCTTGACAAGATAATGCTAAGGTCTGCACCTGTATCCAGTAGCCCATTAAATTCATGTCCTTGAATATTTAGTTTTAGCATTGGGCGAGAATCTAAATTTAAAGAAAGCATAGTCCAATCTACACCTGTGGAGCCTAATCCCCTGGAACCTCTTTCTATAGTACGACTGGAAAATTTATCATGTAGGCTGGGTATTATTAATAACTGTGCTATTCTATCTCCTGGTGAAATTACTGATATACCCCTTGGAGAACTGGCTATAATTTTTATTTCACCTTCATAATCGGGATCAATTACCCCAGGACTTATCATAAGTCCTTTTACAGTAGAAGAACTGTATCCCAATAATAAGCCTATCGTTCCTTGGGGAAGAGGCCCTTTTACCCCTGTGGGAATGATTTGAACTCCCATCTCTGGAGTTAGTACTGCTCTGGCGGAGGCACAGATGTCCAATCCTGCATTCCCTCTGGTTTGTCTGGTGAGGGATCTAATGGATAATGTGTCCTGGGCACTACCCTGATGGGGTTGCTGGGTTCTTCCATGGCCCCGTATATTTGTGGTCGTGGGCCCTGGAGCATGGGCCCGCCCCCTGTCCGTTTTTTGGCAATGGAGCCCAATGTTTTCTCCATGTCCTGTCCCTGTAAGACCAAAAAAGAGACGGATTTAGTTTATAGTATCTTGTAAACAGTCTATCATAGAGAAGTTTGGGGAGTCTATGCTATATACTATCTACCCTGCCATTCCAAGGGCATAATTACCATTATATATTATAAAGTACAATAAAAGAGGTAGGAAAAGTACAAAGATATTTAATTAAGTAAATTGTGAGGTGCCCAGCTAGCTCAGTCGATAGAGCATGAGACTCTTAAGTAATCTGTGTGGGAGATTTAAGTGCTCCATGGATATGTCTCTTTCTTATCCACGTTATTGTACACATTCCTGGTTATATTTCCCTGCTACGGATTCAAGAATAAATAGGAGGTCAATATTGGGAAGAAATATTTTCCTACATTCTTTGAAGTCATTCAAGTATCCTCAGGGGTTACATTTAGGGATTGCCTGACTCTTTCAGAATGTTTCTGTACATGAAGCGTCAAGAGCCAGGAAGGATCAACATGTAACTGACCACATTTATCTTGAAAATATTGGGAGTATTTCTCCCCAATGACCCTCCTTTTCCCTGAATAGGTGCCAGCTGCTCTCTGCCTTTGAGGTCTTTAAAATAATTACCCTGTTTGGGAGGTTGTGTGACTCTCCAGAATTGCAGGATGAAAATTGAAAAATTTGTTACTCAAGATACAGAAATCTGGGGCTTACTTTCATATGCCCATACCTTATCTACACCTGTCTTTATTTTTCCAATAATTATAAGCAGAAAAAAATGAACACTGATATGACTCATAGGAATAATATTCTCCAAGTAAATTGAATAATTAATAATTAATAGAGATGTTATGCCACTATTTACTCAATAGTGTGCTTTTACTACCTGTTACTAAGAACATTTAATAAAGTAGAATAGTTTGATATCTGTGACATGATGATTCCATACAGAACACTGTTAGCACATTAATACTTTTATTTAGTAAAAAAAAAAGCATATATAATGTGAACAAAGTATTTCAAAGTCCATATCATAGTTTCAACAACAATAACAACAACAACAACAACAACAGATTAAAATCTCTGGGGCTGGGGCTATAGCTCAGCAGTAGAGCACTTGCCCAGCAGGTGTGACACACTGGATTCGATCCTCAGCACCACATAAAAGTAAATAAACAAAATAAAGGTGTTATGTCCATCTACAACTTAAAATTTTTCTTAAAAGAGAAATCTCTCAGAAACAAATTTTCTTGTTCCTGTGAAATCTGTGGGAATTATGTTCTCCCAGGTTTAAAAAACAATGTGGATATGTAGTAATCTTGACTTATAACAAATTTATATCTTTTATGTTTTCTGCATCATCCTCTGATAGTTAGGATGATTTTTAAATTTCTACACATGAGCTAATAACTTTAAATAAATTTTATGCAAAGATAATGTCCCATTTTCTATACTTATATGACTTAGCTCCATTTGCAATTCTCATATAAATCAAGATATGAGGAAGAGATAAGGGTATTGCTAAACTTTTTACATTTGTCAAGGTTTTTCTTCATTACAAATACTTTGTTGTTATTTAAGGCATGTATTTTCGATGACTCTTTCCACATTCACGTCAGGTATCAGGTTTGTTTCTTTTGATACCGGGGATTGAACCCAGGGGTGCTTAACCACTGAGCCCCATCCCCAGCCCTTTCTTATATTTTATTGAGAGGCAGGGTGTCATTGAGCTCCAAGTGTCTCGCTAAGTTGCTGAGGCTGGCTTTGAACTCACGATCCTCCTACCTCAGCCTCCTGAGTCACTGGGATTATAGGCGTGTGCCACCGTGCCTGGCTCAGGTATCAAGTTTTTGATATTGAAGAAATTTCAAAATCTGAATAAAGACTTGGGCACATTACTTAAATGTTTAGAGTTTCATGCACTCTGAGTTCTCCAGTTTCTAGTAACATCTGATCAATTATTAATAGCTTTGCCGCATCCTTTACACTGGCACTATATCTCCACAATATGAATTCTCAAGTGCTGATTCAGGTGGGGACAACTGTCGAAGACAGTCACATGTTTCCACCTTTGTATAGTTTCCCTCTGCTATGGTCCCTCTTGTTTGGGATAAGGGTGGGATCTTCCTCAAGTGCTTTTACACAATGTTCAGATTTGCAGAACTTTTCTCCAGTATGAACTCGCTGGTGTTTGGTAAGGCTGGAAGAATATGGGAAAGCTTTGTCACACTCTTCACATCTGTAGGGCTTCTCTTTCGTGTGAACCATCTGGTGTTGGGAAAGGCTGGAAGAATATGGGAAAGCTTTGCCACACTCTTCACATCTGTAGGGCTTCTCTTCTGTGTGAACCATCTGGTGTTTGGTAAGGCTGGAGGGATACGGAAAAGCTTTGCCACACTCTTCACATCTGCACGGCTTCTCGTCAGTGTGTATCCTGTGGTGTTTGGTAAGGCTTGAGGAATAAGGGAAGGCTTTGCCGCACTCTTCGCATTGGCAAAGTTTTTCTCCAGTATGACTCCTCTGGTGTTTGTTAAGGCTGGAAGAATACGGAAACGTCTTGCCGCACTCTTCACATTTGTAGGGCTTCTCTTCGCTGTGAATTCTCTGGTGTTGGGAAAGGCTGGAGGAATATGGGAAAGCTTTGCCGCACTCTTCGCATTGGTAGGGCTTCTCTTCCGTATGCATCCGCTGGTGTTTGGTAAGGCTGGAAGAATACGGAAAGGCTTTGCCGCATTCTTCACATTTGTAGGGCTGCTCTACACTGTGAATGATCTGATGTTGGGTCAGCGTGGATCTCTGATTAAAAGCTTTGCCGCATTTTTCACACATGTAGGGCTTTTCTCCAGTATGAATCCTCTGGTGTTGAGTTAGTGAGGATCTTTGATTAAAAGCTTTGCCACATTCTTTACATTTGTAGGGCTTCTCTCCAGTATGGATTATCTGGTGTTTGGTAAGGGATGAAAGATCCTTAAAGGTTTTGCTACATTCTGTACACTTGTAGGGCTTCTCTCCAGTATGGATTCTCTCATGTCGAATAAGGTTTGACCCCCGATTAAAAGCTTTGCCGCATTCTTTACACTTGTAGGGCTTTTCTCCCGTATGAACCCTCTCATGTCGAGTTATGTAGGATCTCTGACTAAAAGCTTTGCCACATTGCTGACAAGTGTAGGGCTTCTCTCCGGTGTGACTTCTCTGGTGTTGAGCAAGGTGTGATCTTTGTTTGAAAGCCTTGCCACATTCTTTACATGTGTAGGGCTTCTCTCCAGTATGAACCCTCTGGTGTTGAGTAAGGTAGGACCTTCGGATAAAAGCTTTGCCGCATTCTTCACATTTGTAGGGCTTTCCTCTAGTATGAACACTGGGATGTGGACTGAGTTTGGGGAGTTTACTGAAAAGGTTGCCGTGTGCTTTACATTTGTAAGGCTTCTCTCTCACAAGATTCCTTTGGTTTTGAGAAAGGGTCGAAGCATTATCGAAGGCTTTGGCACAGTTACATTCGGGGGCTCTCTCTCCGGTATGAATTCCCTGGTGTTGTGTAAAATGTGATCTTTGAGTAAAAGGTCTGCCATACTCTTTGCATCTGAAGGTCTTGTTACTGCCGTGCCATCTCAGGTGCTTAGAAAGGACAGAGCAAGTGCTAAGAGATTTGCCACATTCTTTCCATTTGGGGGGCTTTTCCATACCATGAATTCTCTGATGCTTGACGGGGGGTGATTCTGGGTTAAAGGTTTTGCCACCTTCTCGGTAGTCGTAGTTGTCACTTGTAAAGTATCTGAGGTGTGTGGACAGGGTGGAGCAATCCCATGGTTTGCTACACTCTTTGAATCTGCAGGGCTCTCTTTCAATGGGAATTCTCTCATATTGACTAAGACTGGCTGGATGAGAGAACACTCTTCCACCTTCCTCATGTTTGTAAGGCCTTTGTTCACTATGAATTCTTGGATGGGTCATAAGCCCAGAGGATTGGTGAAAGAGTTTCTCACATTTGCCATTGTGGTACAGGCTCTTTGCAAAATGGGTACACTGAGGATTTCTGGGATTGCAACCAATGCTCATGTTTTTAAGAATTTCACTACTTTCATATTTTTTCTCACCAATATAAACATACTGGTAATTACTTAGGTTAGACACCTGGGCAAGGGTGTGACTGGTTTCATTGCCTATGTAGCAGACATTCCAGAAATCAACATCCGAATTTTGATTAAGGAAGAATGGGTAAGGGTGGATATCCCCACAATTGTTATAATTGTAAGTTTGGGCACAAGAAGAAATTATTGTTTGATTGCAGAATAATGGACATTTTGTAAAGGAATGATCAAAGTGCTCTCTTTTAGAAATCTGTCCTTCACTTTTATATTTCTTTGCTAGAGAAATCATTGACTGAAAGTTTAAATCAACACTATATTTGAAATTGGCCAAGTTATAAACTGAAGCATAGACAAGATCTCTTCTTAAATTTTCCAAATTTCCTTTCAGAGGAACTGTATGCTTCAAAAATTGGGTTGGCAGTACACTGGAAACATACAACTCCTCAAAAGCAACGGGCATGAGCTGAATTCTTTTCTGAGATATCAAATGTTCTTGATGTCCGTTGACAGTGAAATTTTTATTATGGACAGTCGCTACTAATTGGCTTTCACCATTATAATATGATTTCAGACCGTCACTCTCACTCTCATTTTCCCATAATTTTCTTGGTTGTAAATAGTCAAGGTCACAATTTCCGTATCTTCTCTTTATCACTTTTTTAAATAAATCTTTTATGCCATGCTCTGGTGAAAACTGGTGGATATGTTGAGAGGTCATGGCTGAAATAAATGAGAAGAATTATTTTACCGATGAGACAGGAATTAATGTATTTTGCAAACATCGTACGTAATTAAAGCAAAGTTAGTACATCAGCAGGGTAGCAGAATAATAAACCTAAGGTCTTCATTCCTCCAGAAATATAAAAACTAAATAAAAATGTACAGAAAAAAATGACTTTGGGAGAACTACCACAAACGTCTGAGAGTTGACAGTATCCAGAATGAGTACGTTACTAAGGAGAGTAATACAGGATAGGGAAGTAACCTATGCTGGTTTTCTCAACCTCTGCCTTTTCCCCTCCACAATACAGCATTGTGCACTGAGGACAAATCTACCCAACTCCCTTCTCTGTCAGTAGACAATGGGAAATGGGAAATACAGGTGAACATTTTGATTTTCTTGGGGACTGTCTAAAAACTAGTTTCTCTCTACCATGACACAGAGACCTGGAGGTCAGAGATAGATTTTGGATTATAACACCACAGATATTTAACAGGGATACAGTCTATGGGCTCTTAAGAAGAGATATAAACCAATCTTAAATAAACAAAACAAAGATTTTTTTTTTAATTTTTATATGGTGCTGAGGATCAAACCCAGTGCCACATGTGTGCGAGGGCAAGTGCTCTACCACTGAGTCACAGCCCCAGACCCTAAACAAATTTTTTTAATGGGAAAAATACACACGATACACACGTGATAACACTCTGCCAGTGTTATCTAAATGAAGACAACTCCCAGAGATCAAGACAAATGACTTGCTTTTACTATTTTTTTAAATTTTTGTCATTTACTGATTTACTTCATTTACAAATTAAATTTTATGCATTTACTGAGTATATCATGGCATTTCAAAGTACATATACATAGTAAATAATTGAATCTAGTGAAATAACACTTGCATTATTCCATATAATTAACATTTTAGTGCTAAAAAATTGCATTTATTCTATTAGCATTTATCCAGAATACAATACATTACGCTCACCATATGATACTCTTGACTTTCTTATGTCCATTAAAATAAAATTTTGCAGACTTCAACCAACAGTCCCCCTACATTCCACAAAATATTGTACCTGGTAGCCACCATTTTACTCTCTGCATTTCTGAGTTCCCACTGAGAGTCAGATGCTGCTGCCACTGATTTTCTGTGTTTGCCTTATTTCATTTTATGCAAAGTCCTGCATATTCATCCCATATCACCTTACATAACAGGACATCTCTTTTTATAAGTAAGAAGAGAAATTAATTGTGTATTGATTCCATATTTTAAATAAGGCTAAATAGTAACCGATTGTATATCAATGCCAAATTTCTACTTATTCAACCATTGATAGGGACATAGTTTGAGTCTGTGCCTAGACTACTGGGAAAATGCTTGCATTGAACACAGTCGTGGAAACATCTCTTCAACATCCTAATCTAATCTCTTTTGGATACATATTCTGGATCACATCTTTCTACTATTGGTTTTTTTATGTGGTGCTTGGGATTAAGCCCAATGGTGCTGTACAAGAGCTTCAACACCAGCCTTCTGAAAATTGGTCAATTTGAGATGTGGTGACACTAAGTTGCTGTGATGCCTCAAACCTGAAATCCACGTGCACATCAGCTGTGTTTACAAGCAAGTGTGTTTACACTGTGTTTGGCCTCTTTTTGATTTATTTAGTAACTTCCTTACTGTTTCCCAAATGACTATATCAATCTTCTGTTGGCTGGTTTTCTACCCACCAATCAATTAAAAAACAGCACAGCACATAAAGACAAAAAATTAAACATTAGAAATTGAATAGTAGCAAAGTTATGCATGACCCAAAGACCAAAGAGCACTAAATAACCTTTTTCAAGAATTTTGGTAAAAAAAAAAAAAAAAAAATCAAAATGCAGAAAACTGAATTAAAATCAAACAAAATTTTTTAAAAGGAAAAAAAAAGCTGATATTGTGCACATGAAGAATTCTTTATGAAACAGCGTGTGAGGTTGTCAGGAGAGGTGGTTCACAGCGCAACCCCAGCACCATGGGAGGCTGCACCCAAGGAATCACAAGTAAATGAGCCAATGAGGGAGTTTGGTGGCTAGGAACTAAGGTATGTTTTTTCAAATCAATAAAGGTAAGGTATTTTGCAAAATCTATATAAAGATAAATCTTAAGTACACTTTATTAACTTAAATAAGTCACTAACAAGAAGATAAATACTGCAAAATTCTACTTATGAGATCTAAACCTGGGAGATTATCTGAGCAGGAAGGAGATTGCTGTTTGTGATGGGGAGAGACAGACATGGAGCTTGTTTTTATAATTGAATGATTGCTTTGTGAGATAAAAACTTTCTAGGGATTTTGCATAACAACTTGAATTAATATTACTGAACAGTATACTCAAAATATTTAAGATACTATTGTTTTATATTGTGTAATTTTGATCAGCATTAAAATTCAAACAATATGTAAAACATAAACAAAATTGCAATATTTTTGAAAGCTACCTTTAAAATGTTATGGTCTTGGGCTGGGGTTGTGGCTCAGAGGAAAAGCACTCACCTAGCATGCGTGAGGCACTGAGTTCGATCCCTAGCACCACATAAAAATTAACTAAAAGTATTGTGTCCACCTACAACTAAAAAAATAAATAAATGCTTAAAAAATAAAATGCTATGGTCTTTGTCCTAAACTTAATAACAGATGTGTCCACATATAGATGACGGGCATGACTGTAATCCCAGCTACAGGAATTCTGAGGCAGGAGAATTGCAAATTCAAGGTCTTCCTCAGCAACTTAGTGAGAACATCTCTCCAAACAAAAATTAAAAGAAACTAGGGATATAGCTACATAGATTGAATTATAAATAAATAAATAAATAAATAAATAAAATAAAAACAAAATAGGCAATCCACCCCCCCAAAAAAAAAAGCCAAGTGTAATGTTTATACAAACAAATACAAACATGTATAATTTTATATTCAAGGATAATGCATATCTTAAGTTCAACTTGCACTGCCCTAATTTGTCAAAGAATGGAAACTGCCACCTAATTATAAAATGCAGGTGAAAGACAAAAATGTTATTAACAGATGTGAGAAAAAGTCCTCTATAAAACACAAGAAACAAAAAAAGGAAAAATGAAATTAACCACAAAAAATTCTGAATAACCACAGATGCATGATTTTACACACCCTTTTACATAACCACAATTTCCACCTGTGACTGTGTATCCTCAAAGATCAGCCATTATCAATCACTGATATTCATCTCATGGCAGAACAAATTCACAAAAAATCCATCCTAAGAATTCATAAAGAACTCTGGTAAGGAAATTTTAATGAATAAACACAGAGATGATATGACAGAAACAGCTTTGGGATATTAATATACTACAACGGCTTGGCTAGACATCTTCAGAAATGTGCACATTCCCTAGAGACCCCCAGGTAATGGAAAAGCTGTCATATGCTGACCGTCACAACCAAAGAGAAGTGTTTTGGCTGCTAACTTGAAAGTAGGAGAACACCACTGAAGGGACAGATTTTAAGAATTTGAAAGCATGATAAACATACAACGGTATGTGTCCTATGACAGCAAGAAAAATCAACCTAAGCTTCTGAAAAATCATTTCTGTTGCATGCTTACTTCTCAACCAACAGTTTCAAATGTGACTTCCTCCTTAACCTTTACAACCCCCAACTGAGTCCTCTGTCTCCATTTCCAACTACATGGGTATATATGGCTACTCCTTGTCTCCGCAAATCCAGGGCTCCTTCCTTTGCTCCTGAGAAAGGTGTTCCGTTTTGGCTTAGAGACATTAAGATTTAGTGATTGAAAAATAAAATAATGACTATCTGTTGGAAATCTTCTTATACCTACTGATGTTTATATTCTAGAACTATGCAGATACACACACACACACACACACACACACACACACACATATGTTGAGAGCCACAGCGGAAGGGGCCCCAGCAAACTTTCAGCTGCCAGCTAATGATTGGCTCACAGCGGCCCCAGCAAACTTCCAGCTGCCAGCTGATGATTGGCTCACAGCGGCTCCAGCAAACTTCCAGCTGCCAGCTGATTGGCTCCTCTGCAGTGATGCTCATTGGGCTGTTTCCCCACCCTTTCAGACCACGGAGCTGCTCATTGGGGGACTTTTTTTGGCTCTGCCCATGCGACCCAGCCAATTGGCCTCAAGAGCAGGAGGAGTTGGGGGGGGTTGAGAGGCTTGTGGGAAGCCGATGGTGGCAGTTGGGCTCTGAGGGAATTCCTGAAGAGCTCCTGTGCAGCGTGTGTTCTAAAAATAAAGTTCGTTTCTGCTTGATAAGTGGCTCGTGAATTGTGCCCAGCCAGACTGCGGCACACATATATACATATGTATATATCATATATCTGGAAAATAATTTTCTAGCATTTCTACTTACCATATGTAACATCTGGAAAATATTTTTCTAGCATTTTTACTTACCATATGTAACTAATATATATTTATAAGTCATAAACATAATTTATATGTAACGATAACACATATTATTTATAATATCTATACGATATGTAACATTTAATTGTAACATATTATATATGACTTATATATAATATATGATTTATATATAGTAAATAATATATATAATATTATATGTAATAGAAATTCTAAAAAATATATTTTTGCAAACTGACCCATTACAATTTTTAGGAAGAAATTTTAACATACAGATCCTGAGATCTATTTCCAAGTATCAGAGTAAAGGAATCAAATCAAAGTAAAGGGAATAAATTGGACTGTGACTTGTAGACCATGACACCTTGTGTCACGGTCACTACATATACCAGTAATCTACAATGAAGGACCTAGATCATCTGAAGAAAGGGAGAGAGGAAAGATTAGTGGAGATGTCACTGACATGACAAACCACAAGCTGTCCAAACGTCTTTCTTGAAAGCGAGAATCTTAAACTCATTCATACAGAGCAAAAGCTCCCCACAACTATTCTGCAGAGGAAGAAAATTAGATACTGATAACTAGAAATCCTGAAGCCTCACCTAGGAAGACCAGGTTGTGGTAGTTCTCGGACATCACATCTTGGTATAAGGTCCGCTGAGCAGGCTGCAGACACGCCCACTCCTCTTCAGAGAAGTCAATGGCCACATCCCTGAACGTCAAATGTTCCTGAAATAAGAACGGGGCAAATAAACAGCACGCTGACCACGTGATCGTTGACACAGCTTAAAGTGAGAGGGAAGCAGAAAGAACAGTAGAAGTGGCTCTCCTATAGATGGGTGACTTCATTATTCAGTGAGTCGCTTTTACAACACAGTCTATTATCCAACTGAAAGAGAGCAACGTATTTCCCAAAGGGGTGGCATCTGCTGCACTTGATAAAATGTGAAATTAAGGCATCCACCCAAGAGCATACATCTTCATTCATTTTGTGTTTTATAAGAGACATTTGTATGTTTATCAGATGAAAAAGGAATGGTAAGAAGGATGCTTCTCAAATTTTAATTCTGCGACCACAAACTGAGAGATATTACTAAAACATAGGTGGTTCTGGGATGGCACCTGATTTTCTAAACATGTGGCAAGCTCTCTAGGACAGTGGTACAAGAGAAACGACTGGACACTGATGGAAAAACTTATTGATGAATTTGAGTTCAGCTATTTTAAGGGAATTTTTATTTCCATTAAAGTAGCAAGTAGCAACATTTAAGTCATCTAAAGTAGCAAGTCCATTAAAGTAGCAAGTAGCAACATTTAAGTCATTTAGGCCACCTTCCACCTCCTCCCCCCGAATCTGGTTGCTTTGTGCATATTTTCTTAGGTTTGAAATCCTACTAAGAAAATACATTTAATGTTTTGGGACAGGCTATATGGGCAAGGATCCAACAGACTTGTGAGAAATGCTTCTCCTATGGGGACACCCGCATCTGTGCCTATCAGGAGTTGCTGAGCACAGCAAGTTTGGCAACGCAAGATGATGATTCTTAAAGAGTGTAAAATTATTCTCTTTGGTTCCCATGTTTCTTGGGCAATGTACCTTGTCAGAGACTGTCTAGACGTGTTAGTAACCATTCTCTAACTTGTGCTCAACAAGAGTCATTGCTGGCTTGTTGCTATGCCAACCTGGAAAGTCCTGTGGGAAATACCAATGTACCCCTTGTATTGTCTCGCTGACCGCCCAATCGGCTTCTGTACCCCTCAACCTGGATGTGGCTTTTGCCATTAAAGTCCCTGAGAGGCTCAGGAACACCTTGCAGAGAGAGTTATGGGTCCTGTGGAGAGCAGTGGCCGGTTGGCCAGCTAAAGACTCTCCAATTGGGACAAAATGGACTGGTATGTTTTCTGAGCCTTCTGCCCCATGACATTAGCACTTACGTAAACAAGTGTTCTCAAGGTGACAAACCTATGGAACAGCAGTGTGACCTGTGTAACAGACACACAAATCCCAAGGGGAAAGTCAAGATATCTCGGCACCATGGCCATTCTCCCACCCCTAGTTTGACTTACTGAAGGACACTGTGGACTCTGGTCCACCCTCACAGCTGTGGCTTTTCCTTGAAGGAAATCCAGGGACAAGAATGATTCTGCATTTCCCTCTCAACATCAGTACCCAATTTGTGAGCCACCAAGTATTTGTGTCTCTGTGAGATGGAGACCACGGGGGACATATTTGTTGAGAGCCACAGCCAAGTCGGGATGATGCCTGGCATTTTGCCAGAAGGAGTGGTTGAGAAGTGACACCAGCAAGCCATTGGGATGATGGTGATTAAGTTAAGCTGTGTATAATCACTGGGATGGTGACTGATTGCTGTAACTGGATGATGCTAGATTGGGGCAAGCTGTGTATTCAGTTGTGTATATAAACCTCTGCTGTCCAGCAATAAGGCGGCTCCTGCTACCTCAGGGGCCCGCTACTTTTGAGTTCCCGTTGGTTCTCGCAGAGTTTCCGGGGAGTTCTAGAGAGTTCCCGTGGGGTTCGGGCAATAAAGTAGCTCCTGTTTGAACCTACAAGTGGCTCGTGACCTCCCGGTTATTTTGTGCCCAGCCAGAATGCGGCACATATTCATGTCCCAAGAGGTTACGTGTGTAGACCAAATGGATAATGGGAGATTTGGCTAAGCCTCCAAATAACCAACTTTTCCCAAATTCCCGCTCTCATCATTTATCTATCCTCTGGGAAGAGTGAGTAGGGGGCTGATGGTCTACGGACAATTCATTCCTCTGAAGATGTCAGAAGGCAGACATTTGCTCAATGAAGTTCAAAAACAGCCCCCGAGGTGACCGGGTGAAATGATTTTCCCATTTAAAGGGCATCTCAAGAAAGTTGATGGCACCCTCCAAAACAAGTACCAAGGTAAAAGAGATGGGAACTCGCCATGATCTACTCCCAGCACGGCACCCCAGATGCTTCAACAGATTGCTTGGTGTTTCCTGTTGGCCTGTCTTTCATTTTTTTTAAATATATTTTTTAGTTGCTGATGGACCTTTATTTATTTATTTACATGCATCGCTGAGAACCAAACCCAGTGCCTCCCACATGCAAGGCGAGAAGTGCTCTACCACTGAACCCTGGCCCCCAGCCCTTTGCTTCTATTTTTTGGGACAACAGAATCCACAGATTCGTTGCATGGTTCATTTTGGTGACAAGAAGCATGGTTCATAGAAACTTGTGTTGCAACAAAGAACTCCAGTTTCTTCTATGAGAATAACTCAACTTCATTCCCTAGAATCAGTACTTTTCGGTTCACATCTCCAGAGGCTGGGATGGTGCCCGAGGACTCTTCTGCCATGGCATGATCTGCATCTCATGGCTTCTGAGGGTCCCTCCTCTCACCCAGAGGAAGCTGCTCCCATCAAGCATCACCTTCGTCCCAATGCCAGCTCAGACCTTGTATGAATTCCCTTTCTCAGGGTCAGTCGTAGGAAGGGTATTCTGGGTCATCCACCACCACCACCACCACCACTCACCCCACTAGAGAGCGGCTCTTATTTGATGTTGATTGGAGACATTTTCTTTGTTTGGCCTCAAAGATTTGGTGGCATGGTCAACAGTAAGCCTGACACGGTACGTGTTGTACGCTTTGAAAAAAAAAATTAAAACTGTAGTCGTAAAAATCTTCTTGGGAAAGATTAGCTGGATAATTAGTTGTTGGGTTTGGGTGGAGAGTTTCAGGGTTTGTTTGGGATGAACAGAGATCTTTTTGAACACTAAACTTCAGAACTGAGTCCTGTTTGGGAAACATGATGTCCCACAGGAAGTACCAAGTCCACAGGTTCATACGTCAGTTTTTAAAAAGTTGAGTTTCAGAAAACACAGTTGTGTCCATCTGGCGTTGACCTTTAGCATCCTATGTGAACTCACTGTTGCAGCCTAGATTTGCTTAGGAAAGAAATCACATCATATAAAGTTTAAACATTAAGTACTTGGGCAAAATGGAATTAGATGGCACCAAGATTTTACAAAAGGCGCTAGAAAAACAAAATTCAGTGAGTAGCCTGTTGGATTCATAGTCCACAAGGAAACTGGTGAGAATAAATTCCGCCGTCTGGCTGGGCACAAAATAACCGAGCCGCCAAAAAGCCTTGTAGGTTCAAACAGCAACTCTTTAATCCTGAACTCTCCCGGGCATTCTACACACACTTTCCGGGAATACACTCCCTCCACCGGGCTCTGCGTGCTCAGAACCCCACCCCCAAGAACTCAACAGGAACTCCAAAGTAGTGGGTGCCCTAGGCAGCAGGATCCTCCCTAATCCTGGAGCCGCCCTATTCCCAGGAGGATCCGCCCTATTCCCGGAGCCGCCCTATTCCCGGAGCAGGGTCACCTTTCAACCATTCCCTCTAGCAAAATGCCAGGCATCATTCCGACTAAACTGTGGCTCTCAACAAATAAATACATGCCCAACTTGGGGAGTCCTCTCACTGTGAAGCCAGAGTTCCCCGTGGTTAATTCCTAAACAGTCAGAAGAAAGTTCTGAGCAGCTCAGGAAAAAAAAAAAAATCTGTGAGGCCCCCACTCCCTGGATTCCTTTTACCCAATGTCACATTCTTCCTCTCCCAGGGTCACAATTCTCACCAGTGAACAAACACATAGCTACACCTGCTTTAAAGTACTGACCGCTCATATCTATCTCTCTCTCTCTCTCTCTCTCTCTCTCTCTCTCTCTCTCTCTCTCTCTCTCTCTCTTTTTTTCCGGCCACCACTTGTAATAACAAGCATGTGAATTTGCCAACACCAGCCAATTCCCTAACAATGGGTCATCCAATAATTCCATTTTGCCACTGGCTTGTAGAGATGTTGTAAGTTTTGGGCTCAAAATTGCAGCATTTCGCCCAACTGGGATGCAGGTTACAAGGCCCAAGGTATTGACTGTAATTTTCATCAACTCCCTATAAACTGCAAATTCCCATTTTGTTTCCTTCAGAAACAATTAATTGAACAGGTTTTTCCCATCAGTTGTCAGATCAGAATATCTGCTAACCAAACATGGCTTCGATCTACCTCCCTCATGCCTGCCTCATGAAGTTCAACCCCCTCAGCCTGAGCCAACACACACTCTGTTCCTTGTCCCTTCCAAGTACACACTGGCTTCACGGTAAAGGATTCTCTGGTCTTATATTTGAGTTTTTTTCATGGTTCTGGAGATTTAACCCAGGGGCCTTTCAGCACTGAGCTGTCCCCCCTGGCCACACAGATGAAGAATGCGGTCTCTGAGGGACAGGACTTCAGTTCAAAGTCCTGCTGGGCTGTCTTACATCAGGGACTTAATTTTTTTTTTTTTTTTACTTTGGTTAATGACAGGCTAGCAAAAGGGATAACTGTGGGAGTCACGACTGAATAAAGGAACCATTTTACAATATGTAAATGACTGCTCACAGCCAAGAACCAAGAATCAGGTGTCTCGTAAGAAGGCTCTGGTTTGTAAAAGATGGTGGAATGAGGTGGACATCATACCCTAAGTACATGTATGAAGACGCGAATGGTAGGAATATTCTTTGTGTACATAAGAGATATGAAAACTTGTGCTCTGTATGTGTTCTATGAATTGTAACGCATTCTGCTCTCATGTATAACAAATTAGAATAATTTTTTTCTTAAAAAAGCTCAGGTTTGTTAAATAAATAAATAAAGTCCCCCGTGTGGGATTCCTGATTAGCCAATGAGCATGAATTTTGAAGTCATTATCAAAAGCAGAAGATCAAGTGCCTTAAAGAAGTCACGAACAACAGAATGTCATGTGGGCTCCTAGAAATGTCATGCTTCTGCCATTTGGGGGTCCCTAATTTTGGACAGCTAAATGTCCATCTGCAGCCTGAAAATGAACAGATGTGAAATACTTTACTTGTACCCCTGGACACCAAGCTGTCTCAGAGCGGTTAGGAAGCCTCAAACAGCATCCACCCTGGGCCTTAGGGCTCACACCAAGGTGTCTAAGGAAGGCACAGCCCTTCAAGTTCTCCTGCAAACACAGGAGACATACTGTGACAAGTAGCCTAATTGTCAAAAGACTTAACCACGCACTCCTGCCTCTGGGGGGTGGCTGCCACTTGTGAGTTACTTACTATAAGTTTGGGAAACACACTCAGGTCAACAGATAACTTCCTCATCAAGTGCTGGTCCTCATCACCAGAAGGACAGATGTCAGCCGGCCACAGGGAGGGCAGGGAGAGTCCAGGCTATCCAAATGTCAACAGAGAGAAACCAGGTCTGCCTTCCATCAAGCGACCTGTTGCCAGCAGATGGGATAAGAGACCAGAACCTGCTCAGAGAGCTGGGGGCTTCAGCAAGTTGGATTTGCTTGACACTGGGCCAGACGGGACCGCTTCACTGATAGAAGCCAGTCCAGCAACAACAGCCGGTGGACAGTGGGATACCCCGAAATCATGGATCAGACTTGAATAGCTGAGGCTTTGCTACTAAAAACATCAGCCCAAACTACTTTCTCTGACAACAGTTCTGACTGACCAAAGGAAAGAATATTATTTTTATATGTGGGGCTGAGGATCGAACCCAGTGCCTCAAGCATGCTAGGCAAGCGCTCTGCCACTGAGCCCCAGCCTCAGCCCCAGCCCCAGCCCCAGTCCCAGCCTCAACTCCAGCCTCAGCACCAGCCTCAGCCCCAGCCTCAACTCCAGCCTCAGCACCAGCCTCAGCCTCAGCCTCAGCCTCAGCCCCAGCCCCAGCCTCAACTCCAGCCCCAGCCCCAGCCTCAACTCCAGCCTCAGCACCAGCCTCAGCCTCAGCCTCAGCCCCAGCCCCAGCCTCAACTCCAGCCTCAACCCTAGCCTCAACTCCAGCCCCAGCCCCAGCCTCAGCCTCAGTCCCAGCCTCAGCCCCAGCCTCAGCCCCAGCCCCAGTCCCAGCCTCAACTCCAGCCTCAGCACCAGCCTCAGCCCCAGCCTCAATTCCAGCCTCAGCACCAGCCTCAGCCCCAGCCTCAACTCCAGCCTCAGCCCCAGCCTCAGCCTCAGCCCCAGCCCCAGCCTCAGCCCCAGCCTCAGCCTCAGCCCCAGCCCCAGCCCCAGCCTCAGCCCCAGCCTCAACCCCAGCCTCAGCCCCAGCCCCAGCACCAGCCCCAGGCTCAACCCCACCTCAGCCCCAGCCCCAGCCCCAGCCTCAACTCCAGCCTCAGCACCAGCCTCAGCCCCAGTCCCAGCCCCAGCCCCAGGCTCAACCCCAGCTTCAACCACAGCACCAGGCTCAACCCCAGCCTCAGTCCCAGCCTCAACTCCAGCCTCAGCACCAGCCTCAGCCTCAGCCCCAGCCTCAACCCCAGCCTCAGCCCCAGCCCCAGCCCCAGGCTCAACCCCAGCCTCAGCCCCAGCCTCAACTCCAGCCTCAGCACCAGCCTCAGCCTCAGCCTCAGCCCCAGCCCCAGCCCCAGCCTCAACTCCAGCCTCAGCACCAGCCTCAGCCTGAGCCTCAGCCCCAGCCCCAGCCTCAACTCCAGCCTCAGCCTCAGCCCCAGCCCCAGCCCCAGGCTCAACCCCAGCGTCAGCCCCAGCCTCAACTCCAGCCTCAGCCCTAGCCTCAACTCCAGCCTCAGCACCAGCCTCAGCCTCAGCCTCAGCCTCAGTCCCAGCCTCAGCCCCAGCCTCAGCCTCAGTCCCAGCCTCAGCCCCAGCCTCAGCCTCAGTCCCAGCCTCAGCCCCAGCCTCAGTCCCAGCCCGCCTCATTCTCCTTTTGACCTTTGAAGATTCCCTAGCTTGCTATTCATAAGATATAAATATTTAACCTAACATTAACATGTTTATACTAGATTATATTAACATTCTCTGATTTAATGAAATGTAAGATACTGAATGGCCTGAAAAAAAGTATTAATTTGTAATGTGGAAATAACTGCATCCATATGAATTTTATAAGGCTCGTTTTATTTTATTCTTTCAATTTTTTAAGAGAGAATTTTTTTAATATTTATTTTTCAGTTTTCAGTGGACACAACGTCTTTATTTTATTTTTATGTGGTGCTGACCAGCGGCCGGCACATGCCAGGCAAGCGCGTTACCACTTGAGCCACATCCAAGGAGAATGTAAAACTACTGTGCCCACGCCTGGGTGGCTTATGACAAAATTATCCTTGGCACTGAGACAGGCAAGCTTTCTCTCTCCAAAGTGGGAGATCAACACTGGGAGTGGAATATAGTAATCCAGGAGCTCAGCCAAGACTCATCAAGCCTGCGTGTCACCAGGGTTGAGAGAGGTGACAGTGCCCCCTTGTGGTGATACCCACACATTCAGTGCCCTGAGACAGTCACACAGCAGGAGCACTATTTACATACCACTTCTAACACATCCACCTTTAAAAAATGTTAATTATTCTTCTTCACTTTTAGTGTACATTCATATTAAAGCACAAATTTGATAGGTATACCCATGCCTTAGACACAATGATTTTTGCTTTTATACTTTTTATTTTATGCATATTTGAGTGTGACAGTCTTCAAACTTTTTTTATAAAACTGAATTGCCTAATGGCTGGCTGCCTGATCTACTGATTAAGTAAACGTGTTCTGGTTCTTGGAGAGTACGAGGGTGCGAGACATCTTGCTAGGTGCTGAGGACATGTAACCTCAAGGAACTTAAAATTTAATGAGGCATCAAATCAACAAAGGCATATTATGATAGAAGAACGTGGGTAAAAAGGGATGTACCAAAATCCTTATAACCAGAAATAATCACATTTAATACATACGACAATGTATTGCTGAGTGCATCAGCCAGGGCAGTCAGCCGTTCACATACCCCCATTTAATTTTTATCCTATATAGTAGGATAAAAATTATTATTACCATCCCCACTGGACCGACCAGGAAACTGAGGCTCACAGAAGTCATGTGACTTGTCCAAGACCACAGTGCTCTTACAGGGCAGGGTTAGAAATTCAAACCCAGATCTGTCTGCCTGCAGAGCCCACGCCACCAACCAACCACAGGGCAAACTTGGGGTTCATCTCAGGAACTTCAATTCTCCCAAGTCTTACCACATTCCCAGGCCACAGACACCTCCCTTTCATTTTTGACACTCACCTCTCAGATCACTGTCTCCTTTAGGTGTAATGGAGAGACCAGAATCGCGGACCCGCTCTGTCTCCATATCCTCTGAAATTGAGTTTATATTTCCTTTGAGTTTTATAGTATTATTTCCTTAATTTAGGTCTTTGGCCCATTTGGAGTTCATGTATATGGAATGGAACTGGGCTCCAAGTTAATTATTTGCATGTAGAGATCTGATATTCCAGCACCACGTGTTCGGAAACTATACATTCAAATTAGTTTACGAATAGGTTTATTGGTTCTATTCCATCATCCCACATTTCTGTCCTTCTGCCAGTACCATCCTCTCTTGATTACTGTGGATTTATGGCAAGTTTGGAATACAGAAGAAGCATGAGTCCTGCAAGTTTGCTTTTTTTTTTTTTTTCGATTCAAGATTGCTTGGGGGCCCTTGTGATTGATTCCTTGTGAATTTCAGAATCAGACTGTCAATTTCCATAAAGAAATAGGTGGAGATCCTGATAGTGACTGCGCTGGAATTTTAAATCAATATGTAAATGATTGGCGTCTTGACTTCCAAATCCAGGAACATTCGATTTCTCATCTTTTCTCAGATCTTTAATTTTTAAAATATGTCAGTGTAATTTTCATCATGTAATTTTTTCACTTGTTTGGGGAAATTTACTCCTGAACATCTTATTATATTTTCAGATGGACCTCTATGTTGAACCTCTCATGGGCTCAAGAGATTCTCCCAAAATAACCTCCCAAATACCTGAGACACAACATGTGCTGCAATGAGCAGGTAATCTTTTTGTTGTTTTGAAATTATTGGAAAAAACAATTCTATTTCTGAAAACACTTGGACATTCTCGCTAGAAATACAGACTAATAGAGACATCATGAAAAACAATATGAGGGCTTGGGTTGTGGCTCAATGGTAGAGTGCTTGCCTTAGCATGTGTGAGGCCCTGGGTTCAAATCTCAGCACCACATAGAGATAAATTAATAAGTAAAATAAAATAAAATTTATTGGGCTGGGGCTGGGGTTCAGTGGTAGAGCACTCGCCTAGCATGCATGAGGCACTGGGTTCGATCCTCAGCACCACATAAAACTAAAATAAAGATATTGTGTCCACCTAAAACTAATATATATATATATATATATATATATATATATATATATATAGATATAGATATAGATATAGATATACACACACACACACACATATATATATATATATATATATATTGAAAAAAATAAATAAAGGTATATCAACAATTTAAAAATTTTTTTTTAAAAAATATGGGGTTTTTCAAGAAATTAAAACTAGAAATACCATATGACTCAGATATTTTTCTGAGCTTATGCCTGGATTAGCCAGGGTCCTTAAGAAAAACAGAATTGATAGAATGCATACAATGAATACATATTGCATATATAACATATATATGTAAATTATAGATATGTATTATTTATATAGTTATTATATAAATATATACATATTTGTATACATACAAATATATAAACATTCATGCATTCAATTCCATCTATCTTCCTTAACATTCCAGGATTTTATTTTTGTTCATGTCTGGGTGATACGCCACGATGAATATATAATACACTTTCTGACAAATATATTAATTATTTGCTCGGCTCTACCACTGATTTTTTTTCCCCTGTGTATGTATTGCTAAACTCACTGTTACACAACTTAAATTCCTACACCCAAAGAAACAACAAAAAAATATAGGAAACTGTTCTTCAGCCCAATTTTATCAAACTGAAAAGAAGCAATCCAAAACTTAAAAAAAAAAGAGAGAGAGAGATTACGTGTCTTTTAGTTTATTAGTCAACAAGATAACAACATGTTGATTCTCTTTGTACCTGTCACACACTCAACTGATCTGGAGTGTCCAGTAGGTCATGTGACATTACCCAGGCTGTCATGGCGTTCTGCCAGGGGACCCCCAGAGGCCACTGACATGCACATTCTCTGCAAGCAAGCTGCATCTTGAGGAGTTGGTGTGGACTTGGGTGGTCGAATGCAAGTGAGGTGGAAGGGGTGAGGTGTTTGTGGGTGGGCAGATGGGGTGGGAGACTTGCTGACCAAGTCCTGCCCATGATCACCTTTGAAAAGTACGCCCACTGCACACTTTACATTCTCGTGTGTCTTCTGTGACAAAGGTAAAGCTCTCAAAAAGAAGTATGGGATTTAGGGATGTTATTAGATCTTCTAAAAAGAAGCCATGTGTTCTAGATTTCAATATATATTATTTATAGGTAGTTATTATATAAATATATACATATTTGTACACATACAAATATATAAACATTCATGCGTTCAGGTTTCCACAACTTTCTAAAAATTATTCCTAAGTATTCTGCTTTTGATATGATTGTCACTAAGATTGTTTTTAATTTCATTTTGAGTCTTTATTTTCTCATGGACAGAAACCACTGACGGATCTCGAATCTTGTTACTTTTCTGAGCTCACTTGCAGCTTCTAATAGCTTATGAATGAATTCCTACCTTGAAAATAACCACTTCAGAGATACTTCTATCTCATGCCTCATTTGGGGAAAAAAAACACATAGAGGAGACAGTAAGAGAGAGAGAAGCAATTTCCAATGCCCCTTTACCTTGACCAAGGCAAAAATATTGGTGAGATCCTCAGCCAACCGTAGTCCCTACGAGTCACAAACCCAGACAACAAGCTGTCACAAACACACATCCCCAAAGGATGACAGACACACGAGGCAGCAAACCTATCTGCTCTCAATCTAATAGGAGGTAGAACTGAGGAAGTAACCCAATCTCCAAATTGAGGAAGTAACCCAATCTCCAAAAATAAATCAACTCCCAAAACTACAAGAAGCACCATCAGGAAATTGATGTGAGCATGAAACCCCCCCCTGATGTAGATCAGGGTGGTTCAATGAAAATATGTGTTTAGTTCAGAATGTTTGTTAAGGTGTGAATGATGGCAGGTGGTCTAAGGCCAAGGGGGGGAAGGTTCTTTAGGGCCTAACACCCAGTTCACATTCCAAAGAGGCTTGGAACTTTAGACTGAAGACACCCTGTGACCAGGGCACTGCAGCTTCTCACAAGGTAGTGGTGTTGGGGCTGGGTGGTGGCTCAGCGGCAGAGCACCTGCCTACCACGTGTGAGGTACTGGGTTTGATTCTCAGCACTGCATGTAAATAAATTTAATTGCAGGAAAAAAAATTCACTTTGCCACTGGGGGGGAAAAATCATACATAGAATTGCTTGAGCCTGTCCTTGCTCACCGAATTTGCCAGAATTTCAGAAAAGGCAGGCCCCCAAGGACAATGAAAGGCATCCTATGCAAGACAGGGGATGGGACCCAAAACAGTGGGGTAAAGACAGAGCTGCACAGGACACTGCCTCAAATACTGAGAAAATTCAGAGATCAGCAAACCTAAGATGCTCAGTGGACAGAGTCGGACACAGAAGCAGAGCAGGGGACAAAGCCCTGTTCAGGTAGCAGGAATGAGCTCTGCCTTTAACCAGGTTCTGGGAAACTCTCCCAGGTGCAGGTCGACCATATCACCCCTGTTACTGTGACCTCCATCCTGTGAGCAGACCCTGCTGACCCCATCACCGGGTGTATGGGCTCTGGCATTTACCTGCAATCTCTGGGGTTCAGAAGCACTCCAGGTTTGGATTCTGTGACTTCCTCTTTCCAAGATTGCACCATGTAAATCTCCAGGGCTTTGCCTCTGTGAATCCTACTTTGTCCTCTGCCCAGTGGTGCACACCTGTCATCCCAGCTGCTCGGGAGGCTGAGGCAGGAGGATCGTGAGACCAAGCCAGCCTCAGCCATGGTGAGGCCCTAAGCAACTCAGTGAGGCCCTGTCTCTCAATAAAGTACAAAATACAGCTGGGGATGGGGCTCAGGGGTCAAGAGCCCCTGAGTTCAACCCCTGGTACCAAAAAATGGAAAAACTAAAAAAATCCTACTACTGTCATTTTGAGTCACTGTGTGTCCCATGTTCGAAGGTCAGGTCTGGAGTGGGAGATGTTTTTAGTTCACAATCAAGTGCTTATAGTGCAGAATACTCAAAGTACTGTCCATATATTTGGGGGAGGGTGGGGAACACGTCCCAACAGAGTATAACACGGATGAGAAGTTTCAAAAAAGATTTCACAGAGGAAGACACATTCAAATAACAAATAAATATGTAAATGAATACACATGTGAGTATTGAGCTATACTGTTTAAGGAAGGTAAAATCCAAGCCAGCAGAGACTGCTGTATACTCACCAGGAAGGGAAAAAAAATCTGTGTCTCAGACAGACAGACAGACACACACACACACACACACACACACAAGAAGACTAATGACCACCAAGATGTGAGTGGTGGGGATAGCTAGGCCTGGGGTGGCTAGCTCAAAGGCAGAGCCACTCCAGGGCATGGCATGGTGCTACCTATCCAGGCTCATTTCATGGACCACGAATTCCTCCCAAGACAGAGTGGGAGAGATGCTATGGGGTCTCTACCTGCACCACCACTGCCGCCTGACAACTGGGAAAGACCCCCCCCAGTGCAGCGCAGGGCCCTTCTGTCCACACCAGACCTGACCTGGCCCCAGGACCACCTCAGACAAGGCCAGGAGGCCCCGGTCCATCAGTGCCAAGGACCTGGGTGAGAAGTGAAGGGTCAGGCGAGCTGGGCAGGAGGGGACAAGGAGCGTGGGGCGGGGCTGAGGAGGAAGACATGTGAGGGCCAGGGGGTGAGCAGAGGGACACAGAGGAAGAGAAGGTCACCCAGCAGGCAGGAGACAGAATCTGGGTACCAGCAGGAGCACCCTTCCCACGAGCTTAGGGTGCTCCTAATTTCCTCAGAACAAAACTCGTTTGTAAACGGAATTTTTTATAGAATTTGTTCTTCAAGCATCCAAAATCTGGGTCATATATGGGTGTTTGTTTGTTTGTGTGTGTGTGTGTGAGAGAGAGAGAGATGAATGATTATTGATAAAGTTGTGACCTTCCAATTTCACCTTGGTCCTTTGGATCGCCATGTCTCAATCATTTACACCGAACAAACCTTATTTCTTAGATATGGGGTCTATCTGTTCTCACTCGAGGGGATCACGAAAGTCTAATCCGGTTATGCCAGAGAATACAGGAGAAGAGGATGCACAAGGGGAACCAGCGTCCTACAGGGGTATGAGAAACAAACCATAGGTGTCCTAGTGTCCCTGTCAAAGTATCTCAGCTAACTACTTCACATGTCTTGCTTTGTTGAGAAATGACAGGTTTCTAGTAAGATATGTACTTTGAATGGTGGGTTTTTTTTTGGCCGTGGAGGGCTGGGTTGGTTGGTTTGTTTGTTTCTTTCTTTTTATGTGGTGCTGAGAATCAAACCCAGGGCCTCACATGTACAAGGCAAGCGCTCAGTCACTGAGCCACAAACCCAGCCCTTTGGCTGGGATTTTTTTCTGTTTTTACTTGGGCTTTGCCATTGAATCTCTCAGGGTCCCTCTTCGTGGCTGCCATGGGAGATTGCTGAGCTCCCCATCAGTCTGCACCTTGGCATTGGTATAGGTACCCTTTTCTGTCCTATTTATGCCTGTTTGACACATAATCTCAGTTTTGTGAAAGAAACTGCATGTTTCAGGAAACCTATTCACGAAGCTCCTCTATTAGCTTTGAGTCACATAATTGTTGTTTGGCCAGAACCAGCCAGCGTGGAAACTCAGCAGATAGCGTACTGTTGAGCAGAGTGAAACCATGCACCTCAGCTCTATGTGGAAGAAGGTCTGAGTTGTGTGGTCCTCTTCACCTGGATTAACAGTGTGTCCCTTTGTGTTTCAGCATCTCGGGACACCTCTGAATGCACGAAGGTAATTAAAGCCCTACATTGATGCTGAATGGTTCCCTTTGCAGTGGGGAGGTGCACACTCTTTATGTCCTCTCTTCTTTCCAAGCACGCTGAGCCCCCCATCACAGTAAAGGAGCCCGACCCATGTCCAGAACCAGGGAAGGCAGAAGCAGAGACAGTCAGATCAGGAAAGTTTGCACTACAACGTTCCAGGGGATCTCTGTGTGAAAACAACTGAAATGCTAGCAGCCTTCCCACGTGTAAGGTCATTGTCCCAAGGAGGTGGGAGGATGTGCCCCCAATGTCTGGCAGTCATCTCAGCACATGATCTCTCCTCCGTCTTCCTGGGAACATCCCTCCATTCTGAACTGCTTCCCCTCCATTTCATACTGGGGCTTTCTCATGGATCTCTGATGCTGTTTCCATTCTCCCTGTTTCCAGCCTTTGGGGAGATCTAGCTACTGTGCAAATGTCACCTGAGCCTCTGCTCAGAATGTGAAAGGCCTGCCTTCTCAAACTTCCTAGAAATCTTTCCTAACAGGAGCTGTGCCTCACTGAGTCCTTATGCCTGTCCCTCCTTCCCTGTGCTCTGCATCAGTCCTCACCATCCCTCTATCCTGAGACAATGCAGACCCATTTTACACCTTCCTCTGTGTGGGCCTGCAACGTTTCATCTCTCACCGTCTCCTTCTTCCTGGCTACTTGCCTCTGGCTTCTCTCCTCTCTCTGCACCTCTTTCCAGAAAAACCACTCTCTCTGGGACCTTTTCTCTGCCTGCTCAGGTCCTGGTGCCACTCACTGCCAGACACACAGGTTTCCCATCGCCCTTCCAACCCAAGTCTCATGGGTATTATCCAATCTGCACCAGTTTCTCTCATGTTTCAGGAGGCACAGCTGAAGTCCCTTGATAGGCACTGCCACTGCCATGATCCTGTTGTTGTGTTTCTGTGTGTGTGTGTGTGTGTGTGTGTGTGTGTGTGTGTCAGTGTGTGCTGTTTTCATGAACTGATCCACTGTGGTGCTCTTCTCCAAGGACGGCTACAGCCTCAGCACTCCCCTCACCCATGGAGAGAAGAGCAGGCTTTTCAGCACCACGGCAGAGAGCAGCCTTGTGGTCAGACCAGCTCAGGCAGCATTTTTGATCCTGGGTTTCTCCTTAGCAACACACACCAAGGCCCAACTTAGAATGCAGCTTCCTCTCCTCTCCCTCCCTTGGTCTGAGAAATATCTGCTCTGGTGTTGGCCTTCAGGTTGTGGGCTGTCTTTGTTTGTGGTACACAGCTTTCTGAATCCATAAGCCCTTCTGAGTGTCCAGTGTGAAATTTGAATGAACCCCCCCCTTCCACTCACCTTGCTGAGAACCTCTTCATCCACTTCTTGGGGCTCCATGCAATGGCGCAGCTTAGAATGCAGCCATCGTTTTCCCACATTCAGCCCTTCTTTCATGTGAAAGTTCAAGTTTGTTTCTGAACAAATCACATTGACCTTGAGCAGATGAATCTTGGAGATGTGCTGTGCATTGAACCTGGTGTCCTGTTGTGTGTTGATGATTTGGATCAGGAACAGTACTCCATGAAGAAGTCATTGTTGGTTGGGTGCAGATGGACAGGCACATCTTATCCACAGCTGCTTGTAAGTCAGAGGCTGAAGAATGGCTGTGTTCAGTCCAGTCAGCAGAGGACCCCAGTTGCCAACTAAAATGGCCAAGGGATAGAACTAAGTGTAGAGTAGTTGACAAGATTGCACAAGTGCCTGGTCCAACCCAAGGTGCAAACACAAGGAAAGGAAAACCGTGGAACATGGAAACCGGGAGTTCCTCACCTAACATTCAATTGACTTGGAAAGCGTATTTGGGAACATTTAGTTGTATTGGTGTTACAGTTACCGCTTTCTACTTAGATCGACATTCACTTATCTAACTCAGTCCTAAGGACTGTGAGTAAATGTATTCACTTGTCAGCAGGGACCCATTCTGATGTGACCTCAGAGGAAGAGCATGAGAGTTCTGGTGACACTCAACATAGCCAGCCACAGGTATGTCAACATGCAACTCTTTTATTCCGGGTTTCCTTTTGTTTTCCTTGTTGAAGAATAAAGGAGGCCAGGTGAAAATACTTTTGAAGTAGTCTTCTTCTAAAAATCCCCTTAAGTGGTTAGAATCTGAAAATAGCACTAGAAATCATGTCAACTTAGAGCTAAACTTTGTTTTGTGATGGAGGTAAAAGGTGTCTAAATGCCACTGGTCCTTCCACGTGAGAAAGCGCCTTGAAAAGGAAAAACATTGAGATGAAACATGAGACTGAGGAATAAGGACCTGTACCATGAATGGTGTAAGTGCGATGGCCACTGGATACATTCCTACCGAAGGGTGATGGTTGCCAAACACTAAACAACCTGGTGAAAATCACTTGTCATTTGCTCCACGTTGAACGATTTTTATTCTGTGGTGACCTTTCCATTTAGTTTCTCATGCATGCAGAAAATCGGTCCATATGTTGAGTATTTGATCAAAATGTCTTTAGTGTGTGTTAAAGAAATATATCTGGATGCAGCAACAGGGGAATGATGGAATTTGGAGATGCCATCTCACCATGTTTTCTGACATTGCCAGCGTTCCCAGGGCAATATTAGGTAGCATGCATCTAGATGTATGTCACGTGGCCTGCACGTGTGGGTCCTTGGGCAGGGGTCTGATCCAAGTGTCAGATCCCCAACTGAACACCTAAGTCTCATATTTTAAAATGAAAACTTTGTCAGTCTAGCATTTATAATGTGAAATCCCATGTAATATCAAGAGTATTCCTCAAAAATCCTTTTAAATAAGAGTTGAAAAACCCTCTTACATGTGAAGGGGAATGGGAAGGAGAAAGAGTTACAATGAATTTTGTTCCTCCCCTTCTTTGGGGTGTGTACACCTCTGTTAGTGTGATGTCAGGGGATGCCTTTTCTGTGAACTCTGCCCTGCTTTTAACAAATCCAGAGCCATAGGAAGAATAGAGTTCAGGTTTATCTGGATCACAAATGCTAGGTTGCCCTGTGGAAAGGATGACTGTTCAGTCTGGACTTGTCTACATTTTAGACCAAAAATTGGATGGTGTCTAAACGAATGGTCACGAAATCTTCATACAACTCATTGGGGTCATTCATTTTGCAGATATTCTCTGAGGCTCATCCACAGATGCAGGTTTCTCTCTCATCTGGTGAGAAACAACATAGAGCAAAAGAGAAAGCAGACGGACATGATCGTGGTAAGAACAACACACTCTAAACAGTTCTGTGGGTGGAATATCGATTTCTAACATGAGCGCTGGTTACTCTAATACTTGGAGAAATGAACCTAGTAAACAGGTAGAATTGAGAAAGCCAGAAAGATAATGAGTTGTCTCTCTTAAGATCCAGAGTCCAGCCACAGGTTACACTGAGGGTGTCCCTCTTAGTTTCTCTACAAGACACACACAGTCACAGGGGAGTTGGAAATCATGCAGTGCAGAAGGGAAAGGGTGATAAACACTGAGAAGGGCAGAGAGAGAGAGAACACAGCGAGTAAATGGAAAGAAGCCATGGAGGCAGAGAGATTTCAGACACGTGCCAGATGGAAAAGACCAGGGTAATCAGTGTTTTGAGGCAATATGGGAGTTTCCATTATGAACATTACCTGTGTATGAATGCATTTTGTGTTTTTTGGTCTCGATTGTTTTATCTTATATCATCTCTCTGAATTTATCATTTATAATGGTTTTCATGTGTCTGTCTTCTCCATTAGACTTTAAGCTGAAGAAGGGTCTGGTCTCTTCTGCTTCTTCTGCAGAAACAGCAAAACATGTCACATGTTGTTGGGACACATTGGTATGAATAATGTATGTGAAATATACAGCATTCATATATGAAAACCACTCACATATTGTGCTTCTACTTTCTTTTCTTTGTTACAGATTCTGTTATTTTGTTGAAAACCCAGAAAGATGTTCTGCGATTTCAAAGAAAAATAAAACCTAAAAACCATCACTGTTTACAGTGTTCACTACATTTAAAAAGAAATGCACAACTAGAAAATGAGAATTTTGAGGTGAAAAAGGGGCTATCAGAGTTTCAGCAGGAAAATGCAGAACTGAAACAACAACTCCATGATTTGAGGTATCATATCCTAGATTCAAAGTAGGGGTGGAACCCTTTCCTTTATTCCAGTTGAAATAAGAAGGAAAAATCTTTGTCTGTTGGCATTTTGCAAGGGAGAAAATTTGAATAAAATTCAAATTTCTTACAAACTAGGTAACATATTGTTAAATGTGAATACTTCTAAAAATTAAATGCATATTCTTCCCTGTCACAATTTTAATGGCTATATGGAAACCCTTCTGCTAGAACTCTATTTATTTAACTAACAGAATTTGGTGTTATTTGTTTATATTTTTAACTATTTTATTACAATTAATGTTTCAAGACATAGTATTTAGAAAAAATCATTTTACACTCAAGGTGCCATGGTACATGCCTATAATCCCAGCAGCCTGGGAGGCAGAGGAAGGAGGATCAAAAGTTCAAAGCCAGCCTCAGCAACTTAGCAAGGTCATAAGCAAATCAGTGTGACCCTGTCTGAAAATTAAAAAAAGAAAAAGATTTGGGATGTTGCTTCTGTGGGTTCAATTCCTGGTGCCAAAGGTGGGGGTGAGAACAAAAGAAAAGGAGAGAGAAAATTAGATTCTACATTTGTTTACTTTTTTAAAAAAATTAATATAGAATGTAGGGAAATTTTAAAAAGATATTTGATCAGGATTTCTAAATTGCTCAAGAAAGTTTGTATTCCACCAATGAGGTTTTCTACACTGCCCTAAAACATGTTTTTATACATTTGTAGTTTTTCTTCTCATGCCTGGGATCAAATACAGGGTTTTGTGTGACTAGTGTGATGTGCTAGTGCTGAGCTAGACCCTCAGGTACAGTTTTTACATTAACATTCATTAAAAATAAATGTAGTTAAATTTACTCTCATTTATAAATCACATTTGTTCAGATTTCTATATTGAAAGAACTTTTTTTTATTCTTAAGTGTTCATGATAGTGGAGTACATGTTGACATAAAGTCATTCTTGTTATGGCTAATATTTCATTGTGTATATTTTCTTTATCCATTCATCTGTTGAAGGACATTAATCTTTATAATTGGATTAAATATTAGGTTCTCTCTTGTTCCAAAGGGGATTTTAACTTGTTTGTAAAATACATAATGACCAACAAGGTAAGTTGAAAATGTTGCTATAAAAGAAACAGAAATAAGTGTAAAAACAGGTATTAGATTTCTTATCCCAGTTTTGGGTTACAGTAATACAAAACATATATGTTTAAAGAAGAATTTCTAAATATGCTGCTATACTGTAAGTCAATTGTAGGTATACCTGACATATTTTATGACATATAAAGATGAAATCATATTATTACCATACTCATAAGTCTTTAAAACTTATTTGACTTGAAATTATCTTTTTAACTGGGGAGGATCTTTGATAGTGCAAAAAAAGATCATTTTGAACTGGTCAGCTTACCAAATTATTTCAAAATTCCTTTTCTGTAGTATCTAAAATGATTACTAGTAACAAAAACTTACCAAATAATAAAATAGTCTTCTATTATGCCTTTCAGTTATATATGTTTTAGACAAGAATGAAGGAGAAATTAAAAATGTGAAGCTAGAAAAGAAAAGCTTCAGAGAATGTAGAATTTTTATTAGGATTTTAAATTAGCATACAAAGAGCCAGAACATAAAAAGACTTTTTTTCATTTCTGGCAAAAATTAATTTAAAGATAACCATATTTAACTCCAGGTATGCCTTGAAGGAAGAGGCAAAGAGAAGAAATGATGAACTTTTACGTGAAAAAAAATAAGGACAAGTTAAAAGAAAAAGAAGCAGAATGTAACAAAGAAGATAAAGTGAGAAAGCAAGCTGAAATCTCTGTCGATACATTGGGTATGAAATTGAGGACTGCAAGAAATCATTTTGATCAGGTAAATGACCCTTCAGTAGAGTTTCAAATTCTTTATCTCCTCTGTATGATTTATAAAATCCCTTTAACTTACTGTATGTGGCCATGTTTCACTTAATGGTGGCAATGTGGTCTGAGGAATGTGCTGTTGGGCAGATTCACCCACATGTAGTCATCATGTGTGTGTACTTCCACACACTTCAGACATCGCCCACAATGCCAGGAAATACAGACTTCCAGGTCATCCGTCGATAAGCAATCTGTGGTCTCCCAAAGCATTTGTATGTGGGGTAGGAACTGCTCTTTGGGTTTAAAACACAGTGTTATCTGACTCTAAAATTAAATGATGGCATCTATGGCAAAATCAGTTACTGCAAATCTTAGCATCTGTTTACTGAAAGAAGAAGTTGACTTTGATCACTGATATAAATGCCAATTTAGGGCTTTTTATGTTAAGATACAGAATAAATAGCTATAAAACTACTTAAATACATTTTTTAAAGTCTTTCACAGTTACATCTCTACCTATATTTAAGAAATGTTTTCACTCTGACATTTATCTGTCATTTTGCAGTTGAAATGTAAGTCATTTATGCATAAATAAATAAAAGAGTAAACCTACTCTTGAGGTTTTATTTTTTTTTGAAGGTACCACTCTTTAATTAAGTGTTTAGACTTTCCACTACATGCTGATATGTGGTCAAAACCTTGCTGAAGTGAACTTGCAGATTTTAGCAGAACAAAATGAAACCTACAGACAACTTTCATGATTACAGAATGCCAGAATTTACAATATGGAATTTCAGTAAAACATCTTTGCAAACAAAAAGAGATGGATATGTGCCAAAAGGATACGTTTCCTGAGTTATTTTTCTCTATTGTTTTCAAGTGTGTGTGTGTGTGTGTGTGTAACATTTTAAACAGTAATTATCATGGAAAAGTATACAGGGTTTTAAATCCATATATACATAACCATAATGTACATATTTTGGGGGTGAGGGTGGCATTTTTTGTCCCATTGAATTCAGTAATGTTCTTAAGTCAACTCTATTTCTCTGCAGCAGTCCCATGATGGCTTTGAGAGTAGCCTCATCAAGAGAAAGGCCTTTTAATATTTTCCACAGGAATAGATGATTTCTCTATGATATCAAAACCCTTACTTCTAATAGTAGATGTTTTACTTTTGGGTAGTGACTTCACTCCCTTGGTGTGTTAATGTGTGTTATTGCTCCCACTGTTAAGTAAGGAGGAAAAGTGTGGCCAGTGAGGACCTGATTTTGTATATCATTTCCTCATTCTTGAGAAGAGAAACACTTTGCTCCAAGTAATTTCTTATTTCAGTGCAAAACACCTTTGGAAACAATGGCATACCATAATATGCTCTTAGAATAAGTTACTGGTAAGTATTTGTTCCTGATCAATAAAGTTAGTTTATTTCCCCTTTCTTATATTGACTTATGTATCAAACCTCACTGAGATGAAACAAATGCTGCTGAGTAGCAATCTCAGGATTTTCTGAGCAGAGCCTTGCACATTTTGCCTTATTTGTCATTTGTATTTTGAAACACAAGCCTTCTTTGGTGTTTATCCATTCACAGGAAAGAAATAACTGGCTTGGTGGATGGGCACTAGGAGCAGAGGCAAAATACTTGGAGAAAAATCTTGCAACTTGCCTATGTCTTTAGCCTCGCCCTCCTTTTCAGAATTGTGATACATTGTTCATTGGTATACATACATGTGGTTAGTGCTGTTCCTGGATATATCATTTATCAGTAGATGGCAATTCTCATACTTTGCTCCAAAATGTTAGAAATATAATAAGGGAGAAATACTTTCAGGAAAAGAACGTGGGGATCTCTTGTGTGTCTGAGTACATGTAGAGCTAAGGCTGGTACTAGGCTGGTCAAATGCTTGAGCTGTCAGACTGAAAACTTATTCTTCTTAAAGTTAAATGTTCTTTTATTTGCCAGTGAAGCCACCTCAACAGGTAGGTACATAATAAAATATTTGCAATTTTTAACTGTTTAAAGTGTAGAGAATAAAATTCTATAAGTTATATCAACATAAAAAACAGTGAATTATTATTTTTTGGTTTAGGTATGCATGACAGTAGAGGTGTTTTGACATAATATACATACATGGCATATAATTTATTCTAACTAGGATCCCATTCCTGTGGTTGAAAACGATGTGGAGTTTGGCTGGTCGTGTATTCATATGTGAACATTGAAAAGTGATGTCAGGTTCACTGTATCATCTTTCTCATCCCCTCCCAGCCTGTTCTTCTCTTTTATCTAATTCAATGAAATTCTGTTCTTCCCTCCTCCACCCCTATCTGTGTTAGCATCCACAGATTAAGGAGAATATTAAGCTTTGGATTTGGGGGACTGGCTTACTTCACTTAGCAGGATAGTCTCCAGTTTCATCCATTTACTGGCAAATGCCATAGTTTTATAATTCTTCATTGCTGACTCCATTGTGTATATATGACACATTTTCTTTATCCATGTGTTAAAGGGCACCTAGGTTGGTTCCATAGCTTACCTTTTGTGAATAGCTGCTGTAAGTATTGATGTGGCCATGTCACTGTAGTATCCTTTGGGTTTACACCAAGGAGCAGAATAACTGGGTCAAATGATGGTTTCATCCAGGTTTTCTGAGGAATCTCTATGCTGCTTTCCTGTGCAGTCCTATCAGCAATGTATGAGTGAAACTCTTTCCCACATCCTCACCAACATTTTTTGTTAACTTGCATTCTTTTTTTATTATTGATTTTTAAAAAATAAATGACAGTGGAATGCATTACAATTCTTATTACACATATAAAGCACATTTTTTCATATCTCTGGTTGTATGTAAAGTATGTTGGCACCAATTTGTGTCTTCATACATGTACTTTGGATGATGATGATGTCCACATTCCACCATCCTTGCTAACCCCCTGCCCCCGCCCTTTCCCTTCCACCCCTCTGCCCTATCTAGAACTCATGTATTCCTCCCATGCTCCCCCTCCCTACCCCACTGTGAGTCAGCCTCCTTAGATCAGAAAACATTCAGCATTTGTTTTTTGGGGATTGGCTAACTTCATTTAGCATTATCTTCTCCAGTACCATCCATTTACCTGCAAATGCCATGATTTTATTCTCTTTTATTGCTGAGTAAAATTCATTATGTATATATGCCACATTTTACTTGTACCATTGGCTTTCTGACTGGAGTGAAATTGCAATCTCAGTATAGTTTTAATTTGCACTTCTCTAATTGCTAGATATGTTGAACTTCTTTTCATTTATTTGTTTACTGTGTTCATGTCTTTTTCTTTGAAGTGCCTGCTCAGTTCTTTGGTCCATTTATTGATTGGATTATTTGTTCTGTTTTGTGGTTTTGGGTGTTAAGTTTTTTTGAGTTGTTTGTTTTGGAGATTAATGCTCTATCTGAGGTGTCACTGACAAACACCCCCCCCCAGTCCTCTGTAGGCTCTCTGTTCACATTCTAATAGGCCTAGGGTCTCTTGCCTAATGTCTAGGTCCTTGATCCACTTTGTGTTTTGTGTGGGGTGAGAAATAGAGGTTAAATTTCTCATACTAAATATGGGTTTTCAGTTTTCCTAGCACTATTTGTTGAAGAACTTATCTTTTCTCCTTTGCATGTTTATGATGTCTTTTCTAGAATGAGATTATATATGTGGTTCTGTCTCTCTGTCTTCTGTTCTGCAAAGTTTTTTTTTTTTTTTAACATTGGCAAACTGTTCAGTTACTCTATTCTATCGGTCTGCTGTAATTCAGAATTTTTCAATCCTTACTTTTTTTTTTTTTTTTTTTTTTTTTTTTGGAACCGGAGTGCTGAACCACTGAGATGCATCCCCAGCCATTTATTTTTTAATGAATGAGTCATGGTCTCGCTAAATTGCTGAGGCTGGCTTTGAACCTGTGATCCTCCTGGCTCCTCCTGAGCCACTAGGATTATAGGCATGTGCCATTGCACCTGGCAATTCTGACATTCTTTAAATTGAAATTTCCTTTTACTCTCATAGATCCATTTTCTTGGATTAACTTTTTGAACTTTTGGGAATTTATGTTTCTATAAGCTCAGAAGTTTACATCTAATTTTTCTTCAGTGGAGTATCTATTGAAACCCTTTCACCATATAAATATACAGGTTATTCTTTAATTTTAGAGGAAATTATAAAATGTCATTTTATTGAATTGTAGCAAAATGTCTCTCTTTGCTTTTACTTAGATTCCTACTAGAGATGAATCAGACAACAAGCCATTGCATAAATATCACAAGACAAAGGATGAAATCTCTATGAGGAGCCTGGGAATGGACCCAATAAAATATCAGAACCAGGAAAAGAAGTGCCTTAAGAATACTGAAATTTTAACAGAAAAGGTTGTTGACCTTCCAAAGACAGCCAAACTGAATGAGAAAACACTTACAAAAACATTCCAGGATAATGAACAGTTGTATATTTGGAAAGCTGAGAGTACACTGCAAAACTGCACACTGGAGAGTGAAAAACAGAGCACAGAAAGACCAGAAACAAAAGTCAAATCACATCCTGCCAGACCTAGTGCTGCTCCACACCATCAGGGTGAAAGTCCAACTCAAAAAAGAAATCTAGAACTTGCTTTCCAGAGAGCCAGAGATAAAGACTTTAGTTCACAGGAAGAAAAGAATATTGATGTAATTAACCTAGAAGTTATTAGTGAGATTCCTTCCCAAAAGGCTCCAAAGTCTGAAATACAAACTAGTGACCTAGAAAACGAGCTGCATAAGACAAGAGGTACTCTCAGAGTCATGACTTTGGCTACACAACAGGTAAACAGACACCTGAAACAAAGACAGTGCCAACTGAAGGGGATGGAACATGGGCATCAAAATGAACAGAGAAAAAGGAATGCACACCTCCGAAAGCAGGAAGCTTCTAGAGAGCAGGTGTCTAAACTACAGAGTGAAACTACATTGCTTAAAGACCTTTGCATGACTATCAGAACAAAGCTAATGATAAAAAGGATGAAATTATTAATATCCAAACCCAATTTCAGGATATTATAAAAAGAATTCAAGCTCAGAATGACAAACATTATCTCATGCTGGAAAATGAATATATGGAATTAACCAGTGAAACTAATCATTTAAAAGAACAATTGGATCAATATGGAAAGGAGAAAGAAGTAGTAAGTATTAAGGGTCTTGGAAGGAATACTTGAACTGATATTTGCTTATGGCTAAATGTTGAATCTTGATGAATATAAAAATTCATATATTATAAATGTGTTTTCTGTTATCAACACAGAAGTACAACCTGAGTTCCAGCAAATATAACTTACACCTCATTCCCAGCACAAATAAATGATCTGTGTTTGAACGGATACATCTTCCAATTCCCTGCTCTAATTCTTACATGCTATGTGTATATTTTAAAGTAACTTAGGTAGTCATATGCCAAATAAACACACAAAAAACTTAGATAAAATGGATTTTAATATTTGAAAAGGAGGAAATTTTCAAACTTGGACATGACAGATTCCTCAATTTAAGAAATTGTGTTTCTTATAAAGATTTGAGAGACTGAGACACAGACTTAGTAGATGTATATGATGGCATTAGTAATACTGTCTCAATAATGCTGAAACAATGTCTAATTTTGGTGTTGTTAATTGAATCCAGAGCTCTGCCCATGCTAAAACACACACTCTACCAATGAGCTACATCCCATCACGGAATAACAATTTTAATGTCTTCATGTTGCCATACTTTAAAACCACAATGAAGCAGATAAATGGAAATGCTCATACCTAGTTTCAACTGAGTTAATTACTTTGACAGTTCATTCCAGATTTTCCAGCTGAACTGAAATGTAGGTGCTGTGTTTTTTAATAGATTTTCTTCACTATATTTTTATATCTTTCTAGTTGGTAAGTTTATTTTTAGTCATGCCAATCAACTTAAATCTGAAAATAACTGTCCTGATATTTTTTCCTTTATTCATGACCTCTCCGCCTCTTTAAAAAAGTGTGTTTGTCATTATCATAGGTTGGGACAAATGTGATGAACTGCAGCAAAAACAGTGGATTTAATCTGTAATTTATTGCATATATCCATGATAAAGCTTGCTCATAGTTTTCTTCATTTCAAGGCCCAATTGCTTATCTGAAATAGCCTTTCAGTACAAAGATAATCGTAGCCATCTACAGTTCATTAATTTGGCACTGAACCCCCATTTCCAGACTAATGAGGTGGCAGGATTTATGTAGAGCAGGAGTGGTGTGAGGGCCAGTGAGATTTCTAGGAGCTGAGGACAGGCACTGAGGTGGAGAGCAGGTTACCCAGGGTCTCTCTTATTCCTCATGGAAGTATATTGGAATTATTTCAGCAAAGGTTTGAAGATGTGAGGATTTGGGGGTTAATTTGAGCCTCTAATAAGAGGGGTACCTCTGTAGAATTCACCACCACCAGTGAGACTTGCATAACCATTTCTGATTGAGAATTCAGTGGGTTGTTGAGCATTGCAACCTTATCGAGGGCAGTACATAGAAAGGGCTTGACCGTTGCTAAAGAATGTGACAGTGATTAGGCAGGAGTATAGAACCTTCTGTTTCTTTCAGGGAATTCAGAAATAAATAGGAGTGTACACACATGTGAAAAATGGGATAAATATGTGTATGTAGTGATTGTTTTCAGAGTAAACATTATTATAAAATATTCTTAATATATTTTAAAGTGAGCTGAGTAACAAAATTATTAACAGAAATATCTCATCGGGTAGTTGTGAGGCATCTTGAAAATCAACCGGCTGGTATCCTGAAATTACAATCTGCTTCACCAGAAGATTTACCACGTTTTCACACAAATTTAAAAGACAAAAGACGAGATTTAAAGAAGACACTAAGACAAATGACAAGTCAAGTATGTACAAAAGTGAACATGTCAACTGTAAATCTACACCTGCTTAAGTAATAAAAATGTTCCAGTACACTCATTTCAATGAATAGCTTTCTTTGTATTTTCATTATAATTGATTTTATATTTTGTTATCTTTACACTTTTTATTGTGGAATTTTTCTGTTACAATGTCATACATCTTTCATTGAAATATCTACCCTGAGGAAAGCTGAGACTTTTTTTTATAAACCCAGCACCTTTTAATGCTATCTCGACTTCCATGGTGATTCAAGGAAAATTAAACCAGAGGTACCATTTAATAGAATGTTTCAAGGAATTGTGTCATTTATTACCTTCATTTTTGTTCATGTATACACAATCTACATGTAATTATTAAATGAATTTTTTTAAAGTGTACAAAAAAAGCTTTTATGCTTTTCTGAAAATACATGTATGGTGTAGGTTATTTTTTAATTATTGGAAAACCTAGGCTTTTCTCTTATTTTTTCTTTCATTTTAGATATGTTATAAAAGCATATAAATATTTGTAATATGTCTGGTACTGATACGAAGCTAGACAATGAAAAAATGTTATCTAGGTTCTTTCAGTAGATTTCTTAAAAGAAATTTTTATGATATATGTAATACACATGCCATCTAATCCACCCATTTAACATGTAAACTTCAGTGTTTTCTTTGTATATTAGCAGAGTTATGTAATCACTTACAGTCAATTTTAAAGCATTTTCATGTTCTTGAAAAGAAGCCTAGAACCCTTTAGCTGTCAGTGGTCTAATCCCTCCATCTTCCCAAGCCCTAGAAAACCAATTATTTTTTAATAATTCATAATTGTAAACAATAGTAATTTATATATATTTTAAGTTTTTGTTCTTTTTAGATATACATGACAGTAGACTGTATTTCAACATACACATACATGGAGTATAACTTCATATTCTCATGTTTGTACATAATGTGGCATTACACTGGTCGTGGATTCGTATATAAATAGGAAAGTTGTCTCAGATTCATTTGACTGTCTTTCCTATTACCATTCTCACTCCCATCCCTTTTGTCTAACCCAATGAACTTCTATTCTTTCCTCCCCACCCCTTACTGTGTGTTAGCATCCACTTATGAGACAGAACTTTCAACCTTTGAATTGGCTTATTTCACTTAGTATGATAGTCTCCAGATTCATTCATTTACTACTGGCAAATGCTATAATTTCATTCTTCACAGCTGAGGAATATTCCATTTTGTATATATAACACATTTTCTTTATCCATTCATCTGTCGGAGGACACCTATATTGGTTCCATAGCTTAGCCATTGTGAACTGAGCTTCTATAAACATTGATATTGCTGTGTCATGATAGCATGCTGATTTTAAGTCCTTTGGGTATATACCAAGGAGCAGAAAAACTTTGATCGAATGGTTCCCTTCCAAATTTTCTGAGGACTCTCCATACTGCTTTCCAGAGTGATTGCACCAATTTGCAGTCGCAGCAGCAATGTGAGAGTGAACCTTTTCCCCACACACTCGCCAAGATTTATCATTATTTGTAACATTCTTGATAATTGCCATTCTGACCAGAGAGAGAAGGAATCTCAGTGCAGTTTTATTTGCATTTCTCAAATTGTTAGAGATGTTGAACCTTTTTTTTTTCATATATTTGTGGACCATTTGCCAATGTTCTTCTGTGAAGTGTCTGTCAGTTCCTTTGTCCATTTATTGATTGGATTATTTGGGTTTTTTTTGTTTTTTAAATATTTTAAATTATTTGTATATCCTGCAGATTAATGCCCTATCTGAGGTGCATGTGGAAAAGACTTTCTCCAATCTGTAGGCTCTGTTCATATTCTTAATGGTTTTCTTAGCTGTGAAGAAGATTTTTAGTTTGATACCAACCCATTTATGGATCCTTTTAAGAACTCTTTTGTAGTTGTAGATGGACACAATATCTTTATTTTTATTTGAGGATCAAACCCAGTGGCTCTCGATGCTAAGCAAGCACTCTACCACTGAACTATCAGCCCCCATTTACTGATTCCTGATTTTACTTCTTGCACATTGGGAATTTTGTTGAGGAAACTGGTTTATAGTTTTAACTCTAAAATTACTCCATAATGGATAGTTCATACAAATAGATTTATAAAACACCAGGTCTTTTTTTAACCAGTTTCTTTGACTTAGAATAGTGTTTTCAGGGATCCTCTGTGTTGTAGCAAGCATCACTATTTTATTTCTTTCTGTTGCCCAGTAGAATTCTATTTTATGACTATGTCACTTAGCCAATCATCAGTGAACCCTAAAATGCTTCCACTTCTTGACTACACCAGTACTACATGGCTGGGAACATGTATTTACAAGTTAACATGTGGATACATTCTTATTCCCCTGCCTCTTGGTAGTCTTCGAAAATTGTGCTGATTTCATCATCTCTCTGTCTTGCTCATACTGTGCTTTCTGTCTTGTCCATTTTTGCTCATTTGCTCTCTTTTACTCAGAGCTCACATAAAAATAAATTTTTCTTGCACTTTCTGACTTTTCTGTCACCAACATTGTTTGCATGGTGATTATCTTGTAGAAATATAAACCCACTCAAGGTGTCAGTAATATCTGATATTCACACCTATTCTAGAACAAATGGAAAATATATTTGCCTAACAGTTGTTTTCACAAAGTTACTACCTTATATCATACCAATAAGTTTTGTTAATAGGTTGACCTGTCAAGACTTTTATTCTAACTATATTTCATTGATTAAATACAAAATTAAATTTACTTAATCTAATAGTGAGTTTATCTGTGGAATGCTCACACTTTTGTCAGCATGGGGAAAAAAATCTAGGTTTCCCCCAACATTGTGTAGCCAGGATAGGGATTTATAGATCTGTAATCCTCAACCAACTGAGAAGCTAATATATCCTATTATAGAAATTTAATCTACTCCTCACAATGCTGGTATAGATTGTTTTGTTGCAATTGAACTTAAGTAAAATTTGTTGAGTTTGTGTCAAATATTTTCAGCATCTTATTTTGATAGTGTGTTTTTTATTCATGCAGATAAATGATCTTACTACAAAGATGGACAGTGCATCTTCAAAACATTTACATCTGGAAGCAAACTACCAGTGTTTTTTGCAGAACTTGTTTTCTCTAAAAAGTATCCAAGATAGATTTGAAACAATAGACAAGAATCAGAAGAAGCTGGAAGAAGATGTAGTAAACTTCCCAAGACACACACAGGGCACTCGAGTGGAAGGAGGCACTGAACAACCAGCAAGATGCGATTTAGACGAGAAGCAAAACCAAGTACTTCTGGTTTTACAGGCTATCTTATCATTTATCTGTAATGTGCTGTAACTCACTTCCCTGTAAATTGTATTTTGGATATATTCGTTATATGTGTATCCTCTATCATTGAGCAAAGTTGTTTTGAGTAATGATTGTCATCTGATAGTCGTTTGATATTTAATAATAGTGGGCATAAATAAGACTACAAGGAGAAAAAGAAAAAATGTGATGCAGAAACATAACATACTTGAATTGTTAGGTTAAATTTTTCAGTTTTTATATTGAACTGATTCTATCATTCTTTAAATTATCGGATGATCTGAGTACTAACATGAGAATGATTCCTGGCTGTGATCACAGTTGGATGGTACATATCTTGCCCCGCCTGTGCCAGGCCCTGGGTTATATCTGCAATAGAGAGGAGGAGGGGGAGATGGGAGGAGGGGTGGGCAGGGGATGAGGAGGTAAGGTGGAGAGGAAGAACTCGATTATGTTTAGTTCAGGTTTAATGTAATTGGCACTGATGAGTAAAGTTTAAAGTCTAGTATCTTCTACACATGTAAAATTGCTGTCTGAATTTTTGACTCAGAACTAAACAAAATAAATATATAATAATTATTTGGGTTATAAATTGTTTTAAAGATATATTCTTTTAATTTTCTTTAGACCCAGGCAGCAGCTCCGGAAGTTTCAGAACAGTTAAGACAGACTGGTTTTGCTTCAATAAAAACTCAGATGGAGCTCAGAATTAGCAATCTGGAATCTGAACTGAAAACTAAGGAATACAACTGGAAAAATATAGACACTTCCATATAGATGAATCCAAGTTCCACAAGTACATCAAAACCTAGACTGAAAGAGCAACTTAATCTCCTTAATTTGTCTCTACTGCATAACTTTGAGATGAGTAGCATGCAAAAGCTAACTAGACCATCTAATTTGTGGAAGTAATATTGGGAAATGAATGTACTTTTGAAATATTAGCCCAGGAAGTTTATCTTTCACCCACCTTTGCATTACATCTGGAAGCAAACTATCAAACTTTCTTCCCTTGGTGTTCTCCTGTATGTAATCTGGTTTATTAGACTCTTATAACTTCAGCCCTATGTGTGCAATATTGCTATCACTACACGCTGGGCACATTCTGGCACCTGGTAGATGAACTGCTTTTTAATTTTGATCTTTGATATTATCCTTAGATGGTACCTAGAGACAAAATGTCCTTTATACTTTTTCCTCTCAACATTGTCATACTTGTGAGAAAGGGAAAGATCATCACAGGGTTGAAGGGAAGTATAGCTTACAAAGTGGTTAAAAATATTCCCATAGTCAGTGTTGGGGCCTGTGAATGACAGAAGGAACAGACAGGATCCTCCTGAAGTCCTGGTAACACCAACCCAGCTATCTTGTTCTCCCCAGTGGTGGTTGCTCTGACTTGGCTCAGTGTCAAATGCTTAATCTATCCAGATGATGGGTAGAATGTATATATGGCAGCAGTAAATGCTTGAAAACATCTACAAGGAATGTTCTTTAAGTTCTTGAATTGGTTCACTGAATAATAAATCTTTGTAGCTTTACTATTATTTTCTAGTTGCCTATATTTAAGGGTTAGGATTTTGATCAGAATTGCATTAAATCCGCACAATGCTTTTTGTTGTATGGTCATTTTGATAATTTTAATTCTGCCTATCCAAGAGCAAGGTAGATCTTTCCATCTTCTACGGTCTTCTTTGATTTCCTTCTTTAGGGTTCTGTAGTTTTCATTGTGTAAATCTTTCACCTCTTTTATTAAGTTGATTCCCAAGTTTGTTTGTTTTTTCTTTCTTTCCTTTTTTTTTTTTTTGGTTGTTCTTTTGAGGATGTTGTAAATGGGGTAGTGTTTCTCATTTCCTTCTCAGAGGACTTGTCACTGATATACAGAAATGCCTTTGATTTATTGGTGTTGATTTTATATCCTGCTACTTTGCTGAATTAATTTTTTAATTCTAGGAGATTTTTGGTGAAATGTTATGGGCCTTCTAGGTATAGAATCATATTGTCTGCAAATAGTGATAATTTGAGTTCTTCTTTTCCTCTATGTATCCCTTTAATTTCTTTCATTGGTCTAATTGCTCTGGCTAGAGATTCAAGAACTATGTTGAATAGAAGTGGTGAAAGAGGGCATCCCTGTCTTGTTCCAGTTTTTAGAGGGAATGCCTTCAGTTTTTCTCCATTTAGGGCTTAGCATAGATGGCCTTTAAAATATTGAGGTATGTTCCTGATCAGCAAGAAATTAAAATACTCAAATCAACTGGATTCTTGTCAAGTTATTCAAAGCCTTCTCTCTTCTCACTTGCTATATTGTCACTGCACTCTAAGTTCTAGTGACACTGGACCACTGCTGATTCTACAAGTGTTCTTCCTCTTCTCATTGTCTGCATGTACCTCTTCTCTTCTCTCTCTCTCACACAATTTCTCCTCATCCTTCAGGTGTCAACTCATGTATAACCTCTAATAAAGGACCTCCAAAACTGACACAAATTTGGGAAAGAAGTCCCTTCTCAGTGTCCCCATAGGGTCCTGTTTTATACCTGTCATAATGCCAAGGAATCTGTATGTCAACTGCCTGCTTGCCTGCTTTTTAATCTATAATACATGACTGTTGAGGGGTGTCCATTATCATCTCCATATTGTCATCCTAGTGCTTGCCAGAGTACCCTAGCAGATGGTGTAAGTTTATGAATAAGGGGTGGGAAGCCCAGATCTCTGATAGTCATGATAACTATAGGTAATACTATGGGCATATTGATTTTCATTGTAATTCTGTATTATGGACATACATATCTATTTTTCATTCTTGTGAACAATAAGAAGTTCTCAACTTTTTAACTGATTGATGCTTATAAAATATTTGAGACAAAAATGTAATTCTTTTTCTCTCCACTTGCTACAGAATTTGAATCTTGATCCACTGGAGCTTCTGCTTTAAGAATTACTAATAAACCAAGACAAGATCTATTTTTGGAAACATCACAAGGATATACAGAGATTTTTAAGAAAAAATATGATATGAAAGCTAATATTGTGTTTTTCAGACTCTTGATATAATACTTGGATTGTTTGATGAAATGTATGATGTTAAAAACTATGGAAGTGGATGTGTGTATCATATACATGATGAAATTCTCAAAATAAGAAACTTTATGTACATCTACAAGAAAATTTGAAGTGCAAATGCAAACCAGTTTTTATTGAGATATGTGTTTTCAAACTGTCTAAATGCTAGCATTTAAGCTTCATTCGAACAACCAAATGATCAACACAAATTTGGTGGATCCTAAATGTCACATTAATGATGAATTATTTATATTATATATATCACTGAATGTGGATCTAGAGATTTAGACAATGCTATTTTGATATGCTGGTTATGTTGATTGAGTGTGTTTCCAGGGAGAAATCCATTCATTAATGTGTTACTGTGTTAGAATTATTATAGTACCATCACACATACAGTCTTTGTAAAATTTTTGTAATTTTAATCCAAAGCACTGACTTATCAGAAACAGCATTTGCTTAATGATTTTTGGCTTTTCTCTTTGATTATACAATTTTGGAAAATAATACTGAATTTGCAGATTCTGGTATAAAGTACTCTTGCCCACTGAAGCATTTTAAAGTGAATTGCTAACATGTGTCATCATTCATGATTTTTTAATATTTTCTACAAGTCAGAACATGCTAGATAACTACAATACAACACTCATAATAAAACTGATATGATTAACAAGTATGCTGTTACTTGGTGATGTTTTAAAAATTCATTTTTTCTTTCAAAAATGTTCTATTTTGACAATTTTGGATTTATAGAAGATTTGTAACAGTAGTGCAGAGAATCCCTAGGAAATATTCCCCCCAAATTACTATTTCATTAACTTGTTTTATCTATTTTCCTCTTTCTAGATAAATATAGGTACATAACAGTTTCTATCTCTGAATCATTTGCAAGATGCTCACAATGCATTTCTGAGTTTCTGACAAGGAGATTGGGTTCATGTGATCTTGTTAAATCCATTTCCTGGAGAGTGTGGTAGGACACATCTCCACTTCTAGTGACTCAGGAGGCTGACGCAGAGGGATGGCAATTTGGAGACCAGCCCAGTAATTTAGAAAGACCCTGTCTCAAAATAACTGGGAGCCAGATGTGCTGGCACACGCCTGTCATCCCACTGACTTGGGAAGCTGAAGCAGGAGAATTGCAGGTTCAAAGCAGCCTCAGCAAAAGCAAGGTGCTAAGCAACCCAGTGAGACACGGTGTCCAACTAAAATCCAAAATAGGGCTGGGGAGGTGGCTCAGTGGTTTAGCGCTCCTGAGTTTATTCCCCAGTACAACAAATAAACAAACACTGTGTTTCTGTAAGGGGTTCGCACCTGGGCCTTCCTGCTCTGCAGTAGAGTCATGTGACTTCTTTTCACACAACTGGAGATGACTTTTTGGGGTATTGTGCTATATTTACTAAAGGAGATGAAGAATGTGTGTGTGTGTGTGTGTGTGTGTGTGTGTGTGTGTGTGTGTGTGTTGTGTGTGTGCACCCTCTGTTCGTGTGTGTGGTGAAAATTTACTTCCAAGATGTTGGTTCTCTATTCATCTCATTTCTTTTGCTGAGAAGAAGCTTTTTAATTTAGATCCATCCCATTTATGAATTTTTTATTTTAATTCTTGTCCTATATGAGCTTATTAAGGAAGTTGGGGCCTAATCCCACATGATGAAGACTAGGGCCTACTTTTTCTTCTATTAGACTCAGCGTCTCTGGATTAATTCCGAGGTCCATGGTCCACTTTGAGTTGAGTTTTGTGCATGTTGAGAGATAGGGGTTTAATATCATTTTGCTGCATGTGGATTTCCAGTTTTCCCAGCACCATTTGTTGAAGAGGCTATCTTTGCTCCAATGCATGTTTTTGGCACTTTTGTCTGATATAAAATAACTCTGATTTTGTTGGTTGGTCTCTTGTGTTCTCTACTCTGTACCATTGGTCTACCAGTCTGTTTTGGTGCCAATACCATGCTGTTTTTGTTACTATGGCTCTGTAGTATAGTTTAAGGTCTGGTATAGTGATGCCACCTGCTTCACTCTTCCTGCTAAGGATTGCTTTAGCTATTCTGGGTCTCTTATTTTTCCAGACCTATTTCTATGAGGAATGTCATTGGGATTTTGATTGGAATTGCATTAAATCTGTATAGTGCTTTTGGTAGTATGGTCATTTTGACCATATTAATTATATCTATCCAGGAACAAAGGGGATCTTTTCATCTTCGCAGGTCTTCTTTAATTTCTTTCTTTAGTGTTCTATAATTTTCATTGTAGAAGTCTTTCACCTCTTTCATTAGGTTTATTCCCAAGTATTTTATTTTTTATTGAGGCTATTGTAAATGAAGTAGTTTTCCTCATTTCCCTTTTAGAGGACTTGTCACTGAAATACAGAGTTGCTTTTGATGTCTTTGATTTTATATCCTGCTACTTTGTTGAATTCATTTACTAGTTCTAGAAGTTTTCTGGTGGAATTTTTGGGGTCTTCTAAGTATAGAATCCTATCATAGGCAAATAGTGCTAATTTGAGTTCTTCTTTTCCACTCTGTGTCCCTTTAATTTCTTTATTGCTGCGGCCAGTGTTTCAAGAACTATGTAAAATAGAAGTGGTGAAAGAGGGCATCCCTGTCTGGTTCCAGTTTTTAGAGGAAATGTTTTCAATTATTCTCCATTTAGAATGATGTTGGCCTGGGGCTTTAGCATAGATAGCTTTTACAATGTTGAGACGTGTTCCTGTTCTCCCTAGTTTTTCTAGTGAAAACCCCTCCTCCCTCCCTCTCCCTCCTCTCTCTGTTTTCTCTCTCTCTCCCCCACCTTCCCCCCTTTCTTTCCTTCTGCTGCTTGTGCCAAACAGCCTTTAGGGTCCTTAGAGCCCCTTCTTGGCTGGTTGATGGAGGAGGTGCAGAAGGTGCCTGGCCTGTCTCCCCTGGGTGCCTGACTCCCCTGGGCACAGCCCGTGGGAACAGAGCTGACCCTTCATGGCTCTGCTGTTTGGACATACTGAAGGTTTTGTGTGTTTGTGTGTGTGTGTGTGTGTGTGTGTGTGTGTGTGTGTTTTCTTTAGATGGGGGCAAAGCTGTTCCAGAGCCCTGAGCTCCCTTTTCTCCACCCACCCTGTTCCTCTTCTCCCTGCGGTGGCTTTGCTCAGTGCTGATTTGACCTCAGTTGACTGGCGAGACGCCTTGCTCCCCGAATCCTGGAGTATAACACCAGAGAAGCCACCTGGGCAAGGGCACAGTGGACAGTGGAAGGCTTCACCAAAGCACAGCAGAGAAGACTTCTCCCTGAAGGAAGAAGGGAACCTGAAAGGCGGAATCCATGGATCCCTTTTTTATAGCTAAGGTCTTCTTTCAGCTTTGCCACACTCCTGTCCTTTGCCTCCCTCTATCCTGCAGTGACAGAATGCAGGTGGGAAGGCCAAAAGGTAGGGACAGGTGGGCTGGAGGAGTAATTGAGCACCTCCCTGTTTGCTGGGAGCTGCTTCATGAACAGTCCCTTAGGATGGGTTCCAGGCCTTAGGGACAGTAACATTTCAATATCCCCAAGTGCTGCTCTGGTTCCTGGACTCCTTTCTCCATAATGTTCTCCATTTTTTTTATCTTACTCTATATTAGGCTCCATTTGCCTAATTACCCTAGCTAACTACCTATCTGTAAATCTGGCTTCAGTGATTGAGTGGAGTGTGGGTGGTGGGGCACAGCCTGTCTGGCCAGGCAGGCAACTGCAGTTTGCAGTCCTGACCTCTCTGTCCCTAGGCCTGTCCTGCTCCTCCCATCCCCAGGGAGGTCTTGCTGGAGGCTGATGGAGGGGAGGGGAGGGGAGCTGGGAAGCTCTGGCCTCTCGCACCTGAACCACCCCCAGCAAAGCTCATTCCCACCTGAGCTCAGTCTTGGTCTTCTCCTAGCCACTGTCCCTGCCATTCAGTGGGCTGGGGGAGGTGGACATGGACTCTTTTTGGCCTCTCTGATCTGTAATGACACCAGGCCACATGGCCTGGGAGCCAGACATCCATGCCAGATTCTCCGAGTCTCGGGGGGCTCACTTTGGATCTCTCAGTGGCATCTGCTCAATTCCTGAGCTGGTTTGGGCCTGGAATTTGCATTCTGAGCACCTGGTCTAAGTTCCTGCCAGTTTTGCATGGAGGTATTGGAGTCTAAGCTCCCTGGGTGACTGGTCACCATTCCAGTTCCCTTGGCTGAATAGCCTCTGGGTCTGCCTGAGACAGTCTGCACTGCCAATCCTGGGGTTTGCATGTCGAAATAGCCCAGCTCACAGCTCCTTTCTCTCACACACACACACACACACACACACACACACACACACACTCACCCCACTCCCGGCTCCCACGGGGAGTTCAGCTTCAAAACACAATACAACAAGCACCTGAGAAACAGGAAATTGGGCAGATTAACTTGAGCGCTGACAGCCCTTGGCTTCTCTGCTGCCCCAGCAGCCCTGGTTACTGCTGTTCACCCACAGAGACTTCGGGTCGCTAACAGACACCTACAGAAGAAAACCACAGCAGCACAGGCAGGAGACCAAGCAATGGGGACAGTCCCTCCAAGCTCAGCACAGTCAAAGACCCTAAGCTGCTTGAGCTGAGAGTCCCAAGGCTGTTACCAAGCTTGCACCAGAAAGGAGTGGACACTCTGCCCTCAATAGAAGGCACCAACTCCATTGCCTTGATGTACCCAAAATAAGCTTATGTATAAAAGTGAAATCCGTGCATTGCTCGGGGCTCAGACTTTGGGAACATCCTTCTGGGCTGTGCAACCACTAATCAAGTGTTGCTTCAGGGTCTTGGTGTCCAGACCCCCGTTTCCTGCCCTACTGCTCCTGCGCCATCAGGAGCCTGAATCTCCTAGTCCACCCTCTCTCACTGTCTGCACAGTTCCCAGGAATGCCATTCCCAACAATTTCATCTGGATACTGCAGATGGGTACCTACATGTTGAGGTCCTATGCCACTCACAGGGCCATGGGGCAGTGGGCCACAGCAGGACACCACACCCAAGGGAATTCTAACAGACCCGCAGAAATAATGGAGACTAAGACCAGCACCTCACCTTTTGAGGGGAGGGGAGTCAGGAGCTGCCACATAGGAACCCAGCGCCCCTTAGCCTTGAGTGACAAGAGTGTGGACATGTGGCCAGCCAGCCCTGGGCTGTGTGCGAGAAACATGAGCACTGAGCGCACAGGGTGGACTGAGGCCATGTGGCCCTTCTCTTTAGGGGGGGCTCCCTCTGATGTTTTTGCTTGCTCTGCCATGGTCCCCACACAGCTCATGAGATGGGCGTGGCCTCCCCAGATGTCAGTCAACCTGCTGACAGCAGACATCAGGAGCTAGACCCAACCCCCTGACCCCTGACCCCTTGCCTCATTTGAATAGGTTTTTCCCAATAAAAGGGGTCAGCAGGTGATCTCCCCCCCTCCCTCCCTCCTTCCCTCTCTCTCTCTCTCTCTCTCTCTCTCTCTCTCTCTCTCTCTCTCCCTCCTATCCTCTCCTCTCCTCTCCTCTCCTCTCTTTTTTTCTCTCTTCCCCGACCCCTAAGGTCATAGAAGCCATCACAGGACCCAAAGAAAAAGTCATTTCTCTGTCTCTGTGTGGTTGTTTCGTGCAGCCCAGTTCACCTGGAGTGACCCTGAGTGTTTTAGTATGAGACTGGACAATTGGTGGCCTGTAGGGGCATTCCAGGGTGATTTGTGGAAATGTAGTGTAGTTGGAATTTCTCTCTAGAAGTTAATCTTGCTTTGAATTGCAGAGTATTGTGGGCTGAATTGTAGAAAGTAAGTGAATTAGGCAGAAAAAAAATCTGTGACGTTAAACTTTTTTTTCTTTTTTAAAGAGAGAGTGAGAGAGAGAGAGAGAGAGAGAGAGAGAGAGAGAGAGAGAATTTTCTAATATTTATTTTTTAGTTCTCAGCGGACACAACATCTTTGTTGGTATGTGGTGCTGAGGATCAAACCCGGGCCGCACGCATGCCAGGCGAGCGTGCTACCACTTGAGCCACCTCCCCAGCCCCGAAGTTAAACTATTTAATGTTTGGGAATATTTTGTCTGTAGAAAGAAAAAAAAATCATTTTTACAATTCTAGAGACCCTAAATAAATGCAAAGAGTTATTAAGATGGCTAATGGGACATGTTGTTAAGTTCAGTCCTCTCCCATGGGCAAAGCGCTTCTGTGGACTCTCTTGGTTTGTTTTTGTGAATCTTTATATTTTGAAATAATATTAGGTAAAGGTTTTTTGGGTTCATGTACTAGAGTCTGAGCTTGGAGAGGGAGAAAAGGGGGGAAACTTGTGATGAGACTTGATACAAGGATTCTTTACCTGTTAGAGAAGTGAATTTTATTTTCTCTTGTTTTTGTGAAGACTCACAAGGTTTATCCTGAACCTCTTTGCTACATTCCTGTCCTATGGATCACAGTGGCTGTGACTCAGCTGCTGGGGACAATTTAGCTGCTGCTCCCTATGGGGTCTGTACTAGACCCCCAGCCAGCAGTGCTTTAACCCTTAAACAACCTGGCCTGGGTGCCAAGGGCAGACTGCCTTAAGATCTGGTAGGAACACTGGCGTCTGCTGTTAAAGCTCACTTTTAAAGTCCCACGTGCTGCAAGGGAAGGTACAAAGACAGGAGAACACAGGCTACAAGTGCAGGTCACAGAGACAAGGCAGCCACTGCCCACCAGAGGATCCTGCCGCCTCCAGGAAACACAGACAATGGAATGCAACCAGCTAGGGTCACCATGGTAACGCCCCAAGCCTGGCCTGTTGACTGGCTTCCTGGTCCCGCCTCCCGCATGTTCACGGGCTTCTCATTGGTTCTTCCAATGTCACTCAAAATTTCCAGTTCTGCCTTCCAGCCACTAACCTGCACTTCCAGTTTCACCCAGACCTGCTGCTGCAACTGCACAGAGCCTGCAGTGTTAAGAATGCCCACCTACAAATGCTAAAGAAATATCTTTTTCAGGCAAAATCTAATTCCACAGGTTTCTAAGTTGCAGCCCTGAGCCTAACTTATTTTCAAAGCCAAATAACCTAATTTTTTTCTTTATGGCTGTATTATGAAGAAATGTTGGATAGGTAATATGACAATTATAAGAAATATATATGCTTTCTATTTTGCTTTTAATTTTGAAGGTTATAGGGATGCATTTACATCGCAGGAACAAAAGGCGGCAATGTTCCTATGAAAATCAAGAAACCCTTATTCTTATTCCTGACTATAAAATTACAAGAAATGAGTAAATGTATATATACAAAGATCGTATTTCAGCTACATCATGCCATGACCCATATAAGCATGCACTCCTAGTTAAGAATAAATTGAAATGATCCAAATACCTGAAGAACCACGTGGATACATAAAGTTAAGAAAACTTTAAGTTATGCCCTAATTCTTAATATATATTTTTTTCTAGATATTTAAATAACCTATAGTTGTTAATCCATAAAATAATTAACATGCCTATGTTTAATTACTATATATTTATCTAATTATTTCTCAATAGAGAACACGATTTGTATATTTCTTATACATGCATTTATCTAATGCTCTGCCTTTTACTTACAGATATTTGAGATAAATAGATTTCACTATAAATTTGCTTTCAAGAGATAAAACAACCATTGAGTAATCTTGAACTCTCAAATTATTGTAGAAACTTTATAAGATGATAAACAAAATTCTGTTAACAGAAATATCCAATAACTTTATATTTTCATTGAGATATTTCTTCTTATCAATGTACAATAATTTGTTTACATTCTAAGGTTTTTAGAAATTGTTCCAAAGTACAACCAGGAAAAATTCTAAAAGAAAAAGAAGATGCTTCAACAGAAAGGAAGTACACTAGAGGTCCTCAGAAGAAGAAATAAATCATCTTTGGGTAAAACAAGAACTTTATATTCTAGATTTTAATGATAGAAAAATTTTCCTACATAGGAAAAACTTTGCATCATTATCTAGACAGGTATAGAAAGTTAAAACAATTAAAAATGACATTTTTTAATGTACTGGACTGACTATAAAAATTTTAACTGATTAATTCCAGGATATTTCAGACTATTTGCCTGATTTTACTATGCTGATGTGAGCTAAAATTTTTCCATATTTTTGACATGATAAAGACCTATAAAATATTAAGTTTATTTTCTTTAAGGAAGGTCTTTATTGCCTAATGATTCTTGCTGTTTAAGGCAAGGATTAATTTTTGGTGAATAAATTCACATCCTGATTTAACACTAAATATATTAAACGGCTGACTTAGAACCCAATTTTGACAATTCTCCTTGGAGACTGAATCTGATTGATTCCCAGACACTGCTGATCGCTGCATATTTTGTTTGTTGCATAGTTGTAAGATTTGGAAGAAGCATTTCATTAGAATTTATGTTCTCCAAAGTCAAGTCATACCTTGGTTTTAAGCAATAAAAGCTACAAACTTTGTTGGAAATTCATTGATAAGTAAGTTCTCTGACTGGACCTATGATCCATAAAAAATATGGTAGGATTTGTATACTACTCCCTACCCTGGGAAGTAACCTTAATCATATTTTCAGAGGCACCTCATTAAAGAATAATATTCTGAAATGTAGAGATAACTTAAGACCTCTAGGAAGAGATTGAGGGTCCTTTCTAAATTGTTAGGTTAAGCTAACTGTATTGGAAAATTACAATGATCGATTAAAGAAGTCTCCTTTTCATATCTAGCCTCAATCACTACTAACCAAAGTCCTTAAAATTTTGCCTGCAGTTCCGTCACACAGTGGTGAAGGGGACAGGAGGAGAGGCCAGGCAGGGATCTTGGAGAGCCTCCTGTGGGCTGTGGTCCCTGGTCAGCTACAGACATTGCGTGGATCCAGGACTTCAGCTGCTGTGCAGGCATCCGCGGAGAGACCCCGATGTCATTGCAGGTGGACTTGTAGACGCCACTGTGTCCTGCAAATGCCCAACAATGTCCTGCACTACCTATTGGTAACCCCCTAATGCAGGCCAGCAATACCCTCAGGGCCTGGGGGGACAGGCCACTTAAATGCCAGGGACAATTGTTCTCCTGAGCCAAAAGGGGTACATAACAGGGTCTCAAGGATCAGTGTACTTGGGAATAAATTTGGATTCTGGAAGGGGACATAATGAATTACCTCACTCATATATTACTTAATGCCTCACGGTTATGAACTTATTTTTCTCAGAAAATTCTTTTCTCCTCCTCCTCCCTCTCCTCCTCCTCCTCCCCCCCTCCTCCTCCTCCTCCTCCTCCTCCTCCCTCCTCCTCCTTCTCTCTCAATTTTTAAAAAATATTTTTTAGATGTCAATGGACCTTTATTTTATTTATTTTTACCTGGTGCTGAGGACAGAACCCAGTGCCTCACACATGCTAGGTGAGTGCTCTACCTCTGAGCCATAGCCCCAGCACTCTCCTTTTTTCTTTATTTTTTATTTGTAATCCCCACATACTGGTTTCTGTCAGTATTTATTTTATTGAAATTTATATATGGATATGTACGTGTGTGTGTGTGTAAGTGTGACACACACACACACACACACAGAGAGAGAGAGAGAGAGAGAGAGAGAGAGTCTGTGTGTGTGTATAGATAATTCTCTATTAACATATTCAGATTAATTCCTTGCCCTCAAGTCTGAATGTGTCCCACCAATCTCCAGAAAAATTCACATGAGCATATTCTTCCCACTGAGAAAAGAGCAGTAGATGTTGATCTAGAGCTGATTTTGTGAATAAGTGTCACTATTTGAGACCTAAGAGAAGAAGAAAGGATAAATCATTAGTTTGAGTTTGTATTCAGGCAGAGTGGATCCTGAATCCCAGCACAAGTCTTTAAAACTCATGGGGCTTGGAAACATTCCTTTACGTTAAAAAGTTATTTAAGGGGCTGGGGTGGTGGCTCAGCGGTACAGCACTCACCTTACACATGCGAGACCCTGGGTTCCATCCTCAGCACCACATAAAAATAAATGAGTGAAATAAAAGTATTGTGTCCAACAATTTAAAAAAAATATTTTAAAGTTTTATAAGCCTCATTTATAAGAAAATGCAGAATGGTACCAACTGTTAAAATGCAGGCAATTCTTCAGTCTCAACTTTACCCACAACCTTGATGGTTTGCTTTTACTCTGACACATGTCAAAATGCAGAATGTTTAGCTGGACACGGTGGCACATGCCTGTAATCCCAGTGGCTCAGGAGACTGAGTTAGGAGAATTGCAAGTTCAAAGCCAGCCTCAGCTGGCTTAAGACCCTGTTTCTAAATAAAATACAAAATAGGGCTGGGGATGTGGCTCAGTGGTTGAGTGACCCTAAGTTCAATCCTCAGTACCAAAAAAAAAAAAAAAAAAACAAAATGCAAAATGTTTTTCCAAAACCTCGAGTCTGGGCTTTCCTTATTTGCCATGGTCTATATAAAGCTGTGATCATGGAAATATGTTGTTTGGGTCCCAAGGATCAAAAAGCCCTGAATGCTTTGGCTTTGGCTTTCATAACCCTGTCATGGGAACAAGCCCACATGAGCCTTTGGGAGGGAGAACTTTTGGGGGCAGGAGAATCAAAGTGCTCAGATTGCCAGCTCATTCACTGAAATTCAGCAACCTTATCAACCATGAGCTAATTACATGCAGCATTAGACCCCAGCTGAACCAGTCTGAATTGGTTACCAGCTTCATCATGAGCCAATAAATTGAGTATTTTTATCCAGCGATAGATAAGTAAATCACCAGGCAGAGTGGGTTCCAAGATTCAATCACTTGGGACGTAGAGGTTCTATGGCAAACAAGAGGTGCCTGACAGATGCTGATTTTTTTCTCTCCTAATTTAAATTTAAAATCAAACCTCTTATTAGTGTTGAATTACACAGAATATGTGTGGACATGCATGCATACGATGGGTGCTAAATCTCTCACAGTGACCCACACCCCACAGGAAGAAACAGACACCACAGCTTGGCCCTTAGGTCCCAGTCCAAGTTACAAAATAAGATTTCTTTTGTTTAAAATAGAGCTTAGGTTAGGGGCTGCAGTTGTGGCTCAGAGGATCAGCGCTCGCCTAGCCTGCGTAAGGCACTAAGTTCGATCCCCAGCACCACATAAAAATTAAAGGTATTGTGTCCACCTACAACTAAAGATTAAATGTTTAAAAAATAAAATAAAATACAGCTTAAACTCTTTTGGAGATTTAAATGCATGTGACCTCCAGGGACACCCACCTGTGTTTGCTTTTGGAATCTGAAGTGTGAACGGCTCTGTGCCCAGTTATCAGGTGAGACATAGTGGTCACCATCTAGAAGCCTCCTGGTTGGAGCTCCCTGCTCTCTCCAACAGCATCTCTCCTGGTCTCTGACCTGAGTAGTGAAGAAGTGCACTCCCTCCCCCTGGCAGGGCTGCCTTCTCCCTAAAGTCAGGGGACCAGACCTCTGCAAACTAGAGCATCGTCTGTGTCCTGAGATGCATTGGAGGGTTAGAGTGAGTTCTGAAGGTCTACCTCCAAAATATACATAACTCCATTAGGAAGTTTATATTGGAAACATCATAATATTTTAAATGCCCTGGGTTAAGTTATTGCAATGGGATTTCATGGTTCTTTTTAATCTTTAATGTGTGAATGTTTGAGAATCTTAAATGACACTTGAGACACACTTTATCAGTGTTGGAAGTTGCTGCTAATTTAGGGAGTTGTTTCCCAGTTCAAAGCTCAAACTGCCTCCTGATGAGAGCAGAAAGCAGAAAAGTTAAATGAAATGTTAAAGTGATGGCTAGGAAAGGGTGTGTGGTGGTGGGGAGATCTTGAGACACTGCAGATTGTTTAGAACTAATTGCAAGGACTCACTGTGGTAGAGAATGGAGATAATGGACAGGGACTGAGCGTCCACTGCAGAGGGTGACCCATTAACCCTCCTCGGGGCAGCTCAGCTCCTAGGGCACTCTGCATGGCAGCGGGGTGTGGGTCTGCATTTGGGACCATGCACACCCTCCCTGACCACTGCTTTGGTTATTTCAGGTACCCCTGCCCCAAGTCCTCTCTGGAGTCAACATGCCCGCAGCCCAGCATCTCCACAGATGATGTGGTGAACATTGGGTGATCATCCTGAAAGGATCCCAATTCTGTGTGGGGTTCCTGCATGAGAATAGCTGTGGTCTCTAGGGTTCCCCATTCCTCCTTCCTCCTGAGCTTTCTAAATGTCTGGAAAGCAGGCTTCAAACCCGGAAGATGCCAGTCCTGCCATCTGGCTCTGCATGGGTCTATGAATGAATTCCTCCATTCCCAACTCCCTGTCCACCTTGCCAATAAGAAATTCCCCCTCCACATGATCAGCTCGGTTTCCCACCGAGTTGCAAACGGATGCACCATTTTTCCATTTGTTTTTTCTTCCAAGTACTGGCTGACAGTTTTTAAAGATTTTGTTTCGTGAATTTTCCATGAGAGGAAATTGATGACACAGGTGTCCACCCTGCATGTCTGACGCCTGGAGGGTCTAGGGAACCCCATGCCCTGGGTCCTGGAGAGTAGTTGGAGGTGTGGGGCTGGAGCCTCTCAGGGGCTCTGCATTTCCAATGTTCCTGTGGTTGGCTGTAATTAGCTACTGTGACTAGCACCAGATCCCCGGGACTGTAGCCATCTGCTAGACACCCCAAGTCCAATTTCTTTAGCTGTATACCCAGGATTATTATGATTGCATCAAATGGTGGTTCTGTCTTAATTTTTATGCAGAATCTTTAGACTAATTTCTGAAAAGCTGTACAAGAGCTGACCCTGACTCCAGATGGATCTCAGTGGAGGATGTGGGTACCTGTGTGTGTGTGTGTGGGGGGCTGTCCACCTGGGATGTGGGGAAATGAAGGAACCCCAGACCCATGTCACCTTTTTTCCACTCTGGGACTTGGTGCCCAGCTGACTGGAGAGGGAGAGGCATGTGGAATCCTCCTATCCCCAGGCTGCCTGATCCTGGGTGGTAATTGTGGGACCATAAATATCTGTTTGAATGTCCGTCACTTATTTTTATTGATTTATTTATTTTTCAGATATGTTGCTCGAGGACAAGAGGTGAGTAAAAGAGAAGGAAGAGGCCCTGGTGAGAGGTCCATTGGACCCTCTGGTTTTTATGGTCACTACCTAGTTGTAGCAGGACCATTGGTCACTAGGCCTGTGACTCCTTCCGGCTCTGGGACTTGGTGCTCCGCTGTTGGCTCATGACTGAGCTCATGTCCAGTGTGTGAGGAAGGCAGTTTCTGAGGATGTGGGTCATGGTGGCTGCTGAAGCTTCTCCTGATGTGAAGGAAGGGGTGCTCAGGGGACCCTTCAGTCCTGAGTAACGCCAAGGAGGGGTGTGGAGGCTGCCCTCAAAACTAGGAGCTTCTAGATTGGTGTGGACCCAGCTGGCCAGGTCACTGCAGCAAGAGTTAAGGGGTCACAGGGACACCAGTGAGAAGGAAGGAGACAGAGGGCAGAGGAGCAGGCTGGGTACTGTGATGGACACAGGAACCTGACATCTGTCTGCTGACTTCCCACAGGAGGCCGCCTGGCCATGCATGGAGAGTAGGGCCCTATCCCAGGGCAGGGTGTGGGGTGTCCTGCAGGAGGGGCCGAGCCTCCCTGGGGGGGTGGACAGGTGAATGGACCCCAGACAGACCCCATCACCTCAGAGGGAGGGGAAGAGAGAGAGAGAGAGAGAGAGAGAGAGAGAGATGCTGGCCCCTTTTATTGGGGAAAACCTATTCAAATGAGGCAAGGGGTCAGGGTTCAGGGGGTTGGGTCTAGCTCCTGATGTCTGCTGTCAGCAGGTTGACTGACATCTGGGGAGGCCACGCCCATCTCATGAGCTGTGTGGGGATCACGGCAGAGCAAGCAAAAAGACCAGAATGAGGTCCCCCCAAAGAGAAGAGCCACGTGGGCTCAGTCCACCCTGTGCACTCAGTGCCCATAGTTCATGCACCAGCCCAGGGCTGGCTGGCCACATGTCCACACACTCTCCTCACCCAAGGGCTCAGGGGTGCTGGGTTCCTATGTGGCAGCTCCTGACATATTCCTGCTTTCTTAATATAAACAAATGCAACTGGGGTATTATATCTTCCCAGTCCCCTGATTCTTGATCTGAGGTCATCATGGTCTACTAGTGAAACACAAAAGGAATTAGTAGAAAACATCTCATTTCAATAGCACAATCAACTTGGAAGATCCAGGTTATTATTATTATTACTCTGCCAAACACTCATCAGAAGATTCTTCATCTTTTTCCCAATTTTAGTGGGAAACATTGCATTTGGCTATAGTAACACAGTGCATTGCTCGGGGCATTTAGGCCTTTCCACAAACCATAGAGCAGCAGGCTCATTCATAATACTTATTACAGTGGCTTCTAGAGCATTTTAACTGAGTTCCCATCCTTCCATCAGCCCTTCTCTGACTACAAAGGATCTTGGAAGTAATGTAAGTCAAATATCAGAAAGTCCAGGTTTTAAGTTTTAAAACCTAGCCACAAAGGCTGTATTGTAGAAGCAAGGAAGCATATTTCAGGTAGTGACTTCAAGGATCCTGAGATCAGGAACTTGCCTAGGTTTGGTTAATTGGCATGCACCTGTTTCAAAGCCTGAACATGAACTTCAGCATATTATAGCTCTGAAATATTAATTGGCAATAACTAGTGATATAATAAGATGCACTGTATTCTTACAGCCTACAAGATATTCATCATCTTTTACTTCTCACATTAAGGAGTCTATTAGGTCTGTCAGGAGTGTAAATATCCTGAAGGTAGAAGTCATCCTTTTGGGTGCCATCTCGCTGAGGGTTAGGGTATTACCAATAAACCTCCAGGTGTCCTGGCATCCTGGCATAATCATCTTTATCAATTCTGGGAGACCAGTCTAAAATAGGCCCATTATTTCTAGACACTTTAAGTTGCACGGGCAAGACATTTGCACAATTTATCCACTTAGGAAAAGTGCCAATAAACTTAAACAATTTAACAGGTCATTTTTCATGTCAAAATATGGACAAAAATTTTAGCTCACATCAGCATAGTAAAATCAGGGAAATAGTGATTTTAATTAAATTAATCAGTTAAAATTTTTCTAGTCAGTCCAGTACATTCAAAAAAATGTCATTTGTAATTGTTTTAACTTTCTATATCTGTCTAGATAATGATATAAAAATTTTCTTAATTAAGAAAATTTTTCTATCATTAAAATCTAGAATATAAAGATCTTGTTTTACTCAAAGATGATTTCTTTCTTCTTCTGAGGACCTTTCCTCTCTGTTGAAGTATTTTCTTTTTCTTTTAGTATTTTTCCTGGTTGTACTTTGGAACAATTTCTGAAAACCTTAGAATCTATAAATGATTGTACCTTGATAAGAAGAAATATCTCAATGAAAATATAGTTAAAGTCCTTGGATATTTCTGTAGACAGAATTACAGTTGTTTATCATCTTATAAACTTTGTACAATAATTTGAGAGTTAGAGATCACTCAATGGTTGTTTTATGTCTTGAAAGCAAATATATAGTGAAATCTATCTCAAATATCTAAGTAAAAGGCAGATCATCAGATAAATGCATGTATAAGAAATATATAAATTATGTGTTTTCTGTTGAAGAAAAAAAATTAGAGAAATTTGTATTAATTTAACATATAGATATGTTCATTATTTCATGGATTAACAATTACAGGTTATTTATAAACATCTAGAAATAATGTATATTAGTAATAAGGGCGGGGCTGTGGCTTAGTGGTAGAGTGCTCACCTGGTATGTATGAGGCACTGGGTTCGATCCTCAGCACCACATAAAAATAAAGGCATTGTGTTGTGTCCATCTACACCTAAAAAATAAATATTAAAAAGAATCAAGCTTTAAAAAATAAATTAAAAAAATAAAGATATTGTGTTCATCTAAAACTAAAAAAAAAATTAAAAAGAATAAGGGCATAGGGCTGGGGATATAGCTCAGTTGGTAGAGTGCCTGCCTCGTATGCACAAGGTCCTGGGTTCAATCCCCAGCACCACCAAAACAAATAATAATAAGAGCATAACTTATAATCATATTAACTTTATGTAACCACGTGGTTCTTCACATATTTGGATCCATTTCAATTTATTTTTAACTAGGAGTTCACGGTTATATGGGCCATGGCATGATATAGCTGAAATATGATCTTTGTATACATTTACTCATTTCTTGCAATTATATAGTCAGGAATTAGAATAAGGGTTTCTTGATTTTCATAGGAACATTGCCGCCTTTTGTTCCTGCGATGTAAATGCATCCCTATAACCTTCAAAATTAAAAGCAAAATAGAAAGCATATATATTTCTTATAATTGTCATATTACCTATCCAACATTTCTTCATAATACAGCCATAAAGAAAAAAATTAGGTTATTTGGCTTTGAAAATAAGTTAGGCTCAGGGCTGCAACTTAGAAACCTGTGGAATTAGATTTTGCCTGAAAAAGATATTTCTTTAGCATTTGTAGGTGGGCATTCTTAACACTGCAGGCTCTGTGCAGTTGCAGCAGCAGGTCTGGGTGAAACTGGAAGTGCAGGTTAGTGGCTGGAAGGCAGAACTGGAAATTTTGAGTGACATTGGAAGAACCAATGAGAAGCCCGTGAACATGCGGGAGGCGGGACCAGGAAGCCAGTCAACAGGCCAGGCTTGGGGCGTTACCATGGTGACCCTAGCTGGTTGCATTCCATTGTCTGTGTTTCCTGGAGGCGGCAGGATCCTCTGGTGGGCAGTGGCTGCCTTGTCTCTGTGACCTGCACTTGTAGCCTGTGTTCTCCTGTCTTTGTACCTTCCCTTGCAGCACGTGGGACTTTAAAAGTGAGCTTTAACAGCAGACGCCAGTGTTCCTACCAGATCTTAAGGCAGTCTGCCCTTGGCACCCAGGCCAGGTTGTTTAAGGGTTAAAGCACTGCTGGCTGGGGGTCTAGTACAGACCCCATAGGGAGCAGCAGCTAAATTGTCCCCAGCAGCTGAGTCACAGCCACTGTGATCCATAGGACAGGAATGTAGCAAAGAGGTTCAGGATAAACCTTGTGAGTCTTCACAAAAACAAGAGAAAATAAAATTCACTTCTCTAACAGGTAAAGAATCCTTGTATCAAGTCTCATCACAAGTTTCCCCCCTTTTCTCCCTCTCCAAGCTCAGACTCTAGTACATGAACCCAAAAAACCTTTACCTAATATTATTTCAAAATATAAAGATTCACAAAAACAAACCAAGAGAGTCCACAGAAGCGCTTTGCCCATGGGAGAGGACTGAACTTAACAACATGTCCCATTAGCCATCTTAATAACTCTTTGCATTTATTTAGGGTTTCTAGAATTGTAAAAATGATTTTTTTCTTTCTACAAACAAAATATTCCGTTTAACGTCACAGATTTTCTTCTGCCTAATTCACTTACTTTCTACAATTCAGCCCACAATACTCTGCAATTCGAAGCATGATTAACTTCTAGAGAAAAATTCCAACTACACTACATTTCTACAAATCACCCTGGAATGCCCCTACAGGCCACCAATTGTCCAGTCTCATACTAAAACACTCAGGGTCACTCCAGGTGAACTGGGCTGCACGAAATAACTTCACAGAGACAGATAAATGACTTTTTCTTTGGGTCCTGTGATAGCTTCTCTGACCTTAGGGGTCGGGGAAGAGAGAGAGAGAAAAAGAGAGAGGAGAGGAGAGGAGAGGAGAGAGAGAGAGAGAGAGAGAGAGAGAGCGCGCGCGCGAGAGAGAGAGAGAGAGAGAGAGAGAGAGAGAGAGAGATGGAGAGATCACCTGCTGACCCCTTTTATAGGGTGAAGCCATTCAAATGAGGCAAGGGGTCAGGGTTCAGGGGGGTGGGTCTAGCTCCTGATGTCAGCTGTCAGCAGATTGACTGACATCTGGGGAGGCTACGCCCATCTCATGAGCTGTGTGGGGATCATGGCAGGGCAAGCAAAAAGACCAGAGACCCCCCTCCCCCCCAAAAAAAAGAGGGGGCACATGGGCTCAGTCCACCCTGTGTGCTCAGTGCCCATGGTTCTCGCACACAGCCCAGGGCTGGCTGGCCACATGTCCACACTCTTGTCACTCAAGGCTAAGGGTGCTGAGTTCCTATGTGGCAGCTCCTGACACCTCCCCTCAAAAGGTGATGCGCTGGTCTTAGTCTCCATTATTTCTGCGCATCTGTGTTAGAATTCCCTTGGGTGACGTGTCCTGCTGTGGCCCACTGCCCCATGGCCCTGTGAGTGGCACAGGACCTCAGCATGTAAGTACTCATCTGCAGTATCCAGATGAAATTGTTGGGAATGGCATTCCTGGGAACTGTGCAGACAGTGAGAGGATGGACTAGGAGACAGGCTCCTGATGGTGCAGGGGAAGTAGGGCAGGAAACGGGGGTCTGGACACCAAGACCCTGAAGCAACACTTGATTAGTGGTTGCACAGCCCAGAAGGATGTTCCCAAAGTCTGAGCCCTGAGCAATGCACAGGAGTTGGTGCCATTCTATTCTAAGGTGCAAGCTTGGTATCAGCCTCGGGACTCTCAGTTCAAGCAGCTTAGGGTCTTTGACTGCGCTGAGCTTGGAGGGACTGTCCCCATTGCTTGGTCTCCTGCCTGTGCTGCTGTGGTTTTCTTCTGCAGGTGCCTGTTAGCCACTGCAAGTCTCTGTGGGTGAACAGTAGTAAGCAGAGCTGCTGGACTCCAATACCTCCAAGCAAAAGTGGTAGGAACTTAGACCAGGTGCTCAGACCTTGAATTCCAGGCCCAAACCAGCTCAGGAATTGAGCAGATGCCACTGAGATTCAAAGTGAGCCCAGAGACTCGGAGAATCTGGCATGGAGAGTTTCTGTCTGGCTCCAAGGCCATGTGGCCTGCTGTCATTACAGATCAGAGAGGCCAAAGAGTCCATCCCCACCTCCCCCAGCCCAATGAATGGCAGGGACAGTGGATGGGAGAAGACCAAGGGGCGGAGAGAGACAGGCTGAGCTCAGGGTGGGAATCATCTTTGCTGGGGGTGGTTCAGGTCTGAGAGGCCACAGCTTCCCAGCTCCCCTCCCCAGGGAGCCTCTCCCACCCCACCCCTCCCCAACTCCACTGAATCAGTGAATCCAGATTCACAGATAGGTAGTTAGTTAGGTAAATTGAGCCTAATATCGAGTAAGATACAGAAAATGGAGAACATTATGGAGAAAGGAGTCCAGGAACCAGAGCAGCACTTGGGGAAATTGAAATGTTACTCTCCCCAAGGCCTGGAACCCATCCTAAGGGACTGTTCATGAATCAGCTCCCAGCAAACAGGGAGACATACACATGGATAGATCCTATTTTGTCCCTCATATCTACCATTTCATTGGAAGACTGTTATTATTCCTAGATCAATATTTCAATGCCTAAGTGGTTTAGTGCATATTGATTTTGTTCTTGTGAATGTTTATTTCTTTCCTGTATATTTTATTTCTTGTATCTTTCACTTTTTAAATCTTTTTCCTATTTCCTATTTTCTGTCTTATTTTTATTACTTTTCTCCTCTCACTTCTCATGTTCTTTCTTCCACTCTTTCTTTCATTTTGACCTCAATTTTTTGCTCCTCCTCCCTCATAACCATCATATCCTACATCCCTTCTATGATATTGTGATTACCACGTAAAACTGTGAACTCTTACGTCAACTTACTCTTATCACGGGGACAAGAGCTGATCCTATGGTTTCTCAGGATTGTAGCAACCAGCAGTGCAGATTTCATTGCAAGAGATATTTGGTTTCATACTGTAAATTGTTTCCATTGTTGGGGTGTGGCTCAGTGGTTAAGCATCCCTGGGTTTAATCTCTGGTTTAAAAAAAAAGTCATTTCAACAGAGGCCCTAATAATAATATGGGAAAAAGAAATCTCAGGGTTTAAAGTGCTCAGCAAAAAGCAGAGCATGTGCCTTAATCCCAGCCACTCTGCAGAATGAGGCAGGAGACAACAAATTCAAAGCCCCCCTGAGCAAAAGAAAGGCTGTAAGTAACTCAGTGGGACCTGGTCTGAATAAAATAAAATAAAATAAAATAAAATAAAATAAAATAAAATAAAAAATAAAATAGTAAAATAAAATAAAATAAAAAATACAATAAAATAAATAAATAAATAAATAAAAATAAATAAAAATAAATAAATAAAAATAAATAAATAAAAAATAAATAAATAAAAATTTAGAAATAAATAAATAAATATAAAAATAAATAAACAAACAAATAAAATAAATAAAAATAAATAAAATAAATAAATAAATAAATAATAAAATAAAATAAATAAAAATAATAAAATAAATATAAAAAAATAGGCTGGGGATGTGGCTTAGTGGCCAAGTGCCTCTGAGTTTATTCCACAGTACAAAAAAAAAAATCAACAAAATGACAGAGGACTCCCAGGACCATGCCCAATGGCACCTCGTCACATGTCCCTGCCACCAGGTCCCAGTGGGATGGAGTCTTTAAGTGCAGAGGTGAGTGGCCGAGTCCAGGCACACCTGTCCTGTTGAGGGGGAGGCTGTAGAGTCCCAGGAGGCCAGCAGTTCCACCCCCAGCCCTGCAGAAGGAAGGGGACTCAGGGCCACCTGAGAATGTCACTTTGCCTCAGTGACAGCCACTCCTGACTCCTTTTCTTTCCTCCTCTTCCTCCTCAGGGCTGTTTCCTTGGGTCCCAGGAGTCTGTAGAGGTCAATCCTGGGTGGTGGAAAGTTCCTGTTTAAGGCTCAGAATCAACACACTCCCTTCCTGTGCAATACACAACCCTGTCACAGCAGGATGGAAAGGTGGCCCTCAGTGACCCACCCAGGAGAGACAGGGACAGTACTCCTGCAGGGAGGCCCACAGACCAGACTGAAGTACAAGCACAGCCCCCCTCACCCCCCCAGGGATCCGAGGCTAATCTCAGCCCTCAGGGTGGAGGACACAGAGCCGGGTAGTCAAGCTACACAGAGACCTTAAGTAATATTAAGGCAGGGCACAAATGTCACCCCAGGAATAGTCGCAGTAGATGGCACACTTTCAACATATGTGAAGGTGTCCAGCTAAGTCTTCAAGTCCAGGATCACCCTCGCTGAGATGCTGAGGACCACGGGGAACTCAGGCCATCACAGGTGGGACCGGGTGTTGGAGAAGACAAGGGATCACAGAACTGCAGGCTGATTCGCTGGGGAGGTCCCCAGGGGAAATGGGGACTTGAATGGTGTCAGAGCCAAGAGCAAAATACCAAGGAGAGACGGTGGGGACACAGATGGGGTGATAGGAGAGGCCAGGCTCGGCTGGGGGGCTGCACCACATTCAGAGAACAGGGTGGGGCACTGCAGAGGCTTTGCCAAGTGATCAGGAAGGAGACACAGGGGACCCAAGGAGATTTTTAAGATAGGCAGGAAGTCCTCAGAGCTAAGAAAAAAGGAGGGGTCATCCACTGGTGGGAGATGTTCCTGCACCTGCTGTCTGACAGGTCCCAGGGAGAGGGATGCTGAGCAGGGTTGCATCATCTGGAAACCAGAACCATTAGGAATGTGACGTGTTTTGTTTCGGATCCTCATGATATGCATAACAGGGCTCCGTCAATCAGTCAATCAATTATCAATCAATCACAAAAGTACGTGTTGCTTGAGATTGCAGGAAAATTCCCAGAAGGAGACTAAGGATGCAAGGAAGACATGTTCCCAAGTGCGTATCAATCTCTCTCAGGATACAGACAATAGTGTTATTGCTCAAGAAATTCATGGGAAAAAGATTGCAAATCGAGGTTCCTGAGAAAAGCATCACTATTGACACTCAGCCCCCCCCCATTCTAAAGCCACTACCTGTGCGATGTACATTTCCCCCCACCAAGAGACCCTCCTTTGCCTCACACAGGAATTCATGATGAGAGTTGGAAACCCACAGTTAATATAAAATGACAAAGGGGCTTAGGTGCCTGTCCTTTATTTAAAGATTACAAAGACATAAGAATCGGTGTGCTTTGGCCAAGGATCAAGGAAACTCTTGTAAGAAAGCAATTAAATAGATCATCTTAAAAAGCAAATTACCTTGGAAATTAAAAATAGAACCATGTAAAATTAATATAGATATAGTTTAGAGGCACTTGAGAGTCGTAAGGCTTTGAAGTAATCGATTTTCACTCCTTGAAGTGTGTTTTATGGGGGCTTTAGTTTAGAAGCAAGAAAACTTACCAATACTCGTAGGTATGCTGTAAAGTTAAAGATTCATGAAATAATTATAGGTATGCTTTGAAATCAAAGGTTCGTGAAATAATGACACGGATGCTTTAAAGTGAGAAGTGAATAATAGGTCAAGAGACACGTAGCCTAGTTGTGTCGCCAAGCACCTAGTGATTGAGGTGACAATGTAAAAGCTTAATCACGATGGGCTAAGGTTACAGGGAAAATATTTTAAACAATGTACTCAATAGCTTAGGTGATCAAAATATGTTGGACAAGATGGTGAGTCTTGAAAATCATGTAAATCAAAGAAGTTTGGGGGCTTTGAGGCTATGCATTAACTACTTTTTTGGAAAAAAAGGTATAAAAATAAAGTCCCCTCCAGGGGCAGCAGATCTTTCTAGAAGCTGCTCCTAAATTCATGGTACAGGGAGGAAGGTTGGTGTACCATCTGGAGACTGAGTGGAAGAGGGGCTGGCGGGTGAATGACCACAGGGTCAGCCACAGCCAGGGTCAAGGACACAGCCAGTTCAGGTGGCAGTGAGTGAGGCATGCCACCACGTGGGGCAGCATGGTAGGAGGATGCTCTTTGCCTGGGCCACCTGCTGCTGTCTCCAGGTCATGACTGCCAGATAGGAATGGAATCATGGAAAAATGCTAATTTTGCAGGTGACACAGAAACCTTTTGTGGATGGGGAGATGTCATCCCCACACATTTAGGTGGCTGGGGGTGAAGGATTCTTTCTCCCCAGTCTCCATATATCTCTCCTTGTCTCCTTCTCCCTCTGCCCTGCCTGCTACAGGTCCCTGTCCCCAGGCTCTGGACACCCCCATTCCCCCACCCCTAGGTCTCCTTCCTGACGTGCTCCTCCCTGGGCTTCCCTGTAAAATACAGGCATTCTCTTCACCTACAACTGCAAACAAATTTTTAAAAAGAAAAAGAGAACAGAACAGGGCTTTTAAAGAAGCTATTCAAAGACCACATCCCAGCTGTGCCCTGGCAGGGGGCTACCACGGGTGAGGCTGGTGGAGCGTGGAAATCCACCTATTATTTTGGGAGATGGTCACTTTCTAGTTCTAGGTAACATCTTCTTTTCTTGGACAGATAACTGAAGGTTTGTGTGTGTGTGTGTGTGTGTGTGTGTGTGTGTGTGTGTGCGCGCCCAGGTTATGGAGGGGCAGAGGGAGGAGATGGGAAGGAAAACATATCTCTTGAAGCCACATGGGGCTCTATTCCAAAGTGGCTGCTGTTATACAGACACACAGAGCAAGACCAGCCCCAGAGCCACCAACCTGACCCACTTGAATAGCTCAAAATGGGTGCATATGGCTGCAAAAAAACTCTTGTTCTGCTCAACAGATTTAATGTTTAGGCTGATCTTCACCTCAATCCAAGTTCAAAACTGCAGCCCTGGGGATGCCAATAGGTCTGTCTTGACTCTCTGATATTCTTCTTTACAGCTACAGTGGGAACTACTTGAAAGAAAAGCAGATTTTTTTTTTAAAGACCTGTTCTGTCTCTCAGCAGGGAGACACCATGGCTTTGTTTCCAAGAATTCAAGGTGCTGAGCTGAGGAATTGGTTTGGTGGTGAGCTCCTTGTGCACATTCCCAAACAGAATCAATCCTTCCTTAATTTCCAGATCACCCCAATCTGCCCTCTGTGGGGGGGGGCAGGGGGAGCAGCTATTTCCTCCTTTAGCTGTTCAATGGGGTTTTCTGGAAAGGGAGGCCAGCTGTCCCTGAGCTCTGGGCCAGTTGGTCATGCTACCTGGGGATTTTTGATAAAAGGAAATTTTATAAATCATTCAAAACATAACAGCTTAAGTGACCCGTTTCCTTACAAGTTGCTCCAGGGCTCAATATAAACTTTGCAAAGAGTACAACCAGGCTCAGCAGGAACTCAGTGAGTCAACACCTAACCCCTTCTGCTTCGGTGTGGGTATGGAATCCAGCGGCCACTCTCTGTCCTGTGGTATCTGCTGCCGTGACCCCAGAGTGTCAACTTGCACTTTGCAATAATCCTGGTGCCCTGGAGAGATCCAAAGGGAGTGGTCACAAGCAGCCTGACATCTACCAGGTGGGCTGCACCATCCAGTTGGGCAGGTGGGTGGAACACTGTCACCCTGCAGAACAGAGGTGCCCTCCCACATCCAGGGGCTTCCAGAATTTTTTCTGATGGCTCCTGGTTTATATGCTCACCCCTGGACTCCGTTGGGCACAGACTGCAACGTGCAGATTTTTCTAGTTTATGTTTCCTGCCTCCCGGAGTTGAACTAGGAACTCTCAAATCCCCAAGGGCTGAAAAACCATGTGACATGCCCTTTGAGGGTCAGCAAGGGGACTTTGCTCAGAGATTCTGGCTTGCCCAACAAGGGTCATCTTGAGGGGCACTTAAACACCGGTGGCATGGGCCAAGGTCTTAATAGTGGTGGCTGAAATGTCTATTGTGTAGGCGAGATGGTTCAGGCCCAGTGATGGGCCTGACCTCATCAGTTGGCACCAGCCCCACCATGAGGGAGCCAGGAAATGCAATGCCACTCTTTGACCAGAGTGACCGATTTTTCCCTATCGTATTCCCTAAACAATATAGTGTGTCAACTATTTATTTACATAGCATTTACATTACATGAGGTATTACAAATCCTCCAGAGGTGATTTGTTTTACAAAATAATGCACCTAGGTAATATGTAAATATTCTGCTGTTTTATATAAGGGACTGGATCTGTGGTACCTACAGGGGACCCTGGAACCAGTCCCCCACTAATGGACAGCTATAGTTGAGCAATTTTACCTGTGATACACAAGAGCGGGGGGGACCACTTAAAAAAAAAAGGAAGAAATTTTGCACAGAAGTGGAAAAAAATGCTTTTTCCCCCAATTTTGAAGTTTAAGATATACAAAGAAAGATAGGCCTATGTATGAGGGATCAGCCACACCAGGTCTCTCTGGCTCTGCCTGCCTTGGAGGGGATTGAGGAGAGAACCTCACTTGCTAGTCAAGAAGATCTTTTTTATTTTATTTTATTTTATTTTTGGTGGCAGGGATTGAATTCAGGGGCACGTGACCACTGAGCCCCATCCCCAGCCCCATTTTGTATTTTATTTAGAGACAGGGTCTCCCTGAGTTGTGTAGGGCCTCGCCATTGCAGAGGCTGGCCTCCATCTTGCGATCCTCCTGCCTCAGCCTCCCAAGCCCCTGGGATTAGACACGCCCCCCCCCCGGGGACATTGGGCCTGTGTAGAGGCATTTTGGATGGTCCACAGTGGCAGGGGGTGGTCCTAGGACATGTAGCATGTAGGGACAGGATGCTGCACATCACCATGATGGATAAGCCCTGACTACAAGAAGCCCCTGGTCTCTCGTGGTGCTTCTGTTGAGCTCAGGAACCCCGGGCCAGATCAGACATGCTGTACAGGAGCGCATGGGGGGCCTTTTCTGGTTCATTATGTTGTCCCCAATGCTTCATGCATCGTGATTGTGTCCTAGTAGGTGAGGAAAGAAGCGGGGGGAGACCCACAGCATATTCTCAGGAGAAACCTAAAGCCCGCAGGCAGGAGAATGACCCGTTTGGGCCTCATTGTGGCTACAGTCTCTCTGTCAAGAGTTCTACCATCCTGCCCAAAGTTTTCCGGTCCAAGGTCAGTTGTTGATGTCCAGCCAGATGCCCCTCCTTGAACACCAGGCAAGAGTCTTCCTAAGCAGGAACCCCATCGAGGGAGGAAGTAGCCTCTCCCTGTCCTCTGTCCCTGCATGCACACGTGCACACACACACACACACACACACTGATATGCAGGCCATCCACCTCACAGCCCCAGGCCAGAGCTGGGGTGGCCTGGGACAGTCCCATTCCAGCTACAAGAAAATCCCCTTGACTTCTGATCCTACACATTCTAGAATGTTCTGTGCCATGCTTCACTTCCCGGCAGAGTCACTGTCTCCCTCCTGGGATGCAAAGTGCTTGTTATCACTCAGGCCTTTGGGGACTTGCTGACCCTGAGGGTTCTTAGGCAGGGACTCTGTGTGTGTGTGTGTGTGTGTGTGTGTGTGTGTGTGTGTGTGTGTGTTTGTGTGTTGGGCAAGGGGAGGTGCTGGGGATTGAACTCAGCTGATCCACACCCGAGCAAGGTCCCTAGACCCTTTTCCATTTTATTGTGAGACAGGATTTCACTAAATTGCTCAGGCTGGCTTTGAACTTGCAACCCTCCTGCCTCAGCCCTTGGATTATGGGCATGTACCTACCACTGCCCCAGGGCCTGACCTCCTGGAGATAGCTAATTCCTATAGGTAGTCAGCCGTCTCCCCGGCAAGCTCTCCAGGTGCAAGGTAACCAATCTAGTTCCCACACCGCCAGTTCCCTCCTGAATGGCCTCTCACCCCCGCCCCAGGCTGCTCTCTGCCTGCAGATCCAGGTACCAGAGACCCAGGGGTGTGGCCTCTGCCCCCTGAAGCCCTCTGACATGATTGAGACATACCAATCCTAAAAGAAAAGTTCACCCTTTTTGGTACCAGGGATGGAACTCAGGGGTACTCGACCCCTGAGCCCCCATCCCCAGCCCTATTTTGTATTTTATTTAGAGACAGGGTCTCCCTGAGTGGCTGAGGGCCTCACCCTAGCTGAGGCTGGCTTTGAACTCGAGATCCTCCTGCCTCAGCCTCCCAAGCCATGGGATTCCAGGCATGGGCCACCCACCATCCCTGGCTCAGAGGAAATTTTTTTATGAGAAGAAAATAGTGTGTCGCCACTTTCCTCCTCTGGATTTGTATTATTAGGGCTTGGGACCATATCTCTGCCACCCCCAGGACTTGAGGCTGTGGGGGAAATGGTCAGCCGGTCCTGCAGGAGGAGGAGGGCCTGGAACATTCTAAAGCATTTTCCTGCTTCAGTATTGCAGCCGTCGCTCCCTGTAGTCAAAGACCCTTAGGGAATAGACCGAGAAGGGGAATAGCTGGGTCAAATGGTAGTTCCATTCCCTAAAGACCTAATAAGAACATGCTACAGGGACACTGCTACATCGATGTTCATAGCAGCACAATTCACGATAGCAAGATTGTGGAACCAACCTAGATGCCCTTCAATAGATGAACGGATAAAAAAATGTGGCATTTATACACAATGGAGTATTACTCTGCATTAAGAAATGACAAAATCATAGAATTTGGAGGGAAATGGATGGCATTAGAGCAGATTATGCTAAGCGAAGCTAGCCAATCCCTAAAAAACAAATGCCAAATGTCTTCTTTGATATAAGGAGAGTAACTAAGAACAGAGTAGGGAAGAAGAGCATGAGAAGATGACTAACATTAAACAGGGATGAGAGGTGGGAGGAAAAGGGAGAGAGAAGGGAAATCGCATGGAATTGGAAGGTGAGCCTCAGGGTCATACACAATTACATATAAGAGGAAAGGAGGGGTAAGAGAAAAATAATACAAGTGAAGAAATGATTTACAGTAGAGGGGGTAGAGAGAGAAAAGGGGAGGGGAGGGGTGGGGAGGGGAAGGGGGATAGTAGAGAATAGGATAGACAGCAGAATACATCAGTCACTAGAATGGCAATATGTAAATCAATGGAAGTGTAACTGATGTGATACAGCAATCTGTATACGGGGTAAAATGGGAGTTCATAACCCACTTGAATCAAATTGTGAAATATGATATATTAAGAACTTTGTAATGTTTTGAACGACCAACAATAAATTAAAAAAAAAACACAAATTATATGTACTCTTTAGAATTAAAAAAAAAAAGTCTTAAAAAAAAAAAAAAAAGACCCTTAGGGACTCTGATGGAAGCCACCCAGGGCAGCCGGCAGGAAAACGCACGCTCTCCATCTAGTGGTCATATCTTGCAACTGCAGGGATCTGCACACCAGATACAGGATCTTTAGATAAGAAAAGTGTTTTCTTCCCAAATGTGGTGACAGCGCAGTGACATGACCTTCAGGGCTTCTTTTTAAAGTTTTTTTTAATATATAGTTTTTAGTTCTAGGTGCACAGAATATAGTTTATTTCTATGTGCTGCTGAGGACCACACCCAGTGCCTCATGCATGGTAGGCAAGCGCTCCACCACTGAATCCCAGCCCTGGCCCCCTGTAGAGCTTCTCGAACAGCAGAGTAGATATTATTCCCATCTCCAAAAGAGAATTAAAGGTCAAAACGTTTGCAAGGTTTTGACTATTAGCTCTGGGTGTTGTGATTGAGGGTCTTAAAGGGGCCATTGACATAGAATTCCCAACTCCTGGGCACTAGGGAACAATGGACCCAGCCCTTTGAACTCAGGGCCTGTCCATCTGGGCTGGAACTGCCCAATCTTGGATTCCTGTCTGCTCTGGGTGTCAGTCAGTGAGTAAAATGGTGAAAAAGATCTTGTTCTTGGAGGCGAGATCACACCAGGGCCTAGGTGGTCAGCCCCAAGCATGCACCTGAGCCTAGTACTGAAGGGCTGGGATGTAGACTGAGAATCTGCATTTCTGTTCTCTGGTGAAACTCCTGTTGGTGTGGGGCTCACCCTTTGGAACCCACACTCAACCACAGTGTGACTTAGGCTGGACTGCTGTTTCCTAAGTGACAGGGAACACAGGTGAGTGGGGTGGGACCATGAGGTTCAGAGGATAATTCTATAAAATGGGTCCCCTGTGCTGACCCCCCACATGCTTTCTTTTCCAAAGAAGCAATTTACCTGCAGCCCTGCCTGGCTAAAGTGGACTGGGTCTGTCACTTGGCTGAGAGGAACTGCTATTTCCCTAACCTGGCTCTCCAGGGCAGGGGGATTGCCCAAATGGAAAAACTGCAGGTGGCAGAGGAGCACCGGGGTCCTTTGCGTTTTCTGGGGTGACCTGGTGGCTCTCACTTTCCAAACTGAGTCTGAAGACCCCCAGCCTGGTCTCAGCAAACTGTCTGTTTTCTGCAGAAGGAAAGCAGGCCTGAAATAATATCTATAAGAGGAACCCAAGTTACCCTGAAGAGGAGGGGACTTTGGTGACTCTTTCCACCCACCAGATTCTGAAACTCAGGGAGATGAGCGTAATTCCTTCGAACCATAAAATATGTGTGAAGTTATGCTCAAGAGTCCAATGAGACCAAGTCAGCCTAGGCCACTGTGACCCAGAGTTGTCACGGCCGAGGGGACTTGGCAGTCTATCCTTTCAAGAAATGCAGGCCTGTTACTCTGAGGGACATGTGTGACATCTTTCTGACTTGGTGGCAAGAATTGGGGTTTGAAGTGTGTGTGGGGGGGTCTTCTTGCCCTCGACCCCTGAGCCCCATCCCCAGACCTATTTTGCATTTTATTTAGAGACAGGGTCTCCCTGAGTTGCTTAGTGCCTCGCTTTGGCAAAGGCTGGCCTCCAACTTGGGGATCCTCCTGCCTCAGCCTCCCGAGCCATTTGGGATGACAGGCGTGTGCAGCCACACCTGGCCCCAAGGTTATTTTCTTTTATACATTAAAAACCCTGTGGGTAGCTCTGACAGAGGCACACCTGGTTTCAGGGATCACCGTCTTTTCCTCACCAGTTCCCCAATCCATTTTTTGGCCTCCCCTGTGGCCACAAGACGGCGGTCGGCTTTCCACGTTCATTTCCTACAGTCATTTGTGGGCCTCTGGACCCTCTGGGCAGACTCCCCTCTGGCAGGGGAACCACTGTCCACCCTGAAGAGCTTTCAAGTCTGTCTATGTCCACTTCATACATGAGGAGACCAAGCTGGGGGTCTTCAGACTCAGTTTGGAAAGTGAGAGCTACCAGGTCACCCCAGAAAACACAAAGGACCCCGGTGCTCCTCTGCCACCTGCAGTTTTCCATGCCGGCAATCCCCCTGCACTGGAGAGCCAGGTTAGGGAAGTAGCAGTTCCTCTTAACCAGGAGGCCAGAATGCTCTACCCCAATGGTGCCCAAATCCCCATACCTCATCACCAGGCTCCGGGGTCTGAACACATACCATTATAGAGGTTTTATCTGGATTTCTTCCAGAACCTTCTTGCCTGACCCTTGAGTCATGTCATCATCCCCAACTTACCTGTTCACTGATTATTGCTGGTTAAGTGCCCTGGAAATAGGTTTGCACAGCGTCCCCAGGAACCCCTCGGCAATACTTAGGCTGAGCACATCGCTGCCCACCGTCCGTCTGTCCAGCTGCTGCTCAGGATGTCTGCCTTAGACTAGTCCCCACGGGAAGACACAGGAGCCACCAACCCCCAAAACAAGAAAGACCTGGGAGAGCAGGCAGGAAATGTCACCCACTGTTCAGAGCAGGAAGCCAGACCTAAGGACCCTGTGTAACCATCTGGCACACAACAGCGGTGACAGAGCTGTCCTGGATCAATATCCCCCGACGCCTGGCACATAAACACACGAATGGATAAAGGAATTATTGTCATATATACACAATGGAATATTACTCAGCCATAAAGAAGAATGACCTTATGACATTCACCAGTCAATGGATATCGCGCTAAGTGAAACAAGCCAACCCCCCAAACAACCAAAGGTGGCCTGGTTTTGAGGATAGGTGGAGGCCAGACCACAATAAAGGAGGGAGGGAAAGAGGAGAAGTTCACAGGAGATTCACCAAAGAAGCATAGAAGGAAGGGAGCAGAGATTCAACTAGGAAAGGCAGCAGAATGAATCAGTTTCCTGTGTATGCACAGGAGAGTACATAAGTGAATTCCACCATCACGCCCACCCCCGAGAAGGGGATTCCTAAATAGAATAAGATATGTCCTATGCTAGTATGATTTTTATCAAATTGGACTCTACTGTCCTGTGTAATTAAGAATAAAATAAAATACCAAATAAAAACATGAAACCAAATGGATGGCATCATAGCCACCGGGTGCATTTTTAGCGGATTTAGTGAGTATATATTTATTCATGGGCAAGTCTACGGAGTTACCTATAGAATTAGAAAAATCTCAAATCAGCTTTCTTGGCTTCACAATGAATATATATATATATATATATATATATATATTCACAATGAATATATATATTTTTTCCTTTGAAGAGACTCACCCTTGGGCCCCTCTTAACAATGTCTTGTGTGTATTCTGTCACTTTGGGCTCCCACCCCCTGATATTTGGGGAGCAAGACACAGAGCTCTCTTTTGAGTCACATCTGCTCTGGTTGGGATCAAGACCAGCAGGCAGGGGTGAGCAGTTAGGAATGCTGATGTTTTTTCTTTGTAAAGTGCAGAGTGTCCAATTGCGACTGATGTAGGAAGGCAGATGAGTCCCCCTGAGTTCTGGGATCCAGGTGAGGAGCCTGGACCAGAGACAGGGCCCAGGTTGGCCTTGGTCTGTGCAAGGCTGCCATCATGTGGCCGTTACAGGTATTTCTCTCTCTTAAAAAAAAATAGACTGTCCAGGGAGCCAGAGAGCCCAGGGGCAGCTGGGTTTGACCCAGGTCTGAGCTTTCTGACGTGTCTCTTCCGTGCAGATACGCTTATTCTGCCTCCAGGCCGAGTTTGGGCTCAAAAAATGCAGATTGATTTCAGCTGAAGGAAAAAAATCAGGCTCTGAGGGTCCTATCCAGTTCCAGTCTTCTCCAGGGCACCTGTGGAGCTTCATGTGAACCTCCACCCAAGGGACAGAGGTGCATGGACCACTTCCCGAGAGGCTGAAAGGCCATTTCTGTTTGCATAGTTTGGCACAGATCAAGAGAAGACAAGTCAGCCCCAAGAGGCCCAGGTAATGAAACTTTGAAGAATCCACCTCGAGGTCTTATCGTTAGAACCCAACAGAACTTAGAACTCGGGTCACCAGGCACACACAGTCCAGAGAGAGAGCGGGAGAGAGGGGGGGGGCGCCTCATTGAGCTCATTTAAAGGGAGATGCAAGAGAAAAAAAGATGTTTTTCATGATTTACCCAAACCTTACAGGGTTCTAGGCACAAAAGTGTCCAGAGCATCTCAGCTACATCCTGCTATGTCCCATATAAGCGTGCATTCCTAGTTAAAATTGAAATGGAGCCAAATTTTTATTTGAGATATATTTTACTATAAATTTGCTTTCAAGAGATAAAACAACCATTGAGTAGTCTTGAACTCTCAAATTATTGTAGAAACTTTATAACAAAATTCTGTTAACAGAAATATCCAAGAACTTTATATTTTCATCGAGATATTTCTTCTTATCAAGGTACAATAATTTGTTTACATTCTGAGGTTTTTAGAAATTGTTCCAAAGTACAACCAGGAAAAATTCTAAAAGAAAAAGAAGATACTTCAACAGAAAGGAACTACACTAGAGGTTCTCAGAAGAAGAAAGAAATCATCTTTGGGTAAAACAAGAAGTTTATATTCCAGATTTCAATGATAGAAAAATTTTCCTACATAGGAAAATCTTTGCATCATTATCTAGACAGGTATAGAAAATTAAAACAATTAAAAATGACATTTTTTTTAATTATTTTATTGTTGGTTGTTAAAAACATTACATAGTTCTTAATATACCATATTTCACAGATTGATTCAAGTGGGTTATGAACTCCCATTTTTACCCCATATACAGATTGCTGTGTCACATCAGTTACATTTCCATTGATTTACAAATTGCCTTTCTGGTGACTGATGTATTCTGCTGTCTATCCCATTCTCCACTGTCCCCCCTCCCCTCCCCTCCCCTCCCCTCCCCTCCCCTTCTCTCTCTCCATCCCCTCTACTATAAATCGTTTCTTCCACTTATATAATTTTTCTCCTACCCCTCCTTTCCTCTTATATGTAGTTGTGTATAACCCTGAGGCTCACCTTCCAATTCCATGCAATTTCCCTTACCTCTCACTTTCCCTCCCGCCTATCATCCCTGTTTAATGTTAATCTTCTTCTCCAGCTCTTCGTCTCTACCCTGTCCTTGGTTACTCCCCTTATATCAAAGAAGACATTTGACATATGTTTTTTAAGGATTGGCTAGCTTCACTTAGCATAATCTGCTCTAATGCCATCCACTTCCCTCCAAATTCTATGATTTTGTCATTTCTTATTGCAGAGTAATACTCCATTGTGTATAAATGCCACATTTTTTTAATCCATTCATCTATTGAAGGGCTTCTAGGTTGGTTCCACAATCTTGCTATCGTGAATTGTGCTGCTATGAACATCGATATAGCAGTGTCCCTGTAGCATGCTCTTGTTAGGTCTTTAGGGAAAATGACATTTTTTAATGTACTGGACTGACAATAAAAATTTTAACTGGTTAATTCCAGGATATTTCAGACTATTTGCCTGATTTTACTATGCTGATGTGAGCTAAAATTTTTCCATATTTTTGACATGATAAAGACCTATAAAACATTAAGTTTATTTTCTTTAAGGAAGGTCTTTATTGCCTAATGATACTTGCTGTTTAAGGCAAGGATTAATTTTGGTGAATAAATTCACATCCTGATTTAACACATGTTGACTCAGCCCTGACCCCAGACCCTTACAACTGCTTATTAGGAGACACCTACAGGTAAAAGGGAGCAGCCCAGAGAAGACCAATCCAGGCCAGTCCTCATCCCTTCTGTGTGTGTATATGCAGGGGTGGGTGACATTAGTTGCAGGGGACCTACAAGGACAGAACTAGGTGATTTCAGGACCTGGGTGGTAGGGTGGATATCTAATTATCAGATTCTAGTTTTTTGACTCAAATATTTATCCAAAGACCTTATTCTGGGACCCAGGGGATTGAGGTCTATATGCACAGATTCATCTCTATCTGATCTGTGTAGAACACATTCCCATAGGAGTGTCCCCTGGGGAGGCAGCCAGGATGGTCAGGGGGAATTGTTGTCCTACATGGAAGGCAGACTCTTTGCAGAGCTCCCTGGAGACCGTCAAAGAGCTTCTGGTTAATTCTGTCTCCTTGAAGGGAGAGAGCAAGGAAACCCACACCACCCACCGTGGTTTATCTCTGGTCTGGGGAAGAATCTCCCCACGAAAGAACTGGAGATGCCCAGAATAGGCCAGAACAAATACCCACGTTGGGGACTTCCCCAAATCTCTGAGAACTTTACCCCTTGAATGACCAATATGTCTATTCCCTTAAATGCTAACATCCTTACCAGGAAAATTTTGACACAAAAAGAGAGTGCCGTACAGACAAAGAGGCACAACGAGCCCATGCTTTTTAAGACTGTGCCACACCACAAGTCTCTGTAGTCCCATTAGACAAGGTGCTGTGTCTTCTTCACCTGCCTGCAGAACATTCTAGGAAGAAATGTCTTTTGCTGCAGCAGGTCAGCCCTTTCAGTACGGTTGAAAAGGGTCAGGGACAGTGTATGGGTGTCCTCCTGGGCTGCATCAAATGACTTTATCTTTTCTGGGCTTCTCTGGGTTCTAATTGCTGCTACTTCCAAAGAGAAAAAGTTCATTGGATGGGACTTCACACCAATTAACTGGATTAACATTCATCATGCCTTCAAGAACCACATCTTCAGATAGAGTCACATTCGGAGGCTCTGGGTATCTGGATCATCAACATATATGATTCAGGGGGGGGGGGACTCAATTCAGCTGGTGACATAAACTAGTCTCCTGCTGAAGACAGACTCCCAGGGAATAGTGACCGAAGGGACACACACATAAGCTTTTAATTGCTACTGTCGGATTATATCACAGAAGGGCTGCTGAAGTCCCGTCATCACAAGAGATCTCTGTTTGTAGCTGCTTCTCTGCAGCCAAGATCCCCTGGGTGTTGGCAAGGAAGGGAATAAAATTATCCTTGTGGCAAATAAAATCACTCTGTTCTTATTTTTTTATTTCCAATTTCCCCAACGGACAAGCTTGCGTCACCTCAGTTGATTTCCATCCAATTAGATTTTTTTTCTTCTTCCCTGAAACATATGCAAATTGGGGTCTGTGATGGGCTTTTTTGCACCCTGTGGTCTCCAAGCATTTGTGAGGAACCCCGGTGGGACAATGCAGGGGGAAATGAGGGTCAGGTCACTGACGTCTGGAAGCCTACCCTTTATTAGTGTGGCCATGATCCAGAGGGATGATTCCCAAAGTCTGATCCCTGAGCACACTGGAGCGTCTACTTTTATACATAAGCAAGTTTGAGGCTCATCAGAGTCACAGAGTTGGGGCAATACCATTGGGGACTGGATTGCATTTATATATGCATCGCACAAGTCCTGCTTTTCTGAATAATTGTCACTTTGCAAGCGGGAAGAGAGTAAGGAATGTTGCAAGTGTCTTGTGATCTGGCGGAGGTGCTTTGGCTTTGCAACCAGATACAGCTCATCCTGAATCCCAACCCCAGCTGCTTATTAGTTGTGGGACTTTGTCCACAGAAGGAAACAGGTTTTACAAAGGGCCGAATAAGAAGTTTGTCTTTAGTGTATTTAAACAGCAGAGTCAAGGCTGTGGACAGAGAACAGGGTATGTGTCCCCAGATCCCTGGGAAGCCATCTTCCTTTGGGTGCCCATGTCTGCCATGAGAAAGAGCCTGTGAACAGCCCCAGGTGGGAAAGCCTTTTCTGTTTGGAGCTCCCTGCTGTCACTCAGGTCTCTGCTGCTCTTTGGGCCCCGGGAGAAACCAAGAGCAAGGAATTGTATCCCTCCCCAAGGCTTACATCTTGGATGTAAGGGGACCCCCAGTTCTCAAATTTGGAACTTGGCTGCTGTGTTCAGATATGCTGGAGAGAGAGTCAGATTTGAGGGTGTCATTAAAAAAACAAACAAATACTTCATTACTAGTACTTAGTCACATAAAGGTAATATTATGGCTCTATGGGGTTATGTTATTAAAATCAATTTCAACTGCTTCTTTTTTAAAAAAAATTTATTTTTTTAGCTGTAGTTGGACACTATATATATTCATTTATTTTTTATGTGGTGCTGAGGATGGAACCCAGGGCCTCACGCATGTGAGGCGGGTGCTCTACCACTGAGCCACAACCCCAGCCCTCAACTGTTTGTGTGTGTGTGTGTGTGTGTGTGTGTGTGTGTGTGGTGCTGGGGATCAAACCCAGAGCCTCGTGCCTCCCAGGCGAGCACTCTACCAACTGAACTATATATCACCAGCTATGTTTCTTCTTATTTTTTTTTTTAAATTTTTCTTCTTATTTAAAAAAAAATATTTCTTTTTTAGTTGTAGATGGACACAATACCTTTATTTTATGTATTTATTTTTTATGTGGTGCTGAGGATCGAACCCAGGGCTCTACTAGAAAATTTTAAATTACTCTTGTGCCTTATGAATTGTTTTCCATTGGACATTGTTGCCATTTATTATTATTATTATTATTATTATTATTATTAGTTTTACTGACATTGTTGCTTTAGAGGGTTGCTTCCCAGTTCAAAGTTCAATGTGTCTCCCAAGAAGACCAGAGAACAGAATAGTTAAATGAAAATTTTTACAGTAATTTTCATTTTCTTTTTAAATTTTATGAATAACCTATAGACGGATAGAATCCATAGATTGAAAAGACCCACATATGCAAGGTTCAAGCCAATGTCCTGCTGGTTGGGCTCGATCCTCCTGCTGGGAGGAAATCGTGACTTAAAATAGCAGCAGCCTGAGGCTCTGGGGTGCAATTCCCAGGCCTCAAAAGAAAAAAGAAAAGGAAAAAAAAAAAAAAAAAAAAAAAGCAAGCTGCAGCCCAACCCTGCCATTCCGGCCTCCTCCTTGCCTGGAGCGGATGTCACCCCCCTGTCACTCAAAAAGGAGCCTCGCTGGGCTCAGGCTGGGGAGAACGATGACTGACGGACGCCCTGTCCAATCAGAAGCCCCCGTGCTGAGCGCTGTCCAATCCTGAGCGCAGCCAGCGAGCAGGGGGCGGGCTTCCGCGCGCTGGGCCCCGGGCCTTCCTCCGAGTCCGCCATTCCTGCCGCTGGGCTCAGGGCTTCCCTCCGTGCGCTCAGGCCCCCCGGGTGGCCTCTGCCGTGCAGAGGCCGAAGCTCCACAGGGCAGGCTTGGCTGCTGGGCACCAGGAAATGGTGAGTGGGCAGTGGCACCTGGAGCCTGCACGGGGAAGCTGGGGAGGGAGGCCGTCTGGCGGGACCGGCTGTGGCGGGAACCCGACCCCGACTCCGGGCGGCTCTCTGCGGCCGCAGGCCTGAGCCCCTCGGGGACAGCGCCTCTCAGTCCCCCCTGGCCAGCCGGGTGGGGAGCGTGGCAGTGGCGGAGACCCCCTCGCGGCCTCCCCATCCCCTGGGGCAGCCTCAGGCAGGTGAGCGCGGCTGCTCGGCCTCTTCCCGGGCTGGGGTGATTGACAGGTGAGAAGAGCGTCCGCGGGCCGCCTCCCAACGCTGGTTTTCCTGCAAGAGGGGGCAGCTGTGGGGCACAGGGTCCTAGGTGAGTCCTAAGCGAGGCACTTTTCAGTTTTACTTCCTTTGTTTTCTTTCTTTTTTTGGGGGGTGGTGGTACTGGAGGGTGCTTTATCCCTGAGCCACATCCCTGGGACCTTCTTTTTTTTTTTTTTTTTTTTTTTTTTTTTTTTTTTTTTTTTTTTTTTTAAATTTTATTTAGAGACAGAGTGCAGCTAAGTTGCAGCGATTGGCCTAGTTATGGTTTGATGCATATCGCCATCAATTGCATATTGCAATTCAGGGATCTCATTTGGACCTGCCCAAGATTCACCTATGGATTTTTGTTTAATATTGTGATTATTGTAATAGGAAAGTTTCATCATATATATGTGTCAGGGGATGATCACGACTTCTTTTTCCTCTTACCATTGAAAGGTTTCTTGGCTAAATTTACATATAATTAACTTGGTGGATGAATCATTCAAAATAGACTGATTTTTTTTTTTTCATTAGTGCATCATAGTAATGCATAATATTCAGGCTCATTTTCTGGTTGAATCCTATAAGCATGGAGTATCGTTTGTTCCACTTCAGCATGCAGTACATCTCTTTTCTCTCTCCTCCTATCTTCCTCTGTCTTCTATTTATTTAGAGTTTTTAAAACTACTGCTTTAGGGGCTGGGGTGGTGGCTCAGTGGTAGTGCGCCTGCCTAGCTTGTGTGAGGTACTGGGTTCGATTCTCAGCACCACATACAAATAAATAAAATAAAGGTCCACCAACAACTAAAAAATATTAAAAAAAAAAAAAAAACTACTGCTTTATACATGCACCTAGAGGTAAACATCACTGTGATGTAGTCATATATGTACATAGTTTTTTTTTTTTTAATTTTTTTTAGTTGTCAATGGACCTTTTATTTATTTATTTATTTATTTATCTCTGTGCAGTGCTGAGGATGGAACCCAGGGTCTCACGCATGCCAGACAGAGCACTGTACCACTTGGCCACAACTCCAGCCTGGCATAGTTATTTTGAGGGCAAAATATTGTAAGTTACTTTTGGGGAAAAAATTATCTTTGTAATGATGAGTTTTATCATCTATACGTGAGCTGTGTCATTGAGTCTTTTATGTGCTTCTTGTGATTTTATTTTCTCATAAGTGCATATGATCTTTTAAAATCTGTGTCCTTGGGAAACACCACATGCATATGGCACCTATGTAAGACCTAAATATGGTGGTTTTATACTATTTTTTTAAACTGGATATATTGTGACCAAAAATATAGCTGGCCCCTACTGACCACTCTCCCCACAGATCATTATTCATCACTTCCAAAGGCACATTCTCTTGGACCAGCCCTGGGTTTCACGGGTCTGGATGGGTCCTGCTGTGTTCCTACTTGTCATTGTGGTCAGATGCACTGCAATTTCAGTGTGTCTCTGTTTCTGTGGGGGAGTATCATGGATCTTTATTAGCATCTATAGTTTCCACTGACACATAATAATCACCTCATCTCCCTCTTGAGTTTACGAGAATAAATTTGTTTCATATCTTCATCAATACTAATTCTGACTAGGGTGGGATTTCATGTAACATCTCTCTGATTTCTAAAGAGGTTGAATTCTTTTTTTTTTATGATTACTGAATACTTCCACGTCTCCTGTATAAATTGGCAGTTTGTTTCTGGCCTGCATTTCCTTTGTGATTTCTGGTTTCAAAGATTAGAAAAGAGATCCTAAGAGGCAGGTGGGGTTTGAGTTCAGGGAAAAAAAATGGATTTACTTTTGATGATTTAAAAAAAAAAATATTTCCCTTTTCTTTCTTCTCCTGGGTTATATATTGTAGGTTTCTTGACTGTTCTATTTTTGGAGGTTATTTCAAGTGGAATTCTAGTTCATATTTATTTTTACAAATAGTTACCTATTTTTTTTTTTCAATATCTTGTAAGCCCTTTAGATGATTTTCTTCCTGGGGTCAGACTCGGACTCTGGGCCTGGGATGTGATGTTTTCTGTAATCTCCAAGTGTTTGCCCCCGTCAGGAGTCTGCCTGGAGATCTCTGTTTCTCAAGAGTTCCTTTAACAGTTTTTCTGGGCTGTCTTCTCTAGGCACTGTCTTCAATATGGGGGAGAAACTACTATTTCTCCAGACTGACCTCCCCTATACCAGGAGCAAACCAGCCCCTGAGGATCTTTGAAAATCCCCGAGTTCTGTCTCGGGGTGGTTCTGTGTGTGCTGAGGAGATGCCATTTGATGTCAGGACACCTGTGTTCTCTCATCTCTGCAATGGGGATAGTTTTGGAGGACACAGGTGGACAGTGCTGTCACAGGAGCCTACTAATACCTGTCTGCTGTGGCCCCCAGCTAAGGCACAGCTGGAGACACCAGGCAGATACTCATTGTTTAAGCACCAACTGCCACTCAACGGATTCTCTTTCAAGATCTTGTAATTGACCTTGGCAAAGTAACAACAAAAACCAAACCCAAATCATGTCTGTGTGGTGGAACGATGAAAAATTCCAGTAGAGTTATCCCAAAGCGTAATTGAAATACTGGCTCGGTGTCTAAAGGACAAAGTGGCTGGTCTCTTCAATTCTTGAAGACAGAGTTTCTGTTATAATTAACCAATTCTTTTTTTAAAAAATTTATTTATTCTAATCTATATGACAGCAGAATGCGGTTCAGTTCATAGTACACAGATAGAGCCCAATTTTTCATGTCTCTGTTTGTACACAAAGTAGAGTCACACCATTTGGGTCTTCATACACGTACTTGTGGTAATGATGTCCATCTCATTCCACAATCTTTCCTACCCCCCTGCCCCCTCCCTCCCCCTCCCTCCCCTTTGCCCCATCTAAAATCCCTCCATTCCTCCCATGCTCCCCCATTCCCATTATGGATCAGCTTCCACATATCAGAGAAAACATTTGGCCTTTGTGTTTTTGGGATTGGCTTACTTCACTTAGCACGATATTCTCCAACTCCATCCATATACCTGCAAGTGCCGTGATTTTATTCTCTTTCAGTGCTGAGTAATATTCCACTGTGTACATATACCACAGTTTACCCATCCATCCATCTACAGATGGGCATCTGGGTTGGTTGCACAATCTAGCCATTGTGACTTGTGCATTCTTGATGAATTGTCATTGTCTCAATGGCAGGAGACTTCCTGAGAGGTTTGTCCTGAGTTCCACTGCAGCCTGTTTCATGATGAGGGCGACACGGATTGTCATGAATGACAAGAGCAGTCGTGTGTGGCCTCGTGGTGTTTCCATCAGAGATGGGCTTTGCAGACACAGTGCCCGAAGCCAGTGGCCTGGGCGGGTGGCAGTCTGTGCCATCTGGATTCTTGTCATTACACCTAGATGTTTGGAAAATGGCAGAGTCATCCTAGAGTGAATTTTCGAGAGTGTGTTTCCATCAAGGGAGACACGTGTAGACATGCCTATATGTGCCATTCTGTGGTGTGTCATTGATGTCCTTCTTACCTGTCACATTTCCCAGGGCTCTTTCCATTTCATGTGACACTGGTGATTGTTTCTGTTCATTTTCAGTATTTGCTAACTTGGCTCTTTGGCTGAGGACTTCCTAGACTCTTATTTTTATAAAATAGACTTTTTGCAAACAATTCAGATGCACGATTTGCTGAGAAATTCTTCCTTATTTTCTGGGTGCACTGACTGAAGTCTGTCTGTCTCCCTTTTGAACTTCAGCTTTAGACAGATCCCCTTTCTTGCAGCCTTGGGGGTCAAAGTCACCCGCAGTCACCTGGACACACCTTAGGAACCTTTATCAAATATAAGACAGTTGTAACTTTGTGGATTAGTCTCTGTGTCCTCTATTCTATACCATTGGTCCACCCGCCTGTTTTGGTACCAGTACCATGCTGTTTTTGTCACTATTGCTCTGCAATATAGTTTGAAATCTGGTATCGCTATACCGCCTGATTCACACTTCCTGTTTAGAATTGCTTTTGCTGTTCTGGGTCTTTTATTTTTCCATAAGAATTTCATGATTGCTTTATCTATTTCTACAAGAAATGCCATTGGGATTTTGATTGGCATTGCATTAAACCTATAGAGAACTTTTGGTAATATCGCCATTTTGATGATGTTAGTTCTGCCTATTCATGAACAGTGTATATTTTTCCATCTTCTAAGATCTTCTTCTACTTCTCTCTTTAGGTTTCTGTAGTTTTCATTGTATAAATCTTTCACCTCTTTTGTTAGGTTGATTCCCAAGTATTTTATTTTATTTTATTTTTTTGAGGATATTGTGAATGGAGTGTTTTTCCTCATTTACATTTCAGAAGTTTTGTCGCTGATATACAGAAATGCCTTTGATTTACGCGTGTTGATTTTATATCCTGCCACTTTGCTGAATTCATTTATTAGTTCTAGTAGTTTCTTTGTAGACCCTTTTGGGTCTTCTAGGTATAGGATCATGTCATCTGCAAATAGTGATAATTTAAGTTCTTCTTTTCCAATTTTTATGCCTTTAATTTCTTTCGTCTGTCTAATTGCTCTGGCCAGTGTTTCGAGAACTATATTGAATAGAAGTGGTGATAGAGGGCATCCCTGTCTTGTTCCAGATTTTAGAGGGAATGCCTTTAACTTTTGTCCATTCAGAATGATGCTAGCCTGAGGCTTAGCATAGATAGCTTTTACAATGTCAAGGTAAGTTCCTGTTATCCCTATTTTTTCTAATGTTTTGAACATAAAGGGATGCTGTACTTTTTCGAATGCTTTCTCTACGTCTATCAAGATGATCATATGGTTCTTATCTTTAAGTATATTGATATGGTGAATAACATTTATTGATTTCCGTATATTGAACGATTCTTGCATCCCAGGGATGAATCCTACTTGATCATGGTGCACAATTTTTTTGATGTGTTTTTGTATTCAATTTGCCAGAATTTTATTGAGGATTTTTGCATCTAGGTTCATTAGAGATATTGGTCTGTAGTTTTCTTTCTTTGAAGTGTCTTTGTCTGGTTTCAGAATCAGGGTGATGTTGGCCTCATAGAATGAATTTGGAAGAGCTCCCTCTTTTTCTATTTCCTGAAATAACTTGAAAAGTATTGGTATTAATTCTTCTTTAAAGGTTTTGTAAAACTCCGCTGTATAAACATCCGGTCCTGGGCTTTTCTTTGTTGGTAGTCTTTTGATTGCTTCTTCAATTTCATCCATTGATATTGGTCTGTTCAAATTGTGTGTATCCTTCTGACTCAGTCTGGGCAAATCAGATGACTTAAGAAATTTATCGATGTCTTCACTATCTTCTATTTTATTGGAATATAGGTTTTCAAAATAATTTCTAATTGTCTTCTGTATTTCTGTAGCATCTGTTGTGATATTGCCTTTTTTACCCCGTATGTTAGTAATTTGAGTTCTCTCTCCTCTTCGTTAGCATGGCTAAAGGTCTGTCGATATTATTTATTTTTTCGAAGAACCAACTTTTAGTTTTGTTAATTTTTTCAATAGTTTCTTTTGTTTCAATTTCATTGATTTCCACTCTGATTTTAATTATTTCTTGCCTTCTGCTACATTTGCTGTTGTTTTGCTCTTCCTTTTCTAGGGCTTTGAGATGAAGTGTGAGCTCATTTATTTGTTGTTTTTTTCTTTTTTTGAGGAATGACCACCAGGCAATGAATTTCCCTCTTAAAACTGCTTTCATTGTGTCCCATAGATTCCGATATGTTGTGTCTGTATTTTCATTTATCTCTAAGAATTTTTTGATTTCTTCCTTTATGTCTTCTGTAACCCATTGATCATTCAATAACATATTGTTTATTTTCCATGTGATGTAGAAATTTTCCTTCCTTCTTTTATCATTGATTTCCAGTTTCATTCCATTATGATCAGATAAAATGCAAGGTATTATCTCCACCCCTTTATATTTACTGAGGGTTGCCCTATGGCATAATATATGGTTTATTTTTGAGAAGGATCCATGTGCTGCTGAGAAAAAAGTGTATCCATTTGATGATGGTTGATATATTCTATATATGTCAGTTAAGTCTAAGTTATTGATTGTGATATTGAGTTCTATAGTTTCTTTATTCAACTTTTGTTTGGAGGGTCTGTCCAGTGGTGAGAGAGGTGTGTTGAAGTCACCCATAATTATTGTGTTGTGGTCTATTTGATTCTTGAACTTGAGGAGAATTTGTTTTATGAATGTCACAGCACCATTATTTGGTTCATAAATATTGATAATTGTTATGTCTTGTTGGTGAATGGTTCCTTTTAACAGTATATAATGTCCTTCTTTATCCCTTTTGATTAACTTAGTCTTGAAGTCAATTTTATTCGATATGAGGATGGCCACCCCTGCTTGCTTATGAAGACCATGTGCGTGGTATATTTTTTCCCATCCTTTCACCTTCAGCCTGTGTATGTCTTTTTCAATCAGATGTTGGAGGCAGCATATGGTTGGATTTGTTTTTTTTAATCCATGATACCAGCCTATGTCGCTTTATTGGAGAGCTTAAGCCATTAATATTCAGAGTTACTATTGATATATGGTTTGTACTTCCATCCATGTTTGATTATTTATCCTTTTTTAAAAAAAAATTAGTTTGTTTCTCCATGATTATCTTTCACCTCGCCCTCTGTCTTTACGGAGGCACTTCCTACTGATGGTTTTTAGTTATTGTTTTTCATTTCTTCCTCGTGTAGTGTTTTGCTCAAAATGCTTTGCATTGCTGGTTTTCTGGCTGCAAATTCTTTTAACTTTTGTTTATCATGAAAGATTTTTATTTCGCTGTCATACCTGAAGCTTAATTTTGCTGGATACAGAATTCTTGGTTGGCATCCATTGTCTTTCAGTGTTTGAAATACATTGTTCCATCACCTTCTTGCTTTCAGTGTCTGTGATGAAAAATCCGTTGTTAACCTTATTGGTTTACCCCTGAATGTAATCTGTGTCCTTTCTCTTGTAGCTTTTAATATTTTCTCTTTGTTCTGTATATTGGATATCTTCATAAAAATGTGTCTTGGCGTTGGTCTACTGTGATTTTGTGTGCTCGGTGTCCTGTATGCATCTTCAATTTGTATATCTGTTTCCGTTTGTATTTCTGGAACGTTTTCTGTAATTATTTCATTCAGCAGGTTACTCATTCCCTTGGTTTGAATCTCTGTACCTTCTTCTATCCCGATGACTCGTAAGTTTGGTTTTTTTATGTTATCCCATAACTCTTGAATGTTTTTCTCGTGATTTTTTACCAGCCTTTCTGAGTTGGCTAGACTGTTTTCAAGATGATATATTTTTTCTTCATTATCTCACGTTCTGGCTTCTACTTGCTCCACTCTGTTAGTGATACTCTCAATTGAGTTTTTAATTTGGTTTATCGTTTCCTTCATTTCTAGAATTATTGTTTGATTATTTTTTATAATCTCTATCTCCTGATAAAGATGCTTAACTTCTTCTTTTATCTGTTTATGTAATTCATTCTCAATGTGTTCTTTCGATGCTTGAATTTGCTGTCTTGTATCCTATTTAAGGTTCTATTCCATCTGTCTAAGGTGTTCCTTGAGTTCTTTATATGACCATTTTTCTGATGACTCTAGGTCCTCCTGAATATTTAGGCTGTCCTGCATTGTTTGTACTCCTTTTCTTCCTTGCTTTTTGAAGCTGCTCATGTTACTTCTTGCTCTGTTTGACTGATTAGTTACTGTTTCCTCGTATAAGTTTATTAGACGCTGTAGTCGCAGGTTTCAATGAAGTTATCTCCTCCGCCGCAGTCTGATGTCGTCAGTTCTCTGCCTGAACACTCTTATTGTATTTTTAACTTTCGGATGTCCTGAAGTGTCTCTGGGTTTGTATGCTATTAGTCTTTTTCTTCATTTACCAGTATCACATTATTTGTTTTATAAAAGTTTTAATAACTTTTAAAACTAACTAGATTTTCCTTCTTGCTTTTCAGAAAGGAAACAAACAGTCTTGTCTTCAAGGCCCTCCTGTTTATTGCTCTCTTGTGTGCACCCTAATAACAGTGCTACTCAGCATTCCCCAAAGGCCCCATGTGTCCTATGATACCATCCTTTCCACCCAGAATCTTCCACACCTAATTCTGCCACTTAAGATATGTTATACCCCCAGTCCAGTAAAAACCATTGTCTGTCACTTCAAGCAGCTTTCCTGTGTTGTGGTGTGAGCCTTGGTAGATAGGACACTCCTTGAGAGAAACTGTTGTCTGTTCTGTATAGGAGAGAATGCCAGAACCCAGCAAAATACCTGACAATGTTCACATTGAGATGTTTGTTAAACAAACAAATGAAGAATTCACTTTGGACTTTTGCCTTACATGTCTGGGTAGCTCCTCTCACCCATTACACATTAGTCTTTGTAGAATACAAAGACTATGCCTGTTTTCAATAAGAGTTATAAGAAATACAGTAAATAATAGGGGGTGGATGTGGTGGAGTGGCAGACTTTTTAATTATGTGAGAGGCTATAATGTTAAAACATTGAAAGTTTCTTCTAAGATTTATTTTAGAGCCTCTGATGTGGATTATCCCTCATATTCCTTAGAAATCTTCTTTATGGGCATTGTTATTATACATATAAAGAACATACTCAAAGAGGGGGGCTGACATGACTTGCCCTTGGTCACAGGCAAGTGGGAGAGGCAGGGTCCAGGTCCAGGATATGAGCGTGCCATGGTGCCCCAGACATATGCACTGAATGCAATTATTTACATAGGTTAGATTTGTAATATTGCCCAACTTTATTTCCCAATTGTCCTATTCTGTTAACTTCTGTTTTGTTCTGATTGATCTCAGATGTTCACATTCTCCAGGAGGCTTTCTCTAACTGCCTTTGATGCTGGCATGTGTTTGATAGAAAATAATCTTTACTTTTCTATTTTCAGGTTCCTAAAGAAGGTGATAAGAAAGAATGTAAGGCAGGAAAATAATTAAATATTTTTACTGTGGTAAGTATTTTATGATTTTACATTTTAAAAATTCTTTAATTATTATTTGTTTAGTCTGGTTTGTTAAGGTGTAAAATGGATATTGTTTTAGGAGTGTTTGAGTTCCTAGAACCTATGGGTGGTAAGGTGAATGCCAGGAATATGGGCTGTTTGAATTATGATGTTTGCCTTTCTCTATCTCTTTGACTCTAATATTTTAATTTTTATTATCTTGTCATTTTAAAGTGTGGTTTGGAGAAGGAGATCCTGTGTTACGTCTACTTGCATCATTCAATGAATTATTTTCTTTTAAATAGGAATTTGAAAGTATTTGAAGTAATTTTGGTGATATAGAGGCACTTCTTAATCTTAAAAGTTTGTTGTGATTTCTTATTATAATAATTAGAAAAATGTCTACCCATATAAAACAACATAATGACAAAAGTAAGTCCTCATCTCCTACACAAAGAAATGGCCACCATTAACACACTTTTGGAAACTTATTGATGTATATGAAAGTATATATAGGACTTTAAATAAAAATCAGTCTCTCTCTCTATATGTAGCTATGTGGTCATTTTTAATGTGTTTTATATATCTCTATTTGTGAGTTGAAACTGATGTGCATAATCATCTGTGATCATTTTACTGGCTGCCTAGTTTTTTTTTAATTTTTTTTTTAGTTGTCAATGGATCTTCATTTACATATATGGTGCTGAGAATTATACCCTGTGCTTCACCTATGCCAGGAAAGTGCCCTACCACTGAGCTACAACCCTAGTTCTGACTGTCCATCATTTAGACACATCATACTTTATGTATCTACTCCTTTGATAACCATTTAGATTGTTACTTGTTTTTCTTTCTTGTGAATAATGGTATGTTGATGATAGTATACTTATTCATTTATCTTCTTAGAGGTATAACTGCCAGGTCAAACATATACATTTTAAATATTGATAAATATGTCTAAGCTGTTACCTGTAAATCTATCCCCCCTCAATTTTCATGAGAATACTATTTTCAAAACCCTTGCTCATACCAAGTTTTGTTAATCTTTTTAATCTTTGCTAATCTAATAGGAAAAAAAGAACATTTTTGAGGTAACATGTTTTTTATTGGTACTGGAGATTGAACCCAGTAGCACTTCCCCAGTAAATTAGATCCCCAGAACCTTTTGTTTTATTTTATTTTGAGACAGGGCCTTGCTAAGTTTCTGAGGCTGTCATTGAACTTTTGATCCTCCTGCCTCAGTCTCCTGAGTTGCTGGGATTACAGGTGTGTTCCACTGTACCCAATTATTGAAGAAAACATTGTGTTATTCAAAGACTTCTTATATTCAATGTTCTTATTAACATAAAGAATTCTCTTCCTTAAGAACATACTTGTGATTCTTATTTGTGAGATATTCTTAGGCATTAAATGTAATGAAAATATTTAAACATATTGAGTTGTTTTTTTGGTCTTTTGCCTTGATTTTAACTTATTATTAATATTTGGAAACTTGATGGTTGGGGATGTGGCTCAAGTCATAGCACACAAGCCTGGCATGTATGAGGCACTGGGTTTGATCCTCAGCACCACATAAAAATAAAATAAAGGTATTGTGTCCACCTTAATCCTTTATCCTTTATTTCTCCTGTTACCTGCATTTGTTAAAAAATTTTATACTACATTTAAATAGATATTAAGACATAATTACATGGCTGGGATTATGGCTCAGTGCTTGGCATGTGTGAGGCACTGTGTTTGATCCTCAACACCACAATCAATCAATCAATCAATTAATAAATGAAGCTATTATGTCGATCTACAACTACCAAAAAATACTTTATTACATATTAAATTGGTTGGATTTTGTGCATTTGAAACAGTTTCTTGCTATATTAGGCATAAAGCTTAGTTTAACTGGCATAGTAAGTGATCATTAAATTAGAAAGTTGGGTAGACAGAGAAGTTCAGTCTTCCTGTGCACAATTTCAGACTTTGTACCCTTTGAGATGGAACAGCTATGCAGTGAGGGTGGTAGTACTGAGCTGCAGTGGGAGGAGAGGTGCCAAGTGCTGATGTACACTGTAGATGAGAGCCGCTCAGGGTTTCCTTCTGTAAACTCTGCAACTGACCAGGTCTCCCCCAGGGGCACTGTTAACTCAAAGTCTTATGGGTGGAGTTTTAGAAAAGGGAGGAAAGAGCAGTAGCTTTTGGGCACAGGGTTCATAATGAGCTCAGAGCTTAGTGAAACTCCTTAGGGTTATTCCAAAGTTCTGAGAAATTCCCATCCCTCTGAGGAATTTCCTCTCTTCTAACACTGAAAGTTTTTTTCCAGTGTGTTGCATGATACAAATTTGTGTGGAGCTACGCAGAGTGAGTCTATTACTACAGAGTCTAGATGGTGTCTTTAAATAGACATCCAGCTTAGGAGTATGGCTGAAAACCACTATCCCCTTCCCCACAACTTATCTATAGCACTGCAATTGAAATTTCACACAAGCTTTTCCTTCTTTGGTTTGTATAGAGAGGACACCTTGGTGAAGCTTGTGTTTGTGTGTGTTAAACCCCATGTGTTTTGTTTTAGATATATTTCAGTCTGTTCTAATATTTGAAAATTTTTCAGTCTGAACATTCTAGCAGCCATCACTCAAACATTAATTGCTGTCAATGGGAAAGGATATCTTCCCACATCATCTCTTGGTGCATGAAACCATCCCACTTCCTTTTTTTTTTTTTTACTTTAAGAACAGATAATAGACACTTGGGAATTATAATCAGATTGTATCATTTTTTTTATTGAAAGGTTACCAATTATTGCACTGCAAAATGGTGATTTCTTTCTAATAGAGAGTGTTTCTCTCCATCTCTCTCTTTCTCTCTCTCAGTTCAGTGCTCTGAAAATACCTCTTAGGTGAATGAATGCTTTGTGTCATGCCCTGATTTAATATGTTTAAAAGATACTTTATTGATAGCTTTTTCAAAAACCTATGTGGTAGGTGGATGAAGGAGAAATATTATTCATTCAATGTGAAATCTTCATAGATCTTTAGATATCCACAAGGTAGAAGGTTGGCCAGTGTTAATCATCCCTACTCTGATATAAGTTCTGAAATGAGTATTTGCTGTGAAGAGTTGTGAAAAGTGAGGATTTTGTGGTGGGCTGTGGATTGAGCATTGCACTGTGCTCTTTGTGTGCATTACTTCATTTTGTTCTCAATACAACAAAGACTCAATAAAATTGTGAAGTTTGTCCTTGGGCATGTAGCAAGCATGTTTAAAAAAATAAAAACAAACAAACAAAAAACTAACACTTGAATTCAGTTCTCCCTATCTTTAAGGTCCAGTGCTTTCTTATGTATACAGAAAAGGGTATTGGTAGAAGCTTAGAAAATTATATGCAACTTCAGAGGCTGCAGCAGGAAGATAGATAGGATAAGGCCAGATTCAGCAACTTAGTGAGACCCTGTATTAAAATAAATAGGTCTGGGGATGTAGCCCAGAGGTAGTACATCTCTGTGTGGTTCAATCCTCAGTTAAAAACAAACAAACAAACAAACAAAAAAACACGGAGAAAGTTGTTTGAATGTTTCCATGGTTGTAGTCTAGATAATGGAAGTGTTGAAAAGACTGACAATAACTTTATTCTGTCATCACCACTGCCATTATTAATACTATCCTCTTTATTTTTAATGTTCTTCAGCATCAACTAATGAAGTCTAGGAGCATTCCAGGGTGTCTGGCTCTTAGGCTTGTATAATTTAGCAGCACTCCAAAATGAAAAGTTCATGCTGCCAAGTACAAACAGACGTTCTGTGGATTGTTAATTTGGTTATAGGAGAGAATGCTTGTTTTTCCTTGCTATGTGCTAATAAAGAATCTGGAAGATTTTCTTATAAATGTAATGGATTTTGACTTGTTTAAATCAATGTAATTGAAAAGAAATGGGCAGTCCTAATAAACATTTTTTCTTTTGTAGTGTTTGGGTAGTTTCATTCTGTAACCTGCCAGCTAATTGTGAATTGCATGCTCTTTTGTTCTTTGCTATTTTTACTTTGGATCTGGTTTTATGGTTGGTTTCAATTGGAATTTATTGGTAGGAACATAGATTATTTCCCCATTTGAACAGATTGTGTGTTTTTATGACAGAATATTCTGTCACAGGCAGAGTGATTCAACCAGACCCTTATGCAGAGGTGTGACTATATGACTTTGTGCAACTATTTTAAAAAATAACAGTTTTATTGATATATAGTTCACATTACCATCAAGATCACTCCTGAAAAGTGCAATTCACTGAGTTTTAGTATATTCACATAGTTGTGTGCCTATCTTGCTGTCTAATTCTGAAAAACTTTTGTCATCTTCAAAGAAAATCCATACCCTTTAGTCATCACTCTCCACTCACTCTTGCTTCATGTATCTATGAATCTCCTTTTTCTCTTTGTTGATTTACTTGTTCTGGATATGTTATATAAATGTTATCATTCAATATATGGCCCTTTGTGTCTGGCTTCTTAGCCTATTTTTGAGGTAGCACATATCAGAACTTTATTCCTTTTTTATTGCTAAATAGTGTTCTGTTATATGGGTACACTACAGTTTGTTTATCCATTTATCAGTTGATGGATATTTGGATGACTTGCACTTTGTGGTTCTTATGATCATGCCGTTGTGAATATTTGTGTTTTTTAGTTGACTTATGTTTTCTTTGGGTAGATATTTAGGAGTGAAATTAATGGACCATAGTAACTCTCCCAGACTGTTTTATAAAGTGACTATAGCATTTTACATTCCCATCAGCAATGTTTGAAGATTTCATTTCTCGATATTCTTGCCAACAGTTTGCCATTGTATTTTTTTTCATAGTAGTCATCCTAAGGGGTATGAAGTGGCATCTCATTGTGGTTTGGATTTGCATTTCCCTTATAACTAATGATATTGAATATCTTCATGTACTTTTTAGCCATTATTTATCTTTGTCAGACATAAAATTGAGCTGTCCTTTTCTTGTTCATTTGTAATAGTTCTTATGTATTCTGGATATACACAAATGTACTCTTATGAGATATGAGAAGTATAATTTTTTTTTTATTCTATAGTCTTTTCACTTCTTATGAAGCAAATAGATTTTTTGTTGGAGTCCAATTTACCAGTTTTTTATTTTTTTATTTTTTTTTTTACTGCTTATGCAGTTTTCTCTGAAATTTTCTAAAGTTAAAAAAAAAACAGACCTTATTTCTCAACATCTCCTATTAATTTTCTTCTACAGAAGCAATGATCATTTCTTTAACTACAAAATAGGTTAGAGATATTAGAAAATATTTTGTGTTTTCAAATATTTTCTTCAAATTTAATGGGTGAAGCCCAAGTTTTCAAACCTGATATCCAGTGTATTTTTTTTTAAATCATAAAATGTCTTTGAGTGTTCTGCTTAGCTCAGAATGCACATATTATTCTGTAAACATTTATAAATGTCTAATGTATTCTGAGGACTTGACTGGGCTTGGAGATCCAGGGATGCTGGGAACAGGGTCCTGTACTTAAAAACCAAGAGGTCATGTGCCAGGCTACAGATTTCTAAGGAGTGTAGTGGCACCAGTAGAGGAAGAGGGGCACTGCCTGTGTGAGAAAGCCTCACAGGGAGTCAGTGATGGTATTCTGTCTGCAGAGATAAGTGGGTGATCAGGACCTTTGGTTATAGTATATGATTCTTTCTTTCAGACACTTGCTGTTGTGTGTTCTATACCTTGGCGCCAGTTACCTATAACAGCAATATTTAGGGATATTGATGTAATGAAATGTAAATATCAATGTGATGACTTTGATACCTAGAGGAAAGCCTGAAGACAGCCACTTTTCTTTGACTTCTCCAGGTTTTCAAGAATGGGCACTTCCTACTTACTAATTAATTCAGTGTGGTGTATGTGTGTATCTGAGTTCCAGCCCAAACCCAGGCAGTTCTGGGTAATCAGAGCTAAAATGTGAGTCACAGAGGAACAACTATTTGGCTGGAAAGAACATTGTGTATAGAGAGTGGGGTGAGTCCTTTTTAGGAATTTAGATCTCTCTTTAATAATGAAGAGCCATTGATGAGTTTGGGTGTATGTGGGGAACATGGTCTCTCCTGTTAACTGTATCACAGATGATGGTTGTGAGGACTAGAGATAGGAGAATTCTGGGGCTGTTGGACTACTCCAGATGAGAACCAATGAGGACCTGAGCCAAGGCACAGATGATAGAGGTGGATACACAGTCTGGAAATGTTTAGAAGGTGCAAGTTGGGATGCTTGGTTGCAATCAACCATCGTAAATTAAAAGGAAGATTAGTGAAGAAGGAAGATTTCTGAAGAAGGATTAAAGGAATAAAATTCCACAGATGCCAGCATGATTTTAGGCCCTTGGGGGTAAACAGTGACAGAGCAGGGGGCCATTTTCAGGCTCTCCCACAAGAGGGAGGAAAGAGAGTCTCCTCCCAGCTGTGCTTTTTAAAATTCCAAGAGCAAGAGCACTCTTTTTTTTGTTGTTATATATATATATATATATATATATATATATATATATATATATATATATATATAATTTTCTTTACTTGTTGATGAACTGTATTTTTTTTTTTTACTTTTATGTGATGCTGAGAATCAAACCCAGTGCCTTATACATGCTAGGCAAGTGCTCTAACACTGAGCCAAAACAACAGCACTCAAGAGCACTCTTAGCCTTGGGTATTGTGGCCCCTGCTCAGGCAGAAGCTTTGCTGGGAGTTCCTGCCATCATCACTAGCATTCCAAGAAGAGGGGAAGGATTGTGGAGCAGAACCATCTGTTTCTCTTTGGTAATTCAAGCTGGCTTGGGCAATTGTTGAGATCTGAAGAGGAAAGTTCAGAATACTTCAGAAGTTTGTGATGTGAATAGCCCATGATTACAGCATTTCTGTGCAAGAACAAGGTTCACAAATGAGTAGACTAGAATGCAGAAAGTAAACAGAGTTCACATTTAGACCAGCTTTGTTTGGGATGTGACTGTCCAGATGTTATGTTTTTGTGACTATTCCCCTCTAAAGACTGGTTATTTTCTTTGCTATGACTTTCCAGCATGGGTTTTCAGAGGTACTCTTATCAGCTCCTAGAAAAAAGTAATTAAAATTCATTTTATACAGTGTAGCTTATTGAGTTTTTGTTTTCTGCCTATTTTTGTACTAGGAATTGAGCCCACAGTGCTCAACCACTGAGCCACATCCCCAACTTTTTTTTTTTTTTCTTCAGACAGAGTTTTGTTAAGTTGCTTAGAGCCACACTAAATTGCTAAGGCTAGGTTTGAACTTGCAGTCCTCCTGCTTCAGGTTTACAAGCCATTGGGATTACAGGTGTGTTCCACCAACCTGGTTGAACAATCTTTCTTAATGGACAAAGAACAGTAGATGCTGTTCTTGCTCCTATGCTAGTGAAGTGTGAATTTAAATTTCTTTATGCATCTCAAAGAGAACACAATATTGTACAGCAATTCTAAAAGGGTGGAAGTTATGTGGTTTCTGTAAACTACTTTTCTTGATGTTATCCATGAACCATCAGTGTGTTTAGCAGTTAAATAAAAATTTTTGTCAGAGGACAGTGGTCAGGCTGGACTGGCACTACACTGTTACGCCAACAGCATCATTCAAAAACAAGCATTCTTGGCTGGGGATGTTGCTTTCCTCACATGTGTGAGGCCTTGGGTTTAATACTCAGTTCCACAAACAAATCACTGTTCTATGTTTTCATTAATGAAATACAAAGTAATTTTTGGAGGAATGAAGTATAAATTACTCATTTATGTATCTTATTTGTTATAACATGGCACAAATCATTTGCTTATGTGATAAACACTGCTACAGTTAAGATCAGCATTGTCTTGAATATTTAATGTCACTTTAAACATGGTCAGGGTTAATAATAATACTGCTGGTAAGGCCACTCTATAGATGTCATTTTACTAAGGATCTTGATCGTGCCTAACTTTCCTAGATATAACAATAAAGGCTAGCTGAAAGCCAAAACTTGGAAGATAAATTGTTGCACACACCCAGCTCTGCCAGTATGTTGTTTCTCCTCCATGCCAAGGCAGATGATCAGATTAAGGTGAATTAGAGAAAAATAACTGTACTGAGATTAAATGGGAGTTACTCATGATGGGATGGATCCAATTTCTCTGGCAGGTTTGGTCCAATTTGGGGCCCTCTTGTTAAAAGGTTTAAGATATACTCTGTTTCAGTAATGGGAAGTAGTTCAGTGACCTTGGACAAGTTATTTAAGGTCAGTTATTCTCCATTGTAGCAATGTTTTGAGGATGAGCACAGTTGTTGCATATAAACTGGTAAGCACAGTGCCAAGCACATTACAAATTACAAGTAGATCTTACTCCATGAAACAGTGTTTTTCTTCAAGGTAAAATGCAACAGGAGGGCAGTAATTGACATTGGACGTATCATGAGGAACCACAAATTGGCTCTTAGCTTCAATGGAGCTCAAGCTGTAGCAGGTATTATTTCACAATTTTAATTAAAATCAGTTTCAGAGGTGAGATGTAAAGTTTTCATAATTTTAATTAATAGTGGTTAAATGTCTTTGCTTTTTTCACCAATTTACCTAAAGCAAACCATTTGCATTTGTAAAACTCCAAAAATCAATAAATGGAAGATGCAATAACTGAGTACTATGGTTTGTTTCATCTTTTGTTTAGTGGATATTGCTTCTCCATGAAGATGAGAATACTTGGATATTGTGCTTTCAGAACTCGTGTTCTGCATTCCATGGTTACTGAACACTCAGGATTAGTAGTATTTAATGTAGATATGAATTTGGGTAGGATGTGTTTAGAACACATGCAGAGGAATCGTGTCAGTCAAAATTTACTAAAAGCTTATTGTTTAGCAAAACTCTATCTTTGAGAACACAAAACATGACAGTTCTGAAAAAACCTGAAGAAATTTAGAAGAGGAGTGACTTTCTAAGTCAATCAGAAGCACATGCCATCCATAGTTATTGCTAACAAGTGATTTTTATAGATTTTTGTGTACCTGGCATGGGTTCGTTGGATTCTTTTTTTAATTATTCATTAGTTATGATCAGTTATACATGACAGTAGAAAATGCTTAAATTCATTGTACACAAATGGAGCAGATGTTGGGTTCTTTTAGAGAAACAACCTTAAAGGGTAGTATCATTTCAAGGGAAAAAGATAGTGGAAGGTTTACAAATGGATTCCCTTGCTAAGCTGTAAAATATCTTGTATTTTGTGGCAGAGCTATGGATGATTTTATTTGTGATAAATAATTAAGCTTGTATCTTCTATAAGATATAGTAATTTCCAATCTTGGTCCAGTTAACTGAACTCAATAATGAAGAATATGCTGCTACAGAGTATTATCTTTGATACCAGCTGTTAGAGAATTCACTTAAAACTTCCTATTTGTTATTGGTATTAAAAAATCATTGGGGGTCTGTCTTTTCACATCCTTTCATATTTCTAAGCCAGAATGACCTCTTAGAGCTGGCAGACTTCATACTCACTGTGTGAGGCAGTAATTTGTAATCTTTGTTCTGAGTTCACTTAAGATATGAGAAATACTTGTAATGTTGGAATTAAGCTGTTAGGATACAGTTCTTCAGTCATATTATCATTGGAAGTTATTATTTTAACCTTTAATTAGGAGAGTCACTGTTCTTGGCTTTCTGTGGCCTGTTTCCATTGCTATTCTTTCATCATGTGATTTAAGTGTTTCTAAATCTTACATATAGAATAACTTTGACATAGAATAACTTTGTAGTTTGGTCCTGTCCATTCTGCATGAAATCCAGCCCTTTCAACAGTGGCATACAGAGGGCACATGTGCAGTAAACATTTATTTGAATTAATGAATTGTTTTAGGGCAGCTTGCAAAAGTAATGTTTTCAGTATTCAGTGACTGAGCCTTCAGTACTGGTAATTCAGCTAAACTTTCAGACTTCATTTGAAGCCAGTAAACAGACAACTGTGCACTCCAGGGAGACCAATTTGTTAACATTTCTATCCAATAGTAATTTACTTTTTTTGTAAGAGAGGGGGAGAGAGAGAGAGAGAGAGAGAGAGAGAGAGAGAGAGAGAGAGAGAGAGAGAGAGAGAATTTTTTAATATTTATTTTTTAGTTTTTGGTGGACACAATATCTTTATTTTATTTTTATGTGGTGCTGAGGATTGAACCCAGTGCCCCACGCATGCCAGGCAAGCCTGTTACCGCTTGAGCCACATCCCCAGCCAGTAATTTACTTTTACAATCGTGTTTATGTAGAGTAAATGTCAAAAGAAAAGGTGTATTTGAAGCAGTTACATGAGTAAGTTTGCTACAGTGAAAGATTTTTGGTATGCTGATGGAAAAGGGACAATTTAAAATTGATATTATAAAATTCAGGTAGCTCTTTTTAAAGACAGTTTTATTGAAGTCTAATTGACATCCAAAACACTTCATGTTCAAAGTGTATGATTTAATCAGTTCTGACACATGTGCACACCCAAGAAACCATCATCACAATAAGGAGAATGAACAGATCCATCACCACCCCAAATTTCTTTGTTCTTCTATCCTCAAGGTCCTCTGTTCCTTTCTCCAGGCAACCACCAACCTATTGATCTGCTATCACTGTAGGTTAATTAGCTTATTCTAAGGTTTTATGTAAATGGAATTATAGAACATGTTCTCTCTGTCTCTCTCTCTGTCTCTCTCTCTCTCTCTCTCTCTCTCTCTCTCCCCCCCTTGCTCTTTCACTCAGTAGTTTGTTCCTTTAAGTGCTCAAAGTATTCCATTGTATGGATGTGCCTGTTCACCACTGACAGCCATTTGGGTGTTTCCAGCATTTGGCTCTTAGAACTAAAACCCATCTGAACAACTGTATTGCAGATCTTTGTGTGGACTTAGGCTCTCTTTTCTCTTTGGTAAATACCTAGAAGTGGAATGAGTAGATCATGTGCTAGGTGTATTTTTAATTTTTTAAACTGCCAAACTGTATTCCAAGTTGTTGTTTCATTTTACATTCCTACCAGCAGTGAATGAGGAATCAGTTGCTCCAAGTCTCTATCTTAAATATTACTATGGTAGTCTTTTTAAATTTTAGTCCTTTAAAAGATACATAGTATTACCTCAATGTGATTTTTTTTAAAAAAAATTATTTGGATATATACACAATGCCTTTATTTTATTTATTTATATTTATGCAGTTCTAAGGATTGAACCCAGTAACTTATATGTGCAAGGCAAGTGTTATGCCACTGAGTCACAACCCCAGCCTCTCATTGTGATTTTAATTTGCATTTTCCTATTGGCTTATTATGATGTTGAGCATATTTTCATGTGCGTATTTGCCATTCCTTTTTAAAGTATCAAATCTTGTATGTTATTATTTATTGAGGTATTTGATTTTCTTATTAAGTTTTAAGAGTTCTTTATATATTCTGGATACAAATTCTTTATTAAATTTATGATATTTTGTCCCAGTCTGACACGTTTTACATTCCACTAGCAGTGTCTTTCAAAGAACAGATGTTCTTAATTTTGATGAAATTCAATTTATGAATTGTTCTGTAATGCACTTTTGGTATCATATCTAAGAATTCTTTGCCTAACCCCAAGTTACAGAAGTTAGCTCCTTTTTCCTTGAGGAGGTTTATTGTTTTTGGTTTTACACTTAGGTATATGACCCATTTTGAGTTAATTTCTGTATGTGGTGCAAGGCAGGGGTCAAAATTCGTAAGTTTTTGTATATGGGTATTTAGTTCCAGCACCGTTTGTTAAAAATGAACGTTGTCTCTTTGCTGAATTGCCTTTGTACCATTGCCAAAAATCAGTTTTTTGTGTACATGGGTCTATTTTGGCCTCTATTTTGTATCATGATCTACTTGTTTATCTTTATATCAGTACCACATTGTCTGAATTACCTTACCTTTGTAATAGTGTTTTTCTTCCAGATTTTTTCTTTTGCAAAGTTTTTTGGATTGCTCTGGGTCCTTTGTATATGCATTGGAAGTTTATAATTAGCTTACCTGTTTATACAAAACAGCCTGCTGGGATTCTGAGATATTGAATCTATAAATCAACTTGGAGAGAATTGACTTCTTAACATCATTGAGTCTTCCAACAAATGAACATGTTATTTCTTCCCATTTGTTTAGATTTTCTTTAATTTCTCTCAGCAATCTTTTAAAGTAGAAGTCTTGCATATCCCTTTCAAATTTGTCTTAAATATTTGACATTTTTGGTGTTATTATAGTATGTTTAAAAAATTCAATACAAAATTTTTCATTACTAACATAGAACAGCAATTCAGTTTTGTATCTAGCTCTTGTATCATGCAGCTTTGCCAAACTCACCTTCTAGCAGTAGCTTTTTGGGGGGCATATTTCATCGGATTTTTCTATATAGATAATCTCATCATCTAAAAATATTGTTTGAATTCTTCCTTTCTCACTTGAATGTCAATTTTTTTCTTGCCTTATTAATCTAAGCAGAATCTCTGGTATATTGTTGGATAGAAATGATGGGAGTGGTCGTCCTTGTCTTGTTCCTTATATTAAAAGAAAAACATTCTATCTTTTTTTATTATGCGTGCTGTTAACTGTAGGTTTTTTTGTTTTTGGGTTTTTTTTTTTTTTTTGGATTCATTTTATCAGAATGAGACTGTTCTATTCCTAAGGTTTTTATTGTTCTTGTTTTTGAACTAAGAAGGGGTATTGGATTGTTATTATTTGTTTGCTAATATAATGATGTGCATTGTGTTTTGAATGGCAAACCAGCTTTGCAATATTAGCATAAATCTCATTGAGTCATGAGGTATTATTCATTTTATATATTATTATAATTAATTCATTAAAATTTTGCTTGGGAATTGGATGTGGTGGCATACACTTATAATCCCAGCTACTCTGGGGCAGGAGGGTCACAAGTTCAAGCCTAGGCTGGGTAACTCAGTGAGATCCTGTATCAAAATAAAAAGGACTGAGGATGTGGCATTTGCCTAGCCACATTAGAACATTAGCTTAGCATGTGTGAAGCCCTGGGTTCTATCCCTTTTTACAACCACCCATCCCCCTCACAATTTTGTGTAGGATTTTGCACCTGTGTTTATGAGGGGTATCCCAACCTTTTATAATGTCATTGTCTGGCTTTGATAGCAGGTTAATGCTGGCCTCAGAATAAGTTAGGAAGTATTTCCTCCTATTCAGTTTTCTTATAGAATTTGTATAATTTTTTTTTTCCTACATGTTTGTTGGAATTTTCCAGTGAAGCTATCTGGATCTGAAAAAAAAAAAAATTAAGAGAAGATTTTCAAGCTACAAATTTTCTTAAATATAAACCTGTGACTATTCAATTCAGGTTTTCATTGTAGGTGAGTTTGGTGGTATCTTTCTACAAAATTTGTTCTCTTCATTTAGGTTAATGGATTTATTGGCATATATCCTTTTCATCTCTACAAACTATGGTGATATCATCTTTCCTGATTTTAGTAATATGTATATTCTCTCTCTCTCTCTCTCTCTCTCTCTCTCTCTCTCTCTCTCTCTCTCTCTCTCTCTCTCTTTTTTTTCTCATTAGCCCAACTGGAGATTTCCACTTTTTTCTGTCTTCTCAAAGAACCAGTGGTTGTTTTTTGTTTATTTTTTTGTTTTGTTTTGTTTTTGTTTTGGGGGGCGTACTTGGGATCAAGCCAGGGCCTTACACATGGTAAGCACACACTGTACTATTAAGTTATACCCCAGCCCAAGAACCAGCATTTAATTAGTTTATTTTTCTCTATTTTTTTTCTGTTGTTTATTTATTGATCTTTCTGCTTTTTCTTCATTACTTCTCTTCCTCATTTGCTCTCTACATGTGATTTAATTATTTCTTTTGCCATATTTTAAATTTTTATACATAAAATATGGTTCTTTGAAGATTGTGATTTAAATTGTTTCCTCCCTGAGACATAACGATATTGAGGCACAGAGAAGTGTGCTGTAGCTCAGTGGTAGAGTGCTTTCCTCACACATATGAGGCACTAGGTTTTATCCTTAGCACCACATAAAAATAATTAAATAAAGATTAAAAATAAATAAATAAAGATTAAAAAATGAGAAACTAGGAGAAACTAATGTCTGAGGTATCTTACTTTGTTGAAATCTGTGGAAAAATTTCTGAGAGCAAATCGTAAGTGTTACTTTTTTTGTCACTTTCTTTTGCTTTTTTGCAGTGGCAGGGATTAAACTCAGGGATGCTCTGCCACTGAACTATATCCCCAGCCCTTTTTATTTTGGGGCAGGGTCTCAGTTGCTGAAGTTGGCCTTGAACTTATGATTCTACTGCCTCTGTCTCCCGAGCAGCTGGGATTATAGGCTTGCACCTGTGTGCCCAGTTTTCTGGTGTTAGTTTTTTTTTTGTGTTTTTTTTTTTTTTAGATGGACACAATAGCTTTAATTTATTTATTTTTGTGTGGTGCTGAGGATCTACACGAGAAGAACATGACTCTCTGAGGAATGGAAGCTAAATAAAATTTGTGATTTCGAAGTGGTTTCCTGGAATTAGTGAAAATAGTAATTAAACCACATCTAATGAAAAGGTGGCATAGCACATTTGAAAGGAACCCTCTTTTATGATTTTTAGCTCCAGAATATGATGTCAATTAGATACTGCCTTTGCCTTATTGAGAGATTTGCATCCCCATGCAACTTTATTTCTGGAAAGGGTGACACTGACGTAGCTCAGTGGTAGACTAGCTTTGTTTTCATCATGTAGTAATATAAATAAATAGGCCCAACATGTTGACCCCATGCTTTATTTTCCAAGAGAATTCTGGCTTAACTGGACAGGATATGTTACATTCCTTAACAAACTGTTATCTGCTGAAGAAATGCAGTTTCAAAATAATGTTTATTAGAGAAACTTAAGTTACCCTGAAGTGAAGAGTTTTGTGACCCTGCTATAGACCAGATTCTGGAACTCAGAGAAATAAAGATAATTCTTACTAACCATAAAATCTGTGTGAGTTTATGCTTAAGAATTCAATTAGAAATGGTGAACATGAGCCTAATTAACCTAAAGTTGTCATGGCAGAGGATACTTGAGAGTTTGATGTTATCCTGCTCTCAGTCCATAGTCAAGAAGTGTACCTGGTCAGGACTCTTTGGGATCTTGTTATAGATCTTCAATAAAACTGAAGTTCAAGAGAGCCATGCTATTATCTTTTCAGAGAGAACACACTTTCTTCTGTCAGAGTGTCACCCTGTTCTTCCTTCAAATCACTTCTAATAAACTCATTGCCTGCCACTCTGATTGCTAAGTTTGGAAAGTTATGTCTTGATTGAAAAAAAAGTTTGCATTTGAAGGGAGTGGTCTTCATTCTACCTCAATTTTTCAGAGTGTCCCAGCCATGTATCACTAAAAGATCCTTGCCATCTGAAGGGCTATCAGAGACTCCCTGGAGTGTCTTCACTTCATAGTTTATACTGATCTCTAGAGAAAGAGACCCAGGGAATGATATTCACTAGACACTCCAAAAGAATTTAGACATGGGGCTGGGGATGTGGCTCAAGCGGTAGCGCGCTCACCTGGCATGCGTGCAGCCCGGGTTCGATCCTCAGCACCACATACCAACAAAGATGTTGTGTCTGCCGAGAACTAAAAAATAAATATTAAAAATTCTCTCTCTCTCTCTCTCTCCTCTCTCCTCTCTCACTCTCTCTTTAAAAAAAAAGAATTTAGACATGATGGCTCTTCAAACCTTTTGTTAAGCAGTTATGAAACCCACAAGTAGGACAATATAGGAGGTTAGAAAGAGGACACATCACACAGGAAAATCTTAAAGGAGGAATTTCAAATCAGATATTGTGATAAGGTGTCTGTACCTGGGAAGACAGAGAGCAGAGAAAAATTGTTCTTATTTTTCAAACTGTCAAGTTACAATTGTCTGCTTTATTCTCATGTGAAATGCTCACAAAGAGAAACCAAAATCTTTAATCTGACATCCAGTTCTTGGAGAAAAATTAGAAATGCTGCATTCATTTGAAATGTAAAATAGAAAAAAGAAAACAGTTGACAAGCAAAGAGGGAATGCTGGCATTAAATATATGAACAGTGCCAAGTGCAATGGTGCACTTCTGTAATCCCAGTATCTTGGAAGGCTGAAGCAGTAGGATCATGAGTTCAATTTTAGCTTCAGCAAAGATGAGGTGTTAAGCACCTCAGTGAGAATCTTTCTCTAAATAAAATACAAAATAGGGCTGGGGATTTGGCTCAGGGGTCCAGTGAGTGAATATATTTTAGAATGACTTGTTATCCAATGACAGATAACTAATCCACTCATTATTGACTGGATGCCATGATTCAATTACAAGATACCAACTAGTTTCTATGTGGAAAATAGCTGGTATCTTATAGACAGTGTGGTGAAGATGTTCCTACAACTCCTGTCTGACAGGGTCACATTGTGGGGGATTCTGTGGCAGGGCTGCACCACCTGAAAACCAGAACAATGGGGAATGTTAAGTGTTTTGTTTATGATACTCATGAGATAGATAATAGGGCATACCACAATCAATAATAAAAGTACATGTTGCCTGAGATTGCAGGAAAATTCCCAGAATGAGATTAAGGATGCAAATAAGATATGTCCTGAGATGTATTTTAGTATCTTTGACAATACAAACAATAGTGTTTTTTCTTAAGAAATTCACAGGGGAAAGATTGCAAATCAAGGTTCCTGAGAAAAGCTTAACAATTTACACTAAGCTCCTCATTCTAAAGCCACAACCTGTGCAACATACATTCCCTTTACTAACAGAGCCTTCTTTCTCTACACAGGAATTCATGATGAAAATAGGAAACACATAGTCAATACTAATAGCAAATGAGTTGAAGTGCAGAGCCTGCTCTTTAATTAAAAATTATAAAGACATAAGAAATCATAATTTGATGGAGGATCAAAGAAACTCTTTAAAAAAGCAGTAAAATAGGTCATGTGAAAAAAGAAAATTACTTTGGAAAAACAGAATAATGTAAAATTTTATATACCTATATTGTTGAGTCAGTTCAGAGGAGTAGGCTTTTAAATAATAGGCTTTCATTGTTTTAAGTGTGTAATATTAGGACTTTAGTTTAGAAGCAAAAAAAGCTTACCAATAATCATATGTGTGCTTTAAAGTTTAAAGTTAATAGGTCATCATCATACCGGTAGTCAAGTTGCATAGTCTAGTACTTAGTGATTGAAGTGAAAATGTAAAAGCTTAATCATGATTGGCAAAGGTTACAGGAACATATTTTAAACAATGTGTTCAATATCTTATGAAGTTAATATGTGTCAGAAAAGATTGCAGCTCTTGAAAATTATTTAAATGAAAGAAGTTTTGGGCTTTGATGCCATTTTAACTACATGAATAAATACCTTTACAAAAGGTATAAAAATAAAGGCCCCTGTATGGGCATCAGATCCTTCTGAAGGCTGCTTTTAATTTGCAACCTGTCATCCTGTCTCCTCTTCTTTTGCTGAGGCCACATATCCTTCAGTACCCAATGCCATTCATACTTCAGGACCCCTGGATTCCTGATAGGGCTGGACCCTGGCAATAATAATTAAATTTTTCTTTATTTAAACTTGAAGTTGACTCTGTTGATGGGCTGTATTGAATTATAGAAAAAAAATATATATATAGACATAATGCCTGTGATTTGTGCTAATATTCTCATAGTACCCCATACCAAAGAAAACACAGACATCATAATTCTATTATTATGCTCAAGGCAAAATTGCAAATAATTTATTTTTTAATTCCTTATACTCTAGGTTCTGGAATACTGAGAGATCTGGCACCATTCACCTCTTGTTTATTTTATTAAACTAGAAACTTTAAATTTTTTTTGTCCCATTTTTTGTAGGGGAGTAGGGACAATGCTGCCTCAGGAAATTACTTATGAGTTGAAGTCTCAAGCTCTTTTCTCATAAGGCCAGAGAAAAGAAATGTTAAATAAAATTTTAAAGTAATTGTGATATTTAATTTTTATATAAATGCACTTCTGTCTGGGCTAGATCTAAATATTGGGAGGAAACTCTGCCATGAAATAATTTTATCCTGAGTCACTTAATGCAATTCACAGAAAAAAAAGAAATAAATAAAATAAAGATTCCAAGGCTGTGGAGCAGTCCTGTAATATTGTAATATCAGTTACTTGAAAAGCCATCAGAGGAGAATCTGTGACCCTTCCCCAGGACTCTATCTATGTTTCTATCAATTCATCAATCCATTCATCTGTGGTCCTGGGACTCTGTAGTGAATAATACCCATGGGTCTGATCTCCAGTATTTTTTTTTTCTACTGGCAATTGAACTCAGGGGCACATGACAACTGAGACCACATTCACAGCCCTATTTCTATTTTATTTAAACACACCATCTCAGTGAGGTTCTTAGTCCCTTGCCATTGCTGAGGCTGGCTTTGAACTCACTGTCCTCCTGCCTCAGCCTCTCCAGTTGCTTGGATTATAGGCATGCACCCCTGCATGTGGTACATCCCCAGTGTTTGAGCAACAAAAACAGAACAGACAAAATCTGTCTTTGTGTCCTTATTTGATTCAGATCTGGATAAAATTTACTATTACTCAAACAGTAGGCCTACTGAATTAGACAGGAAGTCAGTGTAGATAGGTAAATGGCGTCAGGTTGAATCTAGGAAGCCAATTTTGAGTGAATCTGGGAAGTTGGAGACTGTCCCCTGAGAGATATTATCAAGAACTTGCCCCTGCTCCAACCTGTTGCCAAGGTAACCTGTCCCAGGAATTTCCCCTCCCTACAGAGAGCTATAAGATTATTAATGTATCCTTGTATTCCATCCTGCCATTCCCCTTAAACCCACCTATTTTGCAATTTTAGGCAATTCCACCAAGCATTTTTGGGCCTAGACATGTCCTCAGGAAGGAGAAAGATATGGGGGGAAAGGCAGGAGAACAAAGGAAGCCTAAGACATATAAAAGGGCAGAACACCTTGCTTCTTGGGATACCTTGATACCAGCTATGTCCCCCTTCTCCCTTGTGGGAGAATCTATGTTACCCTTTTCTAAATAAACCCTGCTTTGTATGCTTGCCTCAACATGCTTCTCTATTGTTGAAACTTCAACATGTGGAAAAGTAAGACTTGTCACCAGTAACCAGTGGTATCTCTACCAAGCTCAATTTTGGAGGAAGTTCCTGAAGCCCTTTCCAATCTGTCTCTTGGGTGAGAACTGTCCAATCAAGACACAGCCAGTGATGAGGGGAGGGACTTCCACAGTCTTCTATTCCTTTTGTTTTTGGAGCCTGCCATTCATTGAATCCATTTCTCTGCTTCCAGGTATTTGTGCTACACTGGAGCTGAAAAAAAAAATATAAAGGGAACACTAATCATCCTGAAATCCAGAAAATGGTAAGTGTGCTTATTTTGAGACTGGGTAGGGAGGCTGTTTAAAGCCAGTGGGATTGGAAATGGTGGCTGGAAACTCCTCATAATTGTCTCCAGAGTCTGGTGGATAGAGGGTCTCTCCTTGGCAGCTTAGCCTTTAGTTTTCTCTGACTAGTATAGTGGAGCTTAGATCAGTATTTTAGACCTCAAGTCTTTTGTTCCATAATTGTATGGTGTTTTCAGGGCCTTCCTGAATTCCTATGTGGGCATCTGTGTGCCATTAGCTCAGCATGTCCCCAGAATGTGTGGTGAAGACTGGGATAATCATCAGAAGAGGAACCAAACTTCATTAGTTGTGTTCCTATGTGAGAGAAGCTGTGGTTTTCTTAGGGACCCCTGTTCTTGTTCCTCCTAAGTTTTTATTTTTGTTGTTTATATGTTTGTTTATTTTAGACCATGAATTATTCCCCTGGGTGTTTATCTACTGACCCACATTATCAATCTTTTTCTATATATTTTTGTAGAGACAAAGTCTCACTGAGTTTCTTAGAACCTCACTAAGTTGCTCAAACTGATTTTGAACTCAACATCCTTATTCCTCCTGAGCTTTCTAAATGTAGACTAAGAAGTATCTCAAATCCAGAATAGTTATCTGATAGTTTAGCTATTTATAGGTCTGAGATTTAATCCCAAATTTCCAGCTCCCTTCACATTCTCAAAGGCAGGGTTCTTGCTCAACTTGAGAAAAAATAAAATAAAATAGATAGTAAAATTACAAGGCAGCTTTATAATGGACATCTTATTTAACCATACCTGAATGTTAATGGATAGATATATTAATGAGCACCATTAAGGCCTATTCAAATAAAAAAAAAGAAAAAAAAAGAAAAAAATACTTGAGACTCACTTATGGGAATACCTTCAACCAAATTCTTTTTCCTTGGGGTGAACCCAGTTGGAAGTCACTGGAAGGAGGATGGGATACATTAAGGACAAACTTGAGCCTAGTTGGTAATAAAAATGCCTTTTTCAATACTCATTTTAAATAGATATTAACCAATGCTCTGCCAACAGCCATATTTAAACTTCGAAATTGACACACACAAAAAAAGTGTTCTTCTGCTATCATGCCCTCTACCACATTTTGAGAGTTGTATTTTTTCTTGCTAAAATAAATCCTATTCTTTTTACTATTACCTTCCCTGAGTGTCCATAGATTTTATTCTTCAAAACGTGTGAGACAAGATCCCAGAGAAAATTGGTTAAATGGGAAATTTAGTTTCATCTCAAAATTTCAGTTTCAACATAATTATGTTTTCCCATGTTTTCTTTTAAAGGCATGCTTTGTTTGTATTTTTTTCTCCAAGAACTGGATGGCAGTTTTAAAAAATTTTGCTTTATCCTTGTGAGACTTTCACATAAGAAAAAAAGCAGAAAAAAATTAGATGATGTTAAAAATAATGACTTTTTTCTTAATAAAATAATATAGTCAATGTGTCCCAGTCGCCAGGGGAAAAATTGTGACATATGAAGTCAAGGAGAGAAATAAAAAATGTCCAAATGCTTCTGCCCCTTTTAATGCTTTATTCACTCAAATTGCTCAATGCAATTATACTCTATAGGTTTTTACTCAAGAAAATAACAATCCTGAATGCTAGACACTGCAATAGAGATAATCCATTCACAGCAAAAGAAAAAATAAAGGTTGATTAATTTACTGCTAAGAAGTCTAGATTAATTTTAGACACTGCAAAAGTAACTTAATCATGACAGGCTAGTTACAGACATTCCCTCTATGTACTAAGTTTAAATGTCAGAACAAAATTCTTAAGCCTTAGGCTTTTAGTCCAGCAGATTCACACTCACTCAGACCATGGTGACCAGGTCCAGAACCAAGGCAGGTTTCTCCTGGCTTGGAGTGGATAACAGGTTGAGGAGAGAACCTATGGAGAAGTTGTGGCTTTCACCAAAGTTCAGATGAAGTGGTAGAGTTTGAGAGATGAGAAAATCATGCAGAGGATCAGAAGAAAAATGACAAGTGATGGGATGTCAGGTCCTCATCAGGCTCTTCAGCTTGAGTGCATGCTGGTTTCTGCTGGCTAAATCTCTGCTCATTAGCTCTATTATTTATATTAAATTTGGGGTCTTTTAACCTCTCTTTCAATTCTTCTTAGCTATCACGGGATTTCTCCATGACATCATTTACCCAGGTGTCAGAAACTTCTGGTCTTGTGGTCTCCACTCTGATTTTCTTCTCTTCCTCTCTTATCAGGCCAAGTATAGCCTGCCAGATATTTCACTCTGTTTATCAAGTTAAGGGGAAGTAATTTTTTTTAAGGCCATACTGGAGGACTCTGTGGGTGTGCCTGGTGCCACTGCATGTTTCAAACTGCAGTTTTTAAAATGGAGTTGTTTAAGCTCAGGGCTAAGGCCATCCTCACAGTCCCAATTAAAGACTTTTTAAAAATGTAATGGGACCTTAATTGAGGTTTTTCCCTCCATATATATAAGACCACTTTATTAAAATAACCTGTAGAAGCATTCCAAACATTTCCAGGAAACATCTGTGTCCTAGTGTGGAGGAAAATAAAGATGGAACTGAACTTGATTTAAACTCTAAGGAAGTTTAATCACAAAGGCTAGAGTACATAGTGAATCTCAACATCAAAAGCCATGTGAGAAACCTGGTACATTTTAAAAAAAATAGTTATCAATGGACTTTTATTTTACTTATTGATACGTGGATCTGAGGATCCAACCCAGTGCCTCACCCATGCTAGGCAAGCATTCTGTTACTGAGCCAAAACTCCAGCCCTAATCTGATACATTTTTATTAACCTGTTTCACATAGACATTAACCAGTAGCCTTAACACTTTTTCAATATCTGTTTGGTTTGAATTAATAACCCAGAAATCAGTGAAGCAAATAATCTAATTTTATCTCCAACTGTGGTTTCAGATATCATAGTGTCCAAGTTAAGATTCCCCTTTGAAGAACTTAACTGTGTTGTGTTCTCATTCCAACCTCCCATATTTGCCCAGTCCTTAGTTTTAGAACAGTCCGACTTAAGGTGTCCACAGATATCAATGTCTCTTAGCCTATTTAGAAAATATCATTATCTGAGTCTTATCTTCTAGAGATCAGTTTGAACTCTAAGTGTGTAGCATCTAAGGGGAGTAGTTGAATGCTGTGAAGCTGGAAGAAATCTTTTGATATTCTTTTCATCTAAAGGGATGTTTTTTGGGGGTGGTGCATACCAGGAATTAAACTCAGAGGCACTCCATGACTTAGGCTCATCCTTAGCCCTATTTTACATTTTCTTTGGAAAGAGTTGCTTAGTGCCTTACCATTGCTGAGGCTGCTTTGAAGTCTCCATCCTCTGCCTCAAACTCCCAAGCCCCTGGGATTAGAGTCATTTCCCACCATGCCTGACTGGCATTTCATTTTTTTATTAGATACTGTGAATAAAGCTAAAATAAAAATGGAATTGCAGTTATTTCTTTGAGAAAAGTTTTCCAATTCATTTAGATGTATGCCCAGAAATATTATTACTGGATTGTATGGCACTTTTTTTTGCCAGATTTATTATTATTATTTTTAGTTATTGAGTCACTATAGATTAACCCATGGACACTTTTTCACTGTGCTATACACCAACCTGTACCCCTTTTTTGAGACAGCATCTCACTCATTTGGTTACAACCTTGACAAATTGCTGAGACTGGTCTTGAACTTGAGATTCTCCCTTCTTATACTCCTGAGCCACTGGAGCATAGGCATGTGCACCCTTGCTTTGCTACCCCAAATTATTAGTGGATTATATGTCATTTTTTCTTGAGCTTTGGAAGAACCTTAACCCTTTTTTCAAAAAATATATTTATAAATTTTTAAATTTTCACTAATATTTTTACATGTATATGGACACTAGCATAATTGTAATCTTTCAGAAATTGTTCACCTTACTTGGTTTGGCACTGGGAGATAAACCCAGGAGTGCTAACCACAGAGCCACATCCCCAGTCCTTTTTATGTTTTATTTTGAGATGATGTGGAGAAAACAGGAGCCACTTCAATGAAACTAAAAATGTGTCTGATCCCAAGAAAGCAATTTTTTCAAACTATAGGATTTGTTTCACTTTGAATGTTCCTCCTCTTTTCACCTATTTTTCTGGTTTCAACAGCATGGATGAACATATCTGTAGCCTTATGCTATCATATAACTACATATTATCAGGATCAGAAACACAGTATTTTATATAGGCTTTGCTACTGTTTGAGGACTATCATATATATTAAATAAACACTTTACACAAAAAAATAATAACAATTTATATAGTTTCTGTAATTCAAGAGAAATTGTTTCTGGTCCTCATCAATACTGTGTAATTTTTTTTTTTGGCATCAGATGTTAGCTTGCATTTTTATAATTTGTTAAGATGTTAAGAGGTTATAATTTTTGATCATTTCTCCTACCATAAGTATCATTTTTTTAATTAAATATTCTTAACTTTTTTTATGTGAGCTCATGAGTTCTCCCACTTCTCTTTATACCTTTTCTTAAAATTATGCTATTATTTAGCTGTGGCTGGACATACTACCCTTATGTTATTTATTTATTGTTATGTGGTGTTGAGGATGGAACCAAGGGCCTCACATGTGCCAGGTGAGTGATCTGCTACTGATCAAGAACTCCAGCCCATCTTTGTACCACTTAATGAAAAATAGTTTATTTATTAATGTTGCCCAATTTATAATTTTTTAACATATTTATGTAACTTTCTGAAAATAAATAACTGCTCTGTTTTGTGGTTCTTGAAATTTAATCCAAAGTTGCCATTACACTCATCAACATCCCCAGGCATTTAAAAAAAATCTTATATAGAGACAGGTTGTTGGCAAGTGGCCCAGCTAACCTTGAAATTTTAACCTTTCTGCCTTAGTCTTCCAAATAGATGGCATTAGAGGCAAGTACTATGACATTTTCCATATAAATCCCTTTTATTAATGCTGGGGATTGAATGCAGGGGTAACTGACAAATGAATCATATTCCCAGGATTATTTTATATATTATGTAGTGACAGGGTCTCACTGAGCTTTTTAGTGACGCTTTTTATTGTGGCTGGCATTGAACTCACAATCCTCCTGCCTCAGTCTTCAGAGTTTTGGGATTGCAGGCATGTGCCACCACACCTAGCATAAATTCCTTGTTATAGTAACTTTTGACAGATATATATGTGTTATTGAATCTAGGGGTGGTATACCCTTAAGCCACACCCATATACCCAGGCCATTCAATATTTTATTTTGAGACAGAAACTTCCTCATGGTGGTCATGGCCTTCCTGTGTTGACAAGCCTTTCTTTGAACTTTTGGTTCTTCAGCCTCTACCTCCCAAGTCATTGAGATTATTTGTGTAATACCATCCACAACTCTATTTTATTTTTATATTGAAGTATATAATACTCCTGAAAATGAGTTTCTTCTGATATTAAGAAAGCATATAATATAGTTTTCCCCCCAAATAATTTTTTGTCCCAATGATTTTTTTTTTTTTGGAAAGAATGTCATATTTCTATTTCTGCAAAGCACTGCAAACTTTCTCTAAATTTCAAGTTTCTTGTTGTTTGTTTTGTTTTGTTTCATTTTCTTTTTCTTAATAAAGGTTCTATGTTACTTACACACATCTATTTATTCATATTATTATAAGGTATCTATTTCTATAAGTTCATATTGTACAACAATGTGTGGTAAAATCCATCTGTTTTTCAGTGATGTACTTCAAGTAAATCTAATATGTAGCCTAAGATAAATTTAAAAAAAAAGTTAAAAAAGTTTAGAGTTCAATGTATACCTATTATTAAATGAGGCATATTTGGTACAGGTACATATATATTACTATTATATACAATTAATATTTTATTGCTACATCTCAAATTAATCATATCTCTTTCAATTTAATTTGTCTTCTGGAAGCACGCATACATGACACTATGCAGATGTACATTTTTTGTGGTGTGAAAATTTTGCTTTTGCTTAGTATGTTCTGCCCTTTACTCTCCTTTTTATGAAATTGTCATTTCAAAATTATTAATTTTTCTGAATTTTAAACCTTTTATTTTAACTAGTGAAGTCTGTAGATTTTCTTTTTATCCTCAGCTTTAGGTGCATCCCACTATATAGATTTTAATGTTGTGTAATTGACCTCTAATATTCGGTAAAATTTACCCCCAATTCTGAGCACTCTGGACTATTGATGTCTGAATGAAAAAAAATCTCAAAATTATTCATGCAAAAAGCAGGAAATGGGTGGATCAAAATGTAAGACTGGTGGATGCTAAGTATGTAGGTGACATTATTTTTTTTTAAAGTATTGGTGGAGGGGCTGGGCTCAGCTCCAGATTTCTGACCTATCACATAAGAGGCCCTGTGTTTGATAATCAGCACCACATAAAAATAAATAAAATAAAGATATTGTGTCCAAATACAACTGAAAATAAACACATTAAAAATTGTGGAATATATGGGGGTAGGGAGAAAAGGATCAATGAAAAAAAAAAAACTTGAGCAGCAGAAGGGTTCAGGTGCAACAAGTCTACAATGGCATCATGAGGTTACATGGGTAGTGTTCTTGGAAGCAGAAATAAAATTTGGGAAGAAAGAAAAAGGTAACTGTTGCACTATTCCCAAGTGAGAGAGCCAGTTGTGTGGGTTCTCTTTTTAACACTTCCCATCTAGAAGTGGAATTGACAGTTCATAAGGTATGCCTCAGTAAGTAGTAGAACACCATATTGAAAGTAGCTTTACACTTTTTCAAGGCTACAAGCTCTCTTTTACAATTGCAGTCACATTACATCCTTGTACTTTTTAGTTATTCATTCATTCATTCATTCAATTATTTATCTGTTTATTTACTCACTTTTTCTTGTCATTGTTTTTACATTATTAGTGATTATATAATGGCATAAATATCCCAAATGTTAACTTCTCTAATATTGGTTTATGTGTTTATGTATATACTTATTATTTGAACAATTTCCCCCTTGCCAAACCTGATTTATATTAGATCTTAATCTTATTTTATAAATACTTGATAAAAAAATTATTTTAAACAGCTTAAGGATCTATCTCCTGAGCATAATTCCAATCACAAACTAAAGTGGGCATCTGGGTCAGTTAAAAGATGTGTCAAATCTTTTCTTTGTTCCTATTTACACCTTAAAATAGGACTCCTCTCCCACTTGTATATGTTTGAGAACATACTAATTTCTGAATGCAGCATTTAATAAATATAGATGAGTTTTCATCAACAAATCCACTATTGTTTTTAAATTGTTTAAATCCTTGATCCTGAAAGTTTCACTGATTACCCCCACCACCTCCCTCCCTCTCCCTCTCCCTCCCTCTCTCTCTCTCTCTCTCTCTCTCTCTCTCTCTCTCTCTTTCATATTACAGATTAAACCCAGGAATGCTTTTCTGCTAAGAAACATCCTCAGCCCTTTATAAAATATTTTATATAGAAAAAAGGTTTTGTGAAGTTTTTTAGAGCCTCACTAAGTTGCTGAGGATGGCTGGCTTTGAACTAGTGATCTTTCACCCACAACCTCAGAAGACTCCAGAATTATAGGCATGCACCACTGCACACAGCTTTTGATACTCTCTTTAAAATAATCAGTCACAACTCTAATAATTGAAATTGCATTTACATCACTCTTTTCTAATGCAGTAATATGTTACCATCTAAAATATTTTTTGAAAAAATTTATTAGATGACTACTATTTTATTCCCAGATTTTATTCTGTTACCTCTTTAGTATTGATAAATGGTCTTATTTCTCTTCTTTCTTCTTCTTAGATATGTGTGGTCTCTTGTTATCAAATGCATCTATGATAAGTGTGTTGAAAAATATGATTCTAAACCTATCATGAATCCCAACATTTCCAAGAGTATTGAGAGTAGAAAAAGAAGAATATTCATAACTAATGAATCACTTTCAGTGGAAGCATAGTACCAGTGTCCAAGGTGGAATGTAATCAAGATGCTTCAGTGGTAAGGTGGAGTCAGAACACCACCCTAGGGATTTGGGGACCTCTAAAGCACCATGTCCATATCAGAATCTTTTATTCACCTTTTAAATACAGTTATTGTTGCTTGCATAAAAAATAAAACACTATGTATAAGAAAGGTGAATGAGAATTAAATCCTGTGGAGGCACCAAGGTTGATCTTTAATTCTAGTGGATAATTAGTAAAATAAGAAAAACCTTGCAATAGCCTCCATCTTTCCCAACTACATGGAATAGAACATTTAGATGTACTGAACTGAAGTGACAAAAATGCATTTCATGGAGGTGGTATCAAAGAAATTTTAATGGCAGAATCCTGGAAATGTTAGATAAAAATATACACATACATATACAGTTATACAGAGAAAAAGATAAATGATAAGCTCATAAATGCTAGAGTAAATTCAGTGTACATGAGTTGTATGTGCAAGGTAATGATAACAGCATGAGTTATATGTATAAGGTAATGATAACACCTAAAAGATGAAGAAAGTAGAAATTGAGGTGATACAGAACTCTCTAATTGTGGGGAATAATAATAAAAAATTAATAAAAATAGATACTGTTATATTACTTTGGGTATGCCTCTTTCCTCTACTGTTCATCTAAATTTGGTTCTCTCAAATAAGCTTAGGCTGGTAAAGTGCTTTCTGAATTTTTGTTTTCTTTTGTTTTCAGGATTTTGTCAGCTAAGTCTTGTAATGCCCAGTCCTGAACTCACTTTTGTTGCTTTTTTACAATTTATTCTCATCTGCAGAGGCACAAACTCACTTCACTCACTTTGTTCAATGAACTGACTTTTTTCTATCTTTGCAAACAATGTTTGAAATAGTCTATAGGAGGGTCTTCCATATCATATAATATGGTTCTCAGACCCTGTGGGAATTGAGGGTAGTTCCCTGCTGTTTTACTATCATCTTCCCTGTGAGAAGGTTTATCTATCTTTTGTATTCCACCATCTCAGAAGAGAAGTATTTGTGGTCATAAGCTAAAGAACACTAGAAGCTAAAAGATTTGAGAAAATACAAGTAATAATTTTCTCTTAGACTATTATAGGAAGTATGGCTATTTCATCAATTTGATAAAAATTTATATACTCACAGTCATTCACACTGTGAAAGTCTTGTATTTAAATAATCCATAATTGTAAGAAATAATTTCTGGTTATTTCATTCCAATAAGTGACTTAATTTTTTAGCCATATTAAAATCAAAAATTACTGAAAATTAAATCTATGCATTCAAATTTCCATGATAATAATGTGATCAGAATTAAGTAGGAACTAAGAGAACATTGAACAAAGTTGCTATAAAACGTAATTGAAACTTCCCTGCCTTTCCCTGTAAGAAACAGGTTGATAAAGCAATGTTAAATTTCTGAATAGTATTTAAGTTTATTTGTGATTCATTTTTCAATACTAGTTTCCAGTGCTGAGGATATAGCTCAGGTGGTAGAGTGCTTGCCTTGCATGCATAAGGCCCTGGGTTCATTCCCCTAGCACACACACAGAGAGAGAGAGAGAGAGAGAGAGAGAGAGAGAGAGAGAGAAAGTCCTGTTTGTTTGTGAAGTAATTTATTGGTGTTCTTTGCTAAACCATTCTCTTCATGTTAGATACTCACATGTTCTCTTTGCTTTTAGTTACTTCTGATAACTTCTGCCTTGACTATTATTTTCTTATGAACCTAATAAAGATTCATTTTATTATTTGGAACTAAAAAAACGGATTTTCACAGAAGGAGGTTTTCTACTGTTATATATATATACTCTGATCATTCTAGTTCTATATTTTGGAGATTGGCTGTTTTATTTCCAGCTTTTTAACCTACTCAATTTAAATTTGATCAATTTGTTGGCTAGTTTCCTATCATTTGTTTCATCAAGTGAATGTAGTTTGATCAATTTTATGGTCCCATTCTCTACTTTTCTACCTCATTGATATTGGTTTCTTCAAATTTTTCCATCAAAGTCTCTGATTGGTGGTGGGGATAACTAGAAACTAAACTCAGGGCTACTGGAGTACTGAGCCTCATACCCAGACCTATTTTGTATTTGATTCAGTGGCAGGGCCTCACAGATTTGCTTAGTGCCTTGTTGCTGAGGATAGCTTTGAAGTTGAAATCCTCCATCCTCAGTCTCCAGAGCTACTGGGATTCTAGGCTTACGCCTCCTTACCCAGCTAGATCTTGCATGTCTTAATTTGATATCATTTTAAACTTGCAAATACAACTATGTTGCACTTACAGAAATATATTTCCATTCATTATGCAATTATTATTGTGGTAGCAAAATTTTTTTGGGGGGGGTAATGTTTCTCTATAATTTTTCTGTTGTACTTACTAAATTAAATATATATCATGTTAATGTCATGTTATTGACAGTGTTTTACAACATTTAATATTTTTGTAGCTATGTAGTAACTAAAAATGAATAAGCTCATATTTCTTCAATCTTAAATGACCCCAATGTAGCTAGTTTCAGACACACTTTTTACTGTTTCTACTCAAATTTGTCATTTTATGATGAGTAGGCCAATGACAAAATTTAGTTTCATTCAAAAAATAAATATTTAATTTTATTTATTCAGGTTATCATTACATCTGATAAGCCTATAAAGAAAATAGTAGTGTGACTACTTCATAGGTGATTGTGAGTTGTTTTAGTAATTAATATGTTACCACAATGTGTCCATTAGAAACAGCTCATAATTTACTCAGTGAACATTCTTTAAAATATGATATTTTGAGAGACCTTTAGCATGACAGCATGAAGATATTCATGAAAGGTTAGCCCAGCAGAACTAGTGAACAGGAAAAAAAAAATCCAAGTATTTATAATTGCTGGTCCAGAAAAGTAGCTCAAGAAAATAGACAAGTAAAGGTACAAACAAAAGTATAAAAGGCAATAGAAATACACATTTTTCTACTTTCTTAATGGATATTGAAAGCAACATATAAAATTGCACATTTAGAATATATGTCCTTAGTTCCTCAAAAACCCTAACCTGAAAAATAAAAATAAAAACAAAAACAAACAAAAAAACCTTTCGCTATGTGGTAAGCATTCTTAGTATTCTTCTTTATATTGTTTGACACATATTTTGAGGTTTCTAAAGGGAAAACATGTAAAAAATAGAGAGTGTCTTCAGACTGAAGTGTTTAACATTTTTTTTTTCATCACCCATACACATACATTTGGCTTGGTACAAAAATCCTTGTTTAATTCTACTAATTTGCACTTTTTTTTGGAGTGCAACCAAAAGTTCCAGATGTGTATCTTCTAGTCTAGCATGTACTTAGTGCCACATTAGTTATTCACCAATGGAAATCAGTCCTCAAAAAGCACTGATTAATTAATTAATTAATTTTTAAATTTACTGTGGAATTGACTTAAGTAAATGTGTGACTCTTTATTTTATCCTTCTTATTTTTGTTCTTCTTTGTACTGGGGATAAAATCTAGCAGTGCTTTATAATTGAGCAAAATCATCTCTGCCTAAGTTGCCCAATTAGTTTTGTACTTGCATTAGTATCAGGAATTAAACCCAGAGAAACTTAACCTCTGAGTTACTTGAAAAACTTTTCTTTTAGTTAAATCTCTGAGGTTGCCTTTAACCTTGAGAATTACCTGCTTTTTCCTTATGAGCTACTGGTATTACAGAAGTTCACCATCATAACAAGGAATCTTGTACTTATTTGGTTGGCCTCACCATCACAACTTACTAAAATTATAGATGTACACCATCATGCCTGATTCTTGCTGAGTAAATTTGAGGTACTGGGTTCAATTCTAAGCATCACATATACATAAATAAATAAAAATTAAAAGTCCATCCACAACAAGACACATACTTCCCATTTGTTTATTATTTTATTACTAAATTAATATTTGTTAATAAAACTGGTTATTAAACCCATAATATTATAATTAGGCTTTATGAAACTGGATAATGATCTAAAAGTAATGTATATATCCTGGTCCCAGGAGATTACAGTTCATCAGTTATTTACAATATATATTATGTTCCTTTGATTTGCAACTGTTATCTCCTTCAAATAGAAATTAAAGTAGAGGCTAAAAAACTTGTAGGCCATATTTGTTTTAACTAAGTGCTAATTTTGTAATTAAAAAAAAAAAACTATTAGATAGAATGGGAGATCTTTGCCATCTGCTTCACTGGCAAGAGATTAATATTCAGATACACAAAGAACCCAAAACAAAAATAACCGGCAAAAAAAACCCCACAAATAATCTAATTAATAAGCAGGAAAAAGTACTAAACTATACAGATACTTCTCAAAAGAAGAAATACAAATGACCAACAAATATATGAAAAAATGTTCAACATCTTCAGCAATCAGGAAAATACAAATCAAAACTACATTGAAATTTCATCTCAATTTAGTCAGAATGGCAATTATCAAGAATATAAATAAATATTGGTGATGATGTAGGGGAAAAGACACATTTATACATTGTTTGTGGGACTGCAAATTAGTACAACCACTCTGGAAAACAGTATGGACATTCCTCAAAAATGAATTACAGTAGATGGGGTAGAGAGAGAAGATGTGAGGGAAGGGGAGGGGAGATAGTAGAGGATAGGAAAGGTAGCAGAATACAACAGTCACTAATATGGCAGTATGTAAAAATGTGGATGTGTAACCGATGTGATTCTGCAATCTGTATTGGGGATAAAAATGGGAGTTCATAACCCACTTGATTCTAATGTTTGAAATATGATATGTCAAGAGCTTTGTAATGTTGTGAACAACCAATTAAAAAAAACTAGGAATGAAAAAAAAACCCAAAAACTATTAGATAATTAATTCATTTTTAGTAAATTTCAGATATTAGTCATTTTAAGGGTTTTGACAGTTTACGAATGAGTCACAGCCTGAGAATTTCAATTTTAAGACATGGTCTCTCTATGTTGCATAGGACCTCACTAAGTTGTTGAAGTTGGACTCCAACTTGCAATCCTCCTGACTCAACCTTCAACATTTCTGTGATTACAGTAGTGCTCCACTGCCCCCTAAAGTTATTAGATTTTAAGAGAGCACAATTGGAAATAGAATGACCTTGCTTGGTTTGCTTTGTATTCATAATCCTCTGACCTCAGCCTCCAAAATTGCCAGTGTAACCAATGTATGATAAATTGTGTAATTTGCATCTTTGTGAATTACTCATATAACTTATGAGTAAATAACATGTCAGGAAACTTTATGCTCAGGATCTCATTTCTCAGGTTTCATTTTGTCTTTTAGTAAATGGCTTGTGACTCCTTTTTCATAAATCTGACTGTCCCTATGCATAGTTTCTTCTGTCTGAAAACATGGCTATGAGTTAGAGATGATTTTTGTTTGTTTTAATGCAGACTTGTTCCTTGCTATGTTAGAGTAAGACACATGACATATGCAAGAGCATAGGTAAGAGAGATTGCCGACACTGAAGTAGAGCAAAAGTAGGAGTGAGGAGGCTGAGGAGCCCAGAGAACTGAGGATTGTGTGAGACTGAGCATACTAATCAGCAGGGAGATCAAGTTTATATTCTGCAAAAAATAAGTAGGCAATACAAGAAAGCATATATGTGAAGTATTAGAAAATATTAGTTAATCATGTTAAATTTTTATTCACTCATAAAACACCAACAACAATCAATAGAGTATTAGTAGAATGTTAATTAGAACATAATAAATGTTCACTTTTGCAATAAGAAATATCATACAGTTGAAAATTGGCATTATATATTTTTTTCAAAAACAGATAAATAGACAAAGCAAGACATGCCTGTAATCCCAGGACTGAGGGCTGAGGCAGGAGGATTATAAATTAGAGGCCAGCTTAATACACTTAGGAAAACTCTCTGCCAAAATAAATCAAAAGTACTAGGGATGTAGTTCAGTGGTAAATGACCCCAGGGTGCCATCTGTGTCCAAAAATACAAAACAGAGAGAATGAGAGAAAGTTAGAGAGTGAGGGGCTAAGAGAGAGACAAAGAGAGACAGAAAGAAAGGGGGAGAGAGAGAGAGAGAGAGGCAACCAAGATTAAAAATATACATTTTACATGGGTTGTGGCAAAACAGTCAAACACCTGCCATGCTTGTGCAAGATCTTGGGTTTGATCTCCATTGGTGCATGCACACACACGCTCACAAAAAATGAATATTAATTCATATAAGAATATTAAAAACTTGACAACTTTACAATAGTGGTTGATGTATAGACATAGTTTTCTTATATACTTATTACAAATTATAAAGTATAAATGAAAATTTAAAAAGTCACAGTATATTCACATAAATGTAAGTGGATCTCACAATGAAAACTCAGTGTTTTTTTAACAGTAATAAGTTACATTTTTATTTCCCTATTTTACAGGCTTTAATTTTGGCTGCTTTATGAATTCCATAAATTATTTATCTTTTCATTCCTAGAAAGCACATGTGAACTTAAAATTAACTTTATAAATATTTTCAGGGTGTAATTCTTTATCATTTAGTATATTCACATGTTTACCATCCCCAGCATTTAGTTTTAGAAACTATTTTAGATGAAAAGAAATTAGTGCCCACTACCAGTTTTTCCTTTTTTTATTTTTCACATAGCTCTAGGCAATGACTTATATGTGTTTTGGATTCATGAATTTACTTCTGCAAAAAAATTAAATATAATATCAATTGTAAATCACATTATAGTTTCTCTCCTTACTTTCAATTAGCTTAAAGTTTCCATGTACACATTCATTGCAACATTTAGTGCTCTCATGAATCCTACTTGCTCAATATGGCTGGGATAATAACTCAGAGGTAGAGAGCTTTCCTAGCCTGTGTGAGGCCCAGAGTTCAATTTCTAGCAACACAAATATAACTTTCCTGAGTAATAGTCTACTGTGAAAATTTACATGTTTCCATTTATCTATTTACCTTGCATTGATTTTACATATTGGTTCTTATGAATAGTTCAGTAATAAATATTCCTATATGAACGACAGTCTCAATACATTTCCAGTTACTTTTGGTATATTTCAGAAATAAATGCTTCTTCATCTATTAATTCTTTATTTTACCAAGAAACCATCAATATAATTTTACTTTTGTATCAGAGAGACATGGAATTTTCAATATTCTGCATGTTTACATTTTTTTTTCTTTTCCATGTTGTTTTATTTTAGGGTATTATTGCAAATATTTATAATTTTTGTTTACATAATATAAAACAGTTGCTTTGGATAGGCAAAAGGAATAAAAGAATGATGTAAAAAATAAACACATAGTTGTTCATTCAAAGGTATAACAAAAACATATTAGAACTGTGGTAGCAGTTCTATGTACTCTGTACTATATCTATGTACTATGAAGTCATCTAGATTTTAGGAATTATCATTGACTTAACAGCTTAAAAATGTTGGGGTCTCTGGCATGTATAACATTTTTTAATGGTTTATTCCCTTATTGTTGGGTAATTATGAAGGGTGCATTTTGGCACTGGAGTATGAGAGCCTAAAAAGGTAATTATTTGGGCTCTGGGCTCAATCAGCCTCTCAATAAGGAGGAATGACTGCCCTCTAGCCAAGGCTAAAAACGTGGAAAGGATAGTTCTTTGAAAACAACAACAACAACAAAAAACTTGATAATTATGTCTTCAATTTCATGGTGAGGTTACTTTTTGTACAGAAGTTTTTTCAAGTCCAATTTCTTATTTCTTATTTTTACTTTGGAAGCATAATGAAGACTCCACAGCTTAATCTGATTTATAAATATGTGATTGTTTTCTTCTTAATTTTTTATAGTTTTAATTACTATATTTTAGTGTAAAACACATTTTATGTTAAATATTGTACATAATCTCATGTAAAATCCAATAACATTACTTAAAACATAAGCACACATTTATATCAATCTACATTAAAGAAGAGACTACTTATTCTCCACTTAATTTTTCTGACACAATTGCCAAAATTAAATTGACCAGAGGTATGGAGTTTACTTATAGATTTCTAGTTTTCTTCCATTGTTGTGTTGTTCAATCTTATTTGTATATATACTACCTGAATATTCAAATAATTATAATGATTAAGGTAATAGGATATGTCAATGTCAGTAAGATATAATATGTAATGACAGAACATTTTTACTTAATTTTATGAGACATTAACAAGATCAACTAGTGAAAAAAATTGAAGCACAACATTTTTAGGAAAAAAAAAAAACACTTTTTTTTTTTTTTTACCTTGGATTGAACCAGAGGCACTTCAGCACTAATCCACATCCCCATACCTTTTCATATTTATTTAGAGACAGAACCCCTCAAAGTTGCTTAGAGCCTCACTAAGTTGCTGATGCTAACTTTGAATTTATTATTTTTCTACCTCTACCCTTGAGCCACTGGGATTTTAGATATGTGCCACCATGTTTTGTTAGTTTTTGTGTTTTATAAAGATGAAATATTGTTAACTTGCATTATTTAAAATCATTCTTACTTATTAACAGAAGGGTTAATAATCAGAATTATCAAAGCAGAGAATCAAGGTGCTGCTTGTGAGGATGATAGGTAACCCTCTGAAGTTCACCAGCCATCAGCTAACTTTTTCTACCAGAAAAACCCAGATAAGCCCAGCTTGAATTAATAAAGCAGCACAATCAAAATCTAATAAGCTTTAGAGTGAATCATTCACCATTTATAATTGGAAACCAAGATTCTGTCACATACTTGGAGAAAATTCTGTGGAAAACAGCAGTTGCCTTATTGGTACTGTTTTCCTTTTTCCCTAAGTTAAGTCTGGACCATTATTGAGGTGCTATTAGCTTATGCAGACATGTATACATCAGATTGATGCAAAAACTGTCACAATACCTCATACAAACTGAGGAAACAATATCACAGCCTAGGTAGGCATTAGGTCAAAGGCTAAGTTACAAAATAAGATGTTTGTCTTTAATATATTTAAGTTTTAGAGTCAACGCTGTGAAAAGATATACCAAAATGAGACATCCAACTCTTGGAACTCTCTGTTATGCTATCTGACATCTGAAATGGGAATGAGTCTGTGTCCAGCATCAAATAGAAAATAAAAATCATTATATTTTATACCTTGTCTTTTGGTCTTACTTCTCTTTCTGAGGGCAGTGCCACTACTGCTGTTTGGTTTTGTGGAAAAGCATTTATTAGAAAGTGTATTCTCATATCTCTTGTATGGAATGCAGGGGTCCAGGCACTTTGACTCCCCAAGGACAGGGAAGCCATATTCTCAAAATGGAATGTGATCATTATGAATTAAGTTGTGCTAGAGCATTAAAATTGAGGGAGTTGTGAGGATGGAGTTCTAAATACATATATATTCTTTATCAGTAATTTTATATTTGTCTAATAATAAGAATACTCTAGATATATTCAGTTTTGTGATTAAAATAAATTTCAACTATGTCTTTTTTTTATTTTGTATACTAAAATAGTTAAATCTACACCTGTGCCTAACATATTATTTGTAGTTGGAGATTAGGGGAGTGCTTCCCAGTTGAGAGCTCTAACTGTCTTTTTAGAAATTAGATCAAGAGACTTTAATAAAAAATTTATTGCCCTTTATATAGTTTTCAGTAATTAACTATATGTATGCATTTAATTCATACATTGAAATTATCCTATATAAAAGGCTTAATGTAAATATCCTATTGCCAGGCTAGACTCCATAACTTTTGGATAAACTTGCCTTTTAAAAAAGCTGCTGTCTGTACTCAATTATAATCACCTTTAAAAAATGAAGTAAATGCACACAAGAACATGCCTATCTTGACTCATTCTGTCCTCATTCATTCCTGGAGGTGATGCCATCTACTGTTATTAGATAGTAGGCTTAGTGGATTCAGACTAGGAGAGAAGCAGTTTCCAATCAGGTGCTCTTGGATGATAATTGATTAATCCAAATTATGATAAGTACAAAAGCTATGACTTACACTATCTGATTGAGTTTTAATTTCTGGAGCTTGTCATTCTTTCAGATTCATTTCTAGGCTTTCTTCACAGTGCTCAGGAGACTGAAGTTCTGCTTCCACCTAGATAATAAAAAAATCTATTGGGAAAATGCAAGTCACCCTGAAAGCCAGGCAATAGTTACTGTGCAGGGTATTGAGACTGTATGTGTACACTGGAAAGGGAGAAGCACTCTGAAATATTGTGTGGAGATTATCTGGAGAGTAGTTGGACGCCCTGAACCTGAAATAAATCTCCTGAGACATCCTTCACTTAAGTCTCTCTCTTTTTTTTTTTTTTTGACTATTGGCAATACTGTTACATGATAATGGGCATGCAGTCATTTCTTTTACTTACTCATTTTAACTCCTTGAATTTATATCCAGAATTAATTTAACCATGTTATATGTTATTTCTGTTTTAAATAGTCAAGGAGTTTACATTATTTTCACAAGTGACTTTTTTAAACTTACATTTTCACCAACAGAGTGCAAGGGTTTTATTTTTTTCCATATCCATTGCTTCTTTATTCTTTGTTTGGTATTAGATTATTGACAAAACTATTCTCTTTTTTTGGGGGGTAGACACTTGGGATTTAACTCAGACGCACATCCCCAGCCCTATTTTGTATTTTATTTAGAGACAGCATCTAACTGAGTTGCTTAGTGCCTCACTTTTTCTGAGTCTGGGCATTGAACTCGAGGCCCTCCTGCCTCAACTTTCCAAGCTGCCAGGGTTACAGGCATATGCAACTGTGACTGGTGATGAAAGCTACTCTAACACCTGTGTTCAGTATACAATTGTCCACTATTTGACTTGTTTATCAAATATGTCAGGGAAGATTGTGGAGTCCAGTTTGTCAAGTATCCACAGAGAGAGTGTGTGGAAACCTTTTCTGGGAATTAACAAATATATGTGCTTTATAACCCCTTATCTGAACTACTGCTTGGGATTTTAGAAGCCCATTTAGATGCTTGCAAATCAATAGTAAACAAATATTTTGTTATCTAGGGGAGATTTGCTTATGATCAGTAAGCTTCATTCCCAGAACTTGAGCATATGGAATGGCTTTTTATTTGGGGTCCTCTGCCTAAGTCTCCTACTTTTCTTTCTCTAGAGTGTTTTCTTATATGTGAGGTAACTGGTTTCTTCTATTGAATGGAAGATGTTGAGATATTACATCAGTCAATAAAGAAAAATTTTCCTGCTGGGAAAAATTGGCTGTCATGGAATTTTTAGAGGGGCAAGCTGAATTTTTAGAGGGGCAAGCTCTTTGTGTGCTGAACACCCATAAATGCATAAACCAAGTTATTTGTGATTTAACTTCTATGTCCCAATCCCAGGTTCTTAAGCACATGGAAGCCTTTGGAAGAACATAGATAAGTATTATTTTTTTTCTGTATTCTTAGTGGTATTAATGTGAGGATTCTTCTTCAGCACAAGCAAAATTAAGATCTAAAGCACAGAAAACAGTTTAGAGGTAGGGTGTTATATATATGGTCCCGATCTTCCTCTTCTTGGGGTTTCACTAGCTGGTGGTAATTCTGTTCCAATTATGTAGCACATTGCCTAAGGCTGGACTGAGATCCCAGCCTACCCTAGCTTTTTAAGATCATCAAAGGGTAGACATTTTCCAAGTTGTACAGTTTATATAAATCTTTCAACTCATTTTTTTACTTTGCCTAAGAGGAACTTGAAATATAATATTTCCATTTAATGTATTCATTAATGGAAAGTGAGTCAGGAGCTACTACTTATTTATATTCCCAACATTGCCCTCACTTAATGTATGCCTTTTATCATTGGGCTATTATTGTAATCGTGTGTTTTGCAGATTGTACACAAACTACACCAGTGAATTCTGCCCCCAAGTCGATCTTTCTCCAGGTTGGCCATGTCAACCATTCACATGTGATGTTGTTCTTGAGGTGTTTAGATTTATGTTGACCTTTCAATTCCTATTAAGTATACATAAAGTTTTACATACATATACATTCACCTATGGATTTTGTTTTTTATTATTGTACAATAAGTTGTTCTTTAAATTCAGAATTTTCAGGTTGCTGGTTTCAAATATAACATAACATTCCAGATGAATTTTAGAATTTTTTCTCTGGTCACTTCTCTCATTAAAAGTAAAATATGCTAATATTTTAATGAAGTGATATTGTAGATTTAGGGGAAATTTTACATCTTGGTAATGATGAGTTTTATCATGTACACAATGATGTGTATAATAAAGTCTTTTATGTTCTTTTGTATATTTTTATTTTCTCAAACTCTACATATTTTTATACATGCATGAATGCAAAATAACACATGTATGTGACATCTACATAAAATTATGTGATGACTCACATATTTGTCAAACTGGATGTATTATGATGAAAATGGGTTTTGAAAATCATTTTCTCACTGTATTCCCTTTGCCTTTCTAACACTATTCTTGTTATATCTTTCTCAATGTACATTGTCTTTTCTCCATGTCCTGGATTTCAGCTGTTTGTACCAATAGGGCCATATCCTTATATGTTATCATGGTTCAGATGTGCAGTAATTTTAATAAGCATATGCTTCTGCTGGGGAATAGACATATATTTTCAATACCCCTTTCCTAAAATAAATAACAATTTTTACTCTCTCTTTAGTTCCTTAGAATTTACTTGCTCCATGTTTTTACTTATACTATTTAATTTTTGTGCCACAGATATGATTTTAATTGCTATTTTCAAATTTCTAAAGCTATTGAGCTATTTTTTATTTATTGAACAGTATGTTTCCTTTTAAAAGGTGGCTATTGATCTCTTCCCTTCCTTTTATTGGCACCGAGCATTGAATTCAGAGGCACTTAACCCCTGAACAACATCCTAGATTTTTAAAAATATTTTCTTTTGATACATGGTCTCACTTGATTGCTTAGGCCCTTACTAAACTTCTGAGACTGGATTTGGACTCACAATTCTCTTTCCTGAGTATCCTGAGCTGCTGGGAGTATAAAAATCTGCCACCAATCATAGCTCTTACTTTCTCTATTTTGGAGTCTCTGTGTTTGATATTCTTTCTATTTTTATTTACTATTTTGCTGCCCAGTTTTAAAATCAGGGATTCTTAACTACTGTGCAACATCCCCTAATATTTTTATTTTATTTTTTAAGTTTTAGACAGGGTCTCTAATTTGCTTATGGGCTTGGATGTGTTGCTAAGGCTTGGGATCCTCTTTCCCTAGCTTCTGTTACTCCTTTTTTATATGTGAGGCATACATTTTGTCATATGTGAGGCAATTAGTTTTTTCCCCAATTTGTTACTTCAGTTTGTACCCTTTAATGGTATCATATTATAAATATGATTTGCATTTAAGTATTTTCCTGTTTTGTTATAAAGGTATCATTTAGGGGCTGGGGATGTGGCTCAAGCCATAGCGTGCTCACCTGGCATCCGCGGGGTGCTTGGTTTGATCCTCAGCACCACATAAAAAAAAAATTAAATAAAGATATTTTTTCCTCCAAAAACTGAAAAATAAATATTAAAAAATTCTCTCTCTCTCTGTCTCTCTCTCTCTCTCTCTCAAAAAAAAAATAAATAAATAAAGGTATCATTTAACTTTGAAATAAACAACCATATTTCTGTCTCTTAATGTTATTATTATTTAATATTCTTCATGATTAAAAAAGGTGTGTCATACTACTCAGACACATTCACAGCCATTTCTAAAGTTTATTTTGAGTAAGCATCTCACTAAGATGCTTAAGCTGATCTTAATTTTGCAATATTTCTTTTTCTTCCAAGTAGCTGGTATTACAATCACCAACCATTATGTACACTGTATAAATTTCTTTCTTGTAAAAACTATGGCATATCTTATATTTTTCTTTTATATTAAGGTATATTTTACCAGTGAATGATTTATTAACTAATACCAGGAAATGATACAATGGCATTTTTATTATGCAGATACTGCATTGTTTAAGCAGATTTTTTTGGAAAGTTTATCTTTTTTTTCTCCTTTATGGTAGTTCTGTTTCTGTTATATCATTGTCTAAATGGCCAGAGTCTTCTGAAGTATTCTGTCTTTAGTTCCACAGGGCTAATAACTCACCTCATCATGATATCTATATTGATTGCTATAATGTTAAATCCAATAGTCATATGTAGCACAATGTTTTCATTAATGATGGATTTTATGTACTCTAATGGCTAAATTATAACCTAGGTGTGTAGTGGTATTATATACCATGTAGAATTAAGTAAGTACCCTGCATCATTAGTAAAATAACAGAATCACCTTATGGTGCATTTTCTATAATGTATCCACATAATTAAATGAGGCATCATTATACTTACCATACATTTTACAAGTATATAATATATAAATATAAAAATTTTACTTATAAAATTTACCAGAGCTCTATTAATTTTAGTTGTGTTCTCAATGCAACATTTGGAATTACTGATACTTTCTATGCTATATTCAGTGTTAATATGTTCAAGTATTACTCCTTTGTTAGTATTTTCCCTATACACTCTACCTATAAAAATTGCCTTTCTCAAAATATTGAGACTGATATTTAGTGAATGAATTCTTTTATTTTGAATTAATCATTTAATAGTGTAATTTCAGGTACCCTATATTTTTTTGTCTCCCTTATGCTCTTCCCCACCAACTTTTATGAAATTAATTTGATTATATTTAACAATGCAAATACTTGATCGGCATCACAGTCTACCGATCAATGAATTATTACAAGTGGAACATACTATATAACTACTATTTCTATTGAGAAATAGAACATTAATGATGCTGCAGAGAACAGCTTCGCGTCCTCTTGCTTTCACTATACACTCCAGTCACCCTCGGGGTAACTTCAACATTTTTGTTTCAACTAGTTATTTTAAAGTATTATTCTTTAAACAAACAAACAAATAAAAAACAATTGGGACCATTTATTTATTTTGTTAATGTGGGGAGCCATTCTGACACGTGATTGGGTGACTCCCGTTAAGGGCCTGAGGCACTCTGGCTGTGTCGGACCTTACCCGACCCTTTCCTGATGAGAGAGCCCATCCGTGTGGGGGTGTGCGTGACCACTGACCCCGGAGACCCAATCACTGACCCTGACCTTGGAGTACAGCCCCCCCTCAACCTTCATTGGATGGAATTCTCCCCTGAATCTCTTGTCCCACAAATAAAAGGCTACTCCCCGGCGTGTTCGCTCTCTCTCTCTCCTGCTAGCCCAGAGTAATCCTCGCAGCCCTGCTGGGCGGCTGGAGGTGGGGAAACAGGGAGGCGAGCCCTCTCGGACCTAGCATTAAAATAAGGTACTGTCTGTGTGTTTTATTTTGATCTCTTCTAACTAACTTAATGCCAGAACCTCATTAATGAAACCACTGCGCAGGCCGCGTGGTAGATGTTAATTGTACAAGAATTGAGTAAAATATGTATCTCATTGTGTAGGAAACAAAATCTTACACCAATTATGCCTGAAGTTTTTTGGTGGAGCAAATAGGAGGGTGATCCAGGAGTCAAAAAAAGAGGGGTAGCTCAAAATATCAGGGATGGAGCAGGAAGAGTTCAGTTGTGAGAGGTTACCTGAGTATAAGGATTGTGGGATGGTTTGAAGAAGAAGAAAAAAAAAAGATTAGGTATGAGTTACTGGAGACAATCTGAGGGAGCTCAGACGGAACAGGTTCAGAAGTAGAGGACCAGCAGATTTAAATTGGATGAGCAGTGCATGGAGAGGGATAAATTCAAAGTCTTTAAAGAAAATGAGAGTGACATTTCTGGTAAAGCTCTAAGAGCAGGAAGCCAGGTGTGTGGCATACTTGTTTGATTACAGCATTCTGGTTTTTAGGAATGTCCAAATATGAGGCCACTGGGGTAAGTATCCTGCTGCCGCAATATTTCCTGTCTTCTTCCCCATGGGATCAACCTCTTTTCTCATCTAATACACAGTTAGCAGTTTCTTCATCCTCCTTAGATCCATTCTTTTAGTCCTTAACCTTTCTTCTACTTGTTCCAATTTGCTTTTTCTTTCATTGTGTCCACATTCAGATCCTTGATTCTCAAGGATGCCACATACCTTATGCTTTACTCTGACATTGTTGTGGGACTGGGCATGGGCTCATGGGAATCTTGGTAACCAGGGCTCTGACTTAGACAGTGAAATATGGCGGCAGAAGCAGTGTATTTTCATGATGAAAACAGCAGTGGCAGTAACCTGTTGGAAAGTTCACAATATTTTGGTGTCCAAGAGTAGAACTGATGACTCATTGAGTTATACCTATGTAGGCAGTACCAAATCAATTTTCCACAAGGCTTGTAATTTCAGTTATTTTTTTTTGCCTTTCTATTTCATGTTCTCCTTCCTGATTGATATGCAATAGTGAATTTGCTTTTTGTAAACTTGTCTCTATAGTCATGATTTATACTCCTTTTTGTAAATTTACATAATGGTTTAATATTTCCTCTTTAATTAAGTGAATTTAGAAATATTTTGACTGTAACATACTCTTTTGGTATGCCTTCTTTTCCTCACAAATATAAACCACTTTCATTCTGTCATATCAACTTTTTGCTACATATGTACTTTGCAAGTATTTTCTCTCACTTTATATTTTATCTTGGATACCTGAGTGTTCCTTATCTACAATATTAAAAATTGGCCTTCACATACATAAATCCATGAAAATAAACAGGAAAGGGTCTTAAAAATTGAGTAATATAGGTCACTGATATAGTTTCTCTTTTCCCAGTATTCAAATAAGTACCATGCACATTCATTTTAAGAGGATTACCAAGGAGAGGCAGAAAGTATAAATAGAGTATTAGTTGAAATAATCCAAAGCTCAATGTAATTGAGTGGGTTTACAGGGTTTCAAGAAAAAATAAGTAAAACTTCCACTCTGTTCACAGCTATGTCCTCTGCTCTGCATCTGGAGACAGTGTATGATGTCACATTTTAATCTGTCATAGTCAGTTTTGTGCATAATTAACCTGTCTTGCTACTTTCTCCAGGATCAGTGTCCCCTCTCTTCCTTCTTCCACTGTGCATGAAATTTTATTTTTTGTGATTCTGTCAAACACTCTGTGCAAGAATAAAAATAAGCTCAATGGAGGATCTAACATCTATGTTGCTATAGTTCTGATTCTATGAGGCTTGGATGTTGTAACTTGTTATGACAGCACCATTCTCTCTCTCTCTCTCTCTCTCTCTCTCTCTCTCTCTCTCTCTCTCTCTCTCTCTCTCTCGCGCTCTCTCTGTCTCTCTCTGTGTGTGTGTGTGTGTGTGTGTGTGTGTTTGTGTAGTCTCTCTTTATTCTTTTGAAGGCTGTATCACTATTAGGAGAACAGAAACATTTGTAACCACAGAAAAAATACAATAGCCATTAAAAGCTGGAATGATTTTCTTCCAGAGTTTCTGAAGGAGTGTGTCTTTGCTAAAATTTGTTATTAATCCTCTGTCTTGATAATAAAAACATCCGTAACTATAAAAAATGAGTTTTTTTATTATTTTAAGCTGTTATATTTCTGATTATTTCCTTTAGTAACAATAGGAATCTAGGGACTTTTTTTTGCAAGTTTAATTGACAATGTAACCAAACTGAATCCTTCTAAAATGGTAGGTATCAAATAAAAATACTCGTTCTCCAGGTTGTTTATATATATTTGCAAGTTTAATTTAAAGCTGCCTAGCATATTTTCAGAAACAGAATGAGCTTGGTAAGGCAAATTCTTCAGCATTTCATTTATTTATTTATTTATCTATCTATCTATGTATTTATTTAATATCTTACCTGCTGCTTACTGCAGATGTGACTCTATCTTTTATATAACTTCTCATTCTTTATAAAATATTTTCTTCTAACATACTTTTTAATATATTTTATTTTTGCAGTTTTCAAAAATGTAGGGCTGATTCTGAAAAACTTCCTGAAAATACGTTTTTATTTTTAAAAATTGGAAGAATTTTTTTCTTGCTTCTGTCATCTACTTAATTGAGAACAGAAAATTTACTGGTTCCTGTTTCTTTCACTTTTTTCACTGAGTGGATATATTTGTGTCTCTTTGGTGGTCTTGTTTTTTTGTTTTGTTTTGTTTTGTTTTGTTTCTGAATTATAGATTTTTGAGATTCAAACCAATGTTTTTAATATGTTAAAAGTAAGGTATATACCAAGTAGCTTACTTGTGTCTCTTGCTATTTAATTTTGTTTTTTCCCCAAATGATTTATAACAGAGCTAAAAAAGTAGATATTTTCAAGGTCACCATAAAGGAAGTGTGTAAAAATAGAAAAAAGTTAGACAAAATGGAAAAGTCAACAAAATATATGCACTTGGGCTTCTGACTAATGTGATGAATTTCTGGCTGAATGTTATCTAATGTGCTGTCATTGTGTACATAAAAATTTGAGAGTGAAGACTTAAATTCAGAATGGTCACATAGAACTGTTTTTCATCTCTAATGTGTCTTAGAGTATTTACCAGGGGTATTAAAGGATCTCTATACTCCTTATTGTGTAGTGTTCAGTGACTTTGAAACCGTTTATGAATTCACGTTCCTGAAAACTTTAAGAAGCTGAGAAAAAGTGTCTTTTAAAACATGAATCAATCAGTATAAAAGAATACTATATTCTGTTGTTTAAATGGGATCTCAACCTATAAATAGTGATATTAAAAATCTATACTTAGAAATATGTGCACGTAGCAAAGAAAATTTACCAAAAACTACATACCTATTAATATTGCGTCCAAAATGTAACTAACAAGATTTTATAATTTGTCAGTATTATCTATTAAATTCTGTATGTGCTTTATTATTGTCAAAGTTTTACCACACTGCCTAAATTTTGTAATATATTAGAAATCTTCTCTTTTATTTTGGTACCATTAATTGAACCTAGGTACACTTAAGCATTGAGATAAATCCTGTGCTCCCATGCCCTTTTTATATTTTTATTAGAGACAGTGTTTTGCTGAATGACTTAGAGCCTTGCTAAGTAGCAGAGGCACTATTTGACCTTGTGATCATCCTGCCTCATCCTCCCAAGTCACTGGAATTATAGGTGTATACCACCATGTCTAACACATATTAGCAACCTTAAGATTGACACTTGTTTCTCTTTGTTTTATAATAACCTATGGTTATTTTGTACAAAAAATTATGCAATGTATTTTGGGATGTATAATGTGTACATAAACATTTATAGTACTTGCACAAAGGGTACAAGAAAATAAACAGTCTGTGGTAAGGTTTTTATTTTGTATTTAGTAAACTCATATAATATTGGCTCTAATTAAATTGAGATAAGATGGAAATTATAATTTTCTTAGCCACCAGTAAAAATGAAATATAGTGTCATTGAAATACTAGGAAAGAATAAGCTGAGTGGAATAATTATTTGTTGAAAATTATTGATGGCCCCATTCATCCTAATGGTCCAAAATAAGAAATAACTCAAATGTTCTTGAATGTTGAAATGAACAATTTGTAGTGCATCCATAAAATACAAAATCACTCATCAATATAAAGGAGCACTTTACTGAAGCACACATGCTTATTGACTCTTACAGCAGCTGTATTTAAAATTATATTGCATTATGCCAGGCAAAATAAAATTATAGTTTTTATAATACATTATAATAACATCATTCTGGGGAAAACAAAGTTGCATGTAAAAGAAAATGTTTTTTTTTTGGGGGGGGTAATGATGTAAATAATCTGTGCTTAAAAGTAGTGAAGGATTTAACATTCTAATTTGTTAAAACTGTATAATGTATTTCTATGACATTCAAGATATGTACATATGACATCACCAAAAAATAAATATACAAGGAGGATGGCTGGCCTATGTTGTGAAATGGGTAGAAGCATGGAAAAAATTAAAATGGCATAAAATATGCAGGTATTAAATTTGGGTAACTGGTAAAATATTTACTTTTTTAAGATACATTTTACATTTATGTAATAAAACATTCCCATGCTAGTTATTAAGAACCTTTTTGCTCTTTGGGATAGTAGATGAAAAAACTGATTTAGACTGTCCTGAGCAAGGCTGATTCAAAATGTGTTTACTTTTGAATAACTTCTGAATCTTTACATAAATGCTTTATGTGGTTTTTTATGTGCATCATACTTTAATGAAAATTTTAAAAGTTATGCTTCTGAAATAATTATGTTTCTCAGAATACTAGTAACAATTTATGATTTGGTATAAATCTCAAATTGGTTTTCTTTCTATTTTAATATTTTATCATTCTCAAGCATTTACCCATGTTCTAACACTTGGACATAACTTTATTTATTTATTTAATTCAGCAACCATTTGGTAAACATTATTTTTTATTCATTTTTTTCCCCTCAGTACAGAGGATGGAAGTAAGTATCACCAAATACACACACACACACACACACACACACACACACACACACACACACACCAGTGGGGAGATATATATATTCATTCACTGGTAAAATATTCACTTTGTGAATATATTTTTTTTCTTTTAAATGACACCATGCTATGTTACCTAATGTCAGGTGTGAAGATTCAAGTTCATAATCTCAGCATTTTAATAGGCTGATGTGAGAGAATTAATATATTGAGAATAAAAAATATAAAGGGGAGGTGAATGATGCTCAGTGTGTAGGCACTGCTGAGTTTAATCCTTGATATTAAAATTAAAAAAATCTTTGAACTTTTGTTTATTTGTCTTTCATAAGCATAGACAGCAAGTTTAGGTCCCCATTAAGAAAGTTTAGAGTGTGATGTCTTTTCAGTATCTGCCGTGTCGTTGAGTGGACCCAAGGTGTCCACAGGTTCCATGTTTTTTGAATTACCTAGAGAATGCTAACCTGTGTGTAATCCCCTCTTCCTACAGAGTAGCTTGTGGTCAGGGAATGGAACACCTTGTTGGACTAGCTGGATACTCTAGATACTCTAGAGATTACAGGAATATCCTTTATAGTTTTCATCTAAATAATTCAGATATTGGAATATTAATAATATTTTCCCCAAATGTTAGGTTCAGCTCCCGAGAAACACATTACTGCTCAGATCTATTGATTCTGTAACTGAAAAGAAAGGGAAATATGATTTTTGTCCTCCTTTTTTCTTACTGATGTAGGGAAAATTGAGTATAAGGGGCCAGAATTTGAAATGAGAATAATCCGCAGCAAGGATTTAGAAAAAAAACAAACAAAGAAACAACAACAACAAAAAAACTAGTGTGTTTGTGCAGATGTCTTCAAGGAAAAACTCAGTATATGCCAATTGGAAGACATAATGTAATGTCTCAAGTTTGGGGTGGTATCTAAATATTTAAATAAATAGGATGGTGGGTTTAGCATGTCTCACTTAGTCTAATATTTTTATTACCTATAAAATGCAATTCATCACTAACATTTGAAAGATTAAAAAAAGTTGCCAAAGAGAAAAGATAGAGGCAAATTTCAAATAAAATTGTATTCAAACTAAGGTAATTTTTTGAGCCTGAAAAAGAACATCATTGAAGGTAAGTGAGATCTTAGTTGTATCTGTGGCTATAATTTTTATTGCTGTGGAGCTATTTCTAGAATGTCAGATTGGAAAAAATTCAGAGATAGGTAATAAGCAGCTTTTGTTTTCCTAAATCTATTTTGCAATACCTCAAATTTATCAAATATAAGATATGGATGCATTCAAAATCTTAGGCTGTCAAGGGTTTCTTTTTAGAAGAAATAGCAAATAAATAAGGTGACGTGAAAATGGACCAAAGGAAGTTAGAGCATTCATATCTTTCTTGGCATATTGTGACATGCCAGTAATCACAACAACCTGGAGGTTGAGGAAGAAAGATCAAAGCTGAAGCTTAGTGTAGCAACTTAGTGAGAGACTGTCTAAAAAAAGATAAATAAAAGGTCTAGAATATATCTTAGTTGTAGAATACTCCTGTACCAAACAAAAAAAAAAAAAAATCAAAACTCCGAATGAAGTATCCTTTTCCCTGAAGCCAATGAATACTCAGGAGTTTTAACAAGACGGCTCAGTATTCTTAGATTTTCATATAAAGGAAATTATCTAAAGAATACCAACCTGTTTTTTTTAACAAATATTTTGTTCTTACCCCTGAATGTAAAAGTGTTCAATTAAATATTATTTTATGTAAAACAATGGGAATATTCAGAATGAGTATCTGAGTCAGCATATTTAAAATAGTGAGGATCTTCTAAATTTTATTGGGAAAGGGGCTCTTCTATGGCAGAACATAAAAATTGGAGGTAATATCTTCAACCACTTATTTCCTCAAATGGCCTATATACTGTCCCTTTTTCCTCTGACATTTTTTTAGATTCTATGTAAGGTTTCAATTGTCATCTTCCAGATTTATATAATTTATAACAAGCTGGTATACATAAGTGTTCTTTTTTATCAGAATAAGTAACTTGAATGAGTAAATGTAGAGACCCCTAATTTATAGGAAATTAATTATAAATATGAATATTGTTCTATTCTGGGGCTTGAAACTGGCACCTAAGTTAGTAAAATTTGATAGTAGGGAACACCAAACTTGTGGGATCTGTACTAGATGGTATCAGAACTGAATTATTGCACTACTAGTTGTTGAAATATTGGTTGTTGTGCAAGTTTGCACATTTGGTATCAAAAGTGGTTGCAGAGTCAGGAAAAGGTGGCACAAACCTGTAATCATAGTGATGTGGAAAAATGAGGTAGGATAAAAGTAAATATGATTCAAGACTCAGTAATTCAGAGACCCTAAGCAACATTGTAAGCCCATTTATCACAATAAAAAAATCAAAACTTCTTGAAATGTAGAGTGCCCCTGGATTAAATCTTTAAATTAAAAAAAATAATAATAATACTGAATCAGAAGAAAGACATCACAGATCAGAATGTTATACTAATTTCATGTATGTGTTTGTTCACTAGTGATAACTGAGACCCTGGTAAAAGGAGTATTTCCAAGCTGTCAGAGAGGCATTTAGGGTGCAAGAGCCTTTCAGAATTTTTTTCTTAACAGCTTAGTATTCTCTCAATTTCTACTTTGAAATGAGCCAAGTGAGGATACAGTTTCACAGTGAGAGTGGTTTTACAAATCTGGGAATGTTAAACCTGATATGTCAGTTTCCTTATGAACTGAGAGATTAATAGTCTATTCAATTAATTTGCTTTTTTATTTTTATTTTTTGTTATAACTTTGTGCCATGTGATTCAAGTTGACCCAAGTACCTAAGTGTTTTGTAATAGTTTGATAGTTAAAAATTTTATTCTTTTGTTTTAGAAGTGAGTTGTGATGTTGTAAAAGTAATTTTTGAAATACAGTATAGATTTATGGTATATTTAAATAATGAGAAGATAGACAACTTTGGAGATAAACATTCAAATAATTATGTGGACTGTTGAAAGTTTTGGTGTGTCTTTAGTGATCCCTTATGTCTTCTGCACACTAAGGTGACCACTGTCATATGAGTATAGTTATTACTTACAATTTTGCTATGCATATCTCAAGTATCATTGATTTGTTTGGTTGTTCTTCTTTTGAATATTCAATAACTAATTGCAAGTATTATTTATCCTTTGGAATTATGTTGGATTTTTTCCCACTTTTTTTGCTTCAGTGTTTTGCTTTACATGTGCTGCTGGCTGTGTTTCATTATACCAAAATTATCCACCAATTTTACTGCTTAAAATGAATTATTGGTGCTGGGGATATAGCTCAGTTGGTAGAGTGCTTGCCTTTCATGCAAAAAGCCTTGGGTTCAGTCCTGGGCACCACAAAAAATGTATCTTATTGAATGGTTGACATCACTACCATTTGTGAAAGCCACCTCTTTTAACTCTCATTAAAATTTGTATGAAATTAAATACTATGTCATTAATCATATGGTTTATGTGTTATGTATTTCTTCATTTTTATTTCAGGAACCATTGACATTAAGGGATGTGGTCATTGAATTTTCAAAAGAGGAATGGAAATTCCTGGACCCTTCTCAGCAGACTTTATATGGAGATGTGATGTTAGAGATCTGTAAAAACCTACTCTTTATTGGTGAGCCTAAATTTCATTCAGAATTTTTAATTAAAAACCAATATTTATTTTTTTAACTTCATAGAGTATCTTATGGTAGCTTCTATTCTGCATTAAAAAGTTTGCTTCTTGTTTTTAGTACAAAGATTGGGCATTTGTTTATGTAGAAAAGAAAATGTTAAAGATTTTTTTTTTCTTTTTAGGTGTAACTTATCTTTTCTAAGTAGTGATTACAATGTAGAGAATGAAAATGGTTTCAAAGTATTTTAGTGTTTTTGTCTAGAAAAAAATGTTTGAGAAAATAATTTTGTAGACTCTTATAGGATATTTTCTCTTTCTTTTTTTCCTAATGAGGGTAACATTAAAAAGACTTCTTTAGTTACCAAGAAAATAACAAAATGTGACATATTCCATCAAAAAAAATATTGATGTCTCTAATCTTTGGTCACCACTTGGTCTCCAATGAAATAACCTTGGGATTTGAAGAGAAAAGTGACAGTAGACATTTCAAATTAGGTAGAAATCAATGAAGCAAAGAATATAGATAAGAGGTCAAAAATTAAAGAGGAATTCACATTTTAAAATGTTAATTGATAAGCTAAAATCTGACAGAAAATGTTTTTTCAAACCTTGGTTTGTTTCAGTTGCAATCATTAAAGAGCATTTCATACTCTCTGTTTACCATGCATATCAATTATTTAAGCTCCTTCTTGTTCTTCAGTGATCTCCCTACATTTCAATTAACAAAATATTGTAGGAAAATCAAAAGAAGAGGGACTGGGCATGTGGCTCAAGTGGTAGCTCGGTTTCCTGGCAGGCATGCAGCCTGGGTTCGATCCTCAGCACCACATACAAACAAAGATGTTGTGTCCACCGAAAAAAATAAATATTAAAATTCTCTCTCTCTCTCTCTCTCTCTCTCTCTCTCTCTCTCTCTCTCCACACACACACACACACTCTCTCTCTCTCTTTTATAAAAAAAAGAAAATCAAAATAACACACAGATAAGTGACAGGAAATGTGGCATAGTGACAGAGAGGCCAAACTGCCAAGCTTTATTTATATCAACAGGTTAATTTAGGTCATTGGCATCACTAGGACATACTGTTCACTTTATTACTAGGCAGATTACAAACTTATCAACATTATGCAGCTTATTTATCAGTTATATACTAAGTTGCAATGTGCAGTGTTAGGAGTTTGTGTAGCTCTCAAGAAAGTCTGTTGTATAAACTTACTGTTTTATGGACAGATTTAGACTCAGTGAACCATTGTGCTTGTCTAAAAAGAGAGTTTCTTTATTCCAAGGAGTTGTGTGCCAGAGATTATGTTTCAGGCTGATAATACTCTGGTGCAGAGCCTTTTCAAGCAGGGCACTGCCGTAGCAGATTTACATTACACATGTATTTAATTACTTGACTAGTTCCTAGGGAAAATTGCAGGGCATTCTAAGGTGGGGAAACAAAGTCTTGTCACCCCTACAAATTATTCCACAATGACTGTGAGGATATGCATAACCTGGCATTTATTTGCATTTGGAGGCTCCCTAGAAAATCTGCTCATTTCCAAATATCTCTAGGCAAACCATTGTAAGATATTAATATTACAGGAGAGTTTCTTTAATATAATTTAAATATTTATTCATTCAAATTTTTCTCATCAGAACTTTATATGAATGCTTATATTGAATATTCTGTAAAGTTTTTCTGCCATGTAATGAATAGCAGTATTTCACAATACCTGCTCCTAGTGGTTCTGTAAGTATAGCTGATCAATGTGGTTTAAAGAAGAATTTTCAGGGCTGGGGCTGTATTTTAGTGGCAGAGGGCTGGCCTCACACATGTGAGGTATTGTGTTTTATCTTTAGCACTACATAAAAATAAATGGATGAAATAAATGCATTCTATCCATCTATGGCTACAAAAAATTAAAAGAAAGATTTCTATTGTAATACAATTATTCATAATATTGTAGGTAACATTTCTCTAATTCTTGTGTCTTTTTTGACTCTCACTCTTTAGAGAGCTTCAGTGTTGTTCATTATGTTTTCTCACATTAGTGATACTGTTTTTGTTTTTATATCTATATGTAATAATTGAATAGAAATTATCATGACTTGTCACTTTAGGACAACATTAGATAAAATTAAACTGCATGTGACCCATATGCCAATTTTCAATCAAGTTTTCCATGCTTTTACTTACAAGTACAAATAATACCCCTGTTTTATATATGATTGTATATTGCCTTGATTATTTACTCTGCTTTTGTGCTTAATCATGTAATGTATCTAAAGTTTGTTTATATATATATATATATATATATATATATATATATATATATATACACACACACACACACACACACACACACACATACATACACACATACACACATACACATAGAGCAGATTGAACACAGAGGTTCTTGTAATATTGAGCTACATCATCACCCCCTTTTGACTTTTAGTTTGAAATAGACTCTTGCTAAGTGGCAAAAGTTGGAATTGTATTTCCATGTTTCAGCCTTCCAAGTAGCTAGAATTAATGGCATATTCATCATCTCTACATATATAAATCTGTTCTTTTGTCTAGGAGTAAGACATTAGCTTTTTAAATGTACTATAAAGATGTTTATAATTCTTTTATCTTTTATATATTTGTCAAATATGTAATTGTGTTCAAAACTGTATATCTATGATGAATTATTATCTTATATATTTTAAATTTACTGGTCAGTTCTGTTCATTCAAATTTTTTTGTAACTTTTTTTTCTAGAAAATTTGTATCACATTTTTTCTTCAAACAAGTTCTCCTTTTCCTTACTTTTTCATCCCTAATGCCATTCCTTTTGGTCTTTATATTTGGCTACAGTAGATATCTCTCAGAAGTAGAATTACCTGGTATTTTTTTTTTGGGGGGGTGAATTACTATTTTACTTAACATACTCTCCTGAATGTTGATCATTGTAGATATTATATAATTTATTATCTTTGAAAGGATTTTTAACTTTTTCATTCCAAATTGCCTTCATGTAGTCATTTGAAATGATATTTGATTTGCTTGCCACATTGGTCTCTTTTGAATGTTGTTTAATGAGAATAGGTCTGTAAATATATTTTGATTTGACCATCAAGTTGAGGGCTAATTGATATACTTTCAATTTCATTACCCTTGGCTTTCTCATTTAACCTCATTCCATTGAATATTGTAGCTTTTATTATTTTATATCAGGAATTACTATTTAAATTTTTTTAGTATGTGTAGTTATTGATGTACCAAGAATATTCTAAAAAATTGTTCAAATAACTTATTTTGTTTACACAAAAATAATATTGATTGTTTGGTATTACATAGTCTTCTTAGATTTTGGGGGTGCTACTGGCATTTTTTATTTTTAAGAACAGGTGCTTAACCACTGAGCCACATCAACAGCTCTTTTTGGGGAAGGGTACTAGGGATTGACCTCAGGGGCACTTGTCCACTGAGCTACATCTAAAGCCCCATTTTTTTTATTTTACATAGAATCATGGTCTCCTTGATTTGCTTAGCACCTTGCTGCTTATGAGGCTGGCTTTGAACTCACAATCCTGCTGTTTCAGTCTCCCAAGCTGCTTGAATTACAGGTGTATATTACTGTGCCTAGGTGGCAGCTGTTTTTTTTTTTATTTTTTATTTTTTATTTTGTGACAGTGCCTAGGTAAGTTGCTTAGGGCCTTGCTTAATTGCTGAATTTGGCTTTAAACTCATATTCATAAATCTTGAATATCACTTTCACTTTTGCTTTCCAACTTATTATTTTATGTTACAAAGCAACATCAATATTTTAATATATTTAACATTTGTTTTGTATTTTTACCCTGATCTCTTTGGAACAATATTCCATACACTATAAAGAAGATTGCCTCTGTAAACCTAATTAGTTTTTAATGCTTTTTGAAGTATTTTCATTCCCTGAATACTAATACAATGATATTTTTTTTATTTACATCAACTGGGGATTGATGTATCCTACTATTACTGTGTTGCTTTTTATGCTGTTGAATTTTTTTTCTGTGATTTCCTTCTATATATAAAAAATATGATTGGAGTTACAAATATTTCTACTATAATTGTATTCCAGGGATTAGTCATATTTATCTTTATATGATATTGTACTTTGTCTCTCATTTATATAATTATTATCAGCTTTGCAATTTTGAATGTAATATTTGTTATATCTTTTTGTTTTTAGACTTTTGTGACCTTATATCTTAAGAAAACATTGTGTAGATTTGCATCTGACATAGTTAATATATTTTTAGTTTTAATCTTGTTAATCACATTGTTTTCTGTTTAGTTTTTTACAAATTAGTTTATTTCTACTTAAATTCCTGATGAGAAAGAACTTATTTCTGTAGATTTCAAATTTTGTTGATTTTTTATAAATTTTTCTACTATGAAAAAAACTGCCTTAATTTTTCTACTGTGAAAAAAAAAACTGCCTTAACAACATCAATTTTTTCATAGATTTTATGGTGATTATTTTATTTTATTACCTTCAATGTTTATTTTATCATTACTTTGGAATTATATAAGTACATAGGATCTCACTGAGGTGCTTAGTGCCTCACCATTGCTGAGTCTGTCTTTGAACTTATGGTGCTTCTGCATCAGTCTCCCCAGATACTGGGATTACAGTCATGTACCACATCTTCCAGCAGTACCTGTGTATTTTAATTAATTCTAGCCTTTGATATATTTTCTTCCTCAAATTTCTAATTTATGAGAGAGAGAGAGAGAGAGAGAGAGAGAGAGAGTTTGTGTGTGTGTGTGTGTGTGTGTGTGTGTGTGTGTGTGTGTGGTGCTGGGGATTAAGCCCATCCTTTTGCATGTGAGGCAAGAATTCAAACATGTGAGCTGTGTCCCCAGCCTGAGACATTGTTTTTAAAAGAATATTTTTAGTATATAATTTCTAACTTTTCTGTTGCTATTTTTTCTAATTTTTTTTCAATTTTCTACATTGATATTTAGTTTATTAAATACATTTCAGGTAGTTTTCTGGCATTACTTAGATAATTAACAACATCAATTTTTGAACTCTCAATTACTAGTATTACATTGTTTGCTTGAGTTGATTATACTTTTTATTGTGTGAGCTATTATCTTCATTGGGATATTTCTATTCAAAATCTGTTCAATTAGATCATTACAGTCATTTTGGAAAATATTTGGAAGTTACAAAGTAAACAAAAAAAGGTGATGTGCAATGATATATAAATTTAATTCCATATAACTGGAAAGCTGAGACAGTGGAATGCCAGTTTAAAATAAATTTCAGCATCTTTTTCATAAACTGTCTTTTAAAAAAAAGTATATAGATATAGATATAGAAATAGAGAAATGCCTGTGGATCTAGTTTGGTGATAGAATACCCCTGTGTTCTCTTATGAAATAATCCCCCCAAAGATAAAAATATAAATAAACAAATAAGAGACATTCATTTCCTGAAACATTTGAGTCACAGGTGGATTCTGAATATGTTGAAGTGAAAGACTATGATTTGACATTGTTGTAGTAATATTAGTCAGTTTGCATTTTGTCCTCATCTGTGGTGCTATAATTTCTTAAGATAATTTTCAAAATTCTCAAAGCTTTTGTCATCATGTTGTAGTAAATTCTATGTATTTCTTGAGTAAAAATCACCTTGAATCATACTGTTCTGTGGCTATTCCCCCCAACTTTGATAAAGTTTTATATAATTGCAGAGTTATTCACCATAGTAAGTGAAATAACTTTCTATTATTTTTTTTAGGTATGTCTTCTAATCAAAACCAAGAATTTTCAGGAGAGCAAGAAATACAATATTTTTTGCAAAACTTGAAAAAGCAAAGGTATGGAAAGCAGGGCAGTTAATACATCGTTTTAAACAAGAAATTGAAATTGAAAGAGAGGGAAGTTCAGAAAATTTTTCTTAATGAATGGAAAAAAAACATGAAAATTATTTATTCAAAAAATTACAAGTTCATCAGGTTATATTATTACAAAAATCTCAGAAGACTGACAGCTCATCTAGTGCCATTCAGTTTTTCTTTCATTAAAACTTTAAATTACACTATTGTAATTGTAAAATTTTTACTACTCAGTATTTTTTGTAAAACCACTTGCAATACACGATATTTTAAATTGCAAAAACATGTATCAAATTACATTTACACAATGTTTACAGGGCATTATTAAGCTGTATCTTAAAAATACCTTTAGGATAATAAAGACTCAGCCCGTTTGCTCAGCTTTAGAAATAGGATTAAAATAGAAATAGACATTTTAATGAAAAAAAACTCAAAAGTTATAAAATGCTTATAGTCAGTTATGTTTTTAAAACTTTTAATAATCTCTACATAAGCGCAGGTTAGAGAAAAGTGTACAAATCATTAATTTAAAGTTGCAGCATTCTAATCTGTCTTTTTATAAAGTAATAAAAAGAGATTTTCTACACAGTATAGACAAATTGTCTAATTTAAACACATGAATACTATTTCTACTTAAAAGAAATACATGCAGATTAAGGAAATGCTGAAACAAGCCTTAGTAAGACATTTCTGTTGAAAAGAACAATTCAATAATTAAATGTGCTTACAGTGAAAGTTTGGTAGGTATTGCTTTTAAATGCAATAATAATTAAGAAAAAAAGGGCTGGGGATGTGGCTCAAGCGGTAGCGCGCTCGCCTGGCATGCGTGCGGCCCGGGTTCGATCCTCAGCACCACATACCAACAAAGATGTTGTGTCCGCCGAGAACTAAAAATAAATATTAAAAATTCTCTCTCTCTCTCTCTCTCCTCTCTCACTCTCTCTTTAAAAAAAAAAGAAAAAAAAAGAAGAAGAGAAGCAGTTGAATCTTTCTAAAACACATCAAATAAGCATACAGCTCAACTGTCATGTATGACAATCCAAACACAGGAAAGTCCCAGCAACTTTTAGCACAGTCTCCCAGAAAGCCCACAGCCCAAATGGCTTGCAGGAATCACACCTCAAAAGCAGACATGAGGGTCTTGTGAGAATTGTGAAAGGCTTCTGACACTTTTCTGGGATCTTGCTAAGAGGTATAAAACAAGCCTGAGATAGAAGTAGTAGGGATGGTGTGGGGCAAATGAAGAACAATGAAGTGCTTAAGCTAATAATTGTATAACCCTTTGAGAAAAGTAAAGCAGCCACAGTGGTGATTTAAGACAACCTTTGAATGAGGAATGGCTTACCATTAAACTTCTCCTCTGTAAGAAAAAAAAAAAAAGATCTATAATGTCTTTGTCATTTCATGACTCTGTCTACCATTGCAGAAGCCCACTTTTGTAGAACCTTTTCCCTGAAACTTGATAGTTTGAGTCAAAAGTGCTTGTAAATATTTATTTATAATTTCAATTCAACTTGAAGCAGTCTTTGTGAAGTTACCAATGTATTTATGGCTCATAAGTTAGCATAATTACTCTGTGTCATGGGACATCAAGCATCCCTCCTGAGTAATTTCTTTTTTGGAAGGTGATGAGCCATCTGAGAAAAAAAATAAATATCTGAAATAATTTGTAAAGGAATATAAGACCAGGCAAGTACTTATGTTAAAAGCGGTAAAACATCTTATAGATTCTCTAGACCTCATAAGTTCTGAAAATCAATTGCTAGATATTTTTTCCAGTTCTTTATTTAAGGGAGTGTGCATCAAAGTAGGAATAAGATTTCAACAGTAAGAGTCTTTCTTGAGACAGGTTGATTGGCATTCTGACATGTCTCACCCATCTCTGTGATGCTAAGTGACTATATGGCTCCAATGGATGATACCATCTCCAGTGCCATGCTTAATTTAGACAAAACTAGGTAGTATATAACATGTACTGGATAGTCCCAAACCAGCTGGATTTCAACTGTGAGTTCCCAGATACCAGACTTTTTTCTCTAAAGGCTTCCATGCTTTTTTTTTTTAATTTTATGCACAGTTTATAGATATCTTTCAGCAGCTCCATCTGACATGCACTGCTTCATCTTTCATATCAACAGGGATTTTGACCAGACTCCAAGTGAATATCCCAAAAGATCTATGCATTTTTGTCGTTTGGGGTGGAATGAGAAAAACTTTCCAAATGTGAGAAACAGAGACTTCTTGGATCCTATACATGTCCCTAATGAACTAAATTCTGTTGCCATTAGATTTTTCTGAGGCCCTAGGACTACTTACCTGTGCATCTCAAGAAATATGTTTTCAACAAATCAAAATTATTCTCTAACTTATTTCAGTGAGCTAGTTACATAGAAAGAATTTTAAAAACACCCTCAATGATAGATATTTTTGCTGTAAAGTTGAGCCGCCAAGCTCAGATGAAGTTTGCTCTTTGGCTTAATGAAGAATGCTGTGGCACATCAGGGCAATAATATGTCCAGTGCCTGCAGGATTCCCCACAAATTAAAACTAGACAATAGTGTGTTGGAGGAAAGGTGGAACTGTAGGGATGTGGGGCATTGGCTAATCTGGAGAGAGACAAGAACACATATGGCAGTCACATTTGAGGACCTGTGTGTGCTTTTAAACATTTTTGAACAGCATTTGTAATTATACTGTTCCTCTAAAAAATGAAAAACTTGCAATGGAGTCTATTTCATGCTTTAGTTAGTCACTGGAATAATTGAAAATTCACCACTGAGTAAATATACACAAATATTTCTTTAGACAAGATAGAAGAAAAAGGAGAAGAAATTTCTGAGTTTTAGTAGACTCTCTGACTGTTACTTTACAAAAATGATGAAATGAACAATTTCTCCTTGTGGCAATGCATGGAATTATAATGGATGTGGGAGTATTTGTACTTACCTAATATTGCTTAATTTAAAAGTAGAAAGAATTTTTAAAACACCCTCAGTGATACTCAGAGAGACATATATTTATGATAAATCTTTTAAGACCTGTAGACAGTCTCTACCCTAGGTAATTCGCAGCATAATAGATTTGGTGTAAAACAATGTAAATTCTATGAAAGTCATTAAAATTTTCTTCTTTTTTTAAATCCTAGAAATCACCCATGTGATCGTGTAATAGAGCTTTACAATGAGAAAAGTGAAAAAGTTTTTAATTCATACCCAAAATTTATTTATCCAAGCTTTTACAATCAAGAGACAAATTACAGCTATAAGGTATGTGAAATCATTTTTAATAAAACTACAAGTATTTCTGAACTCCAGAGAATTAATATTGGTGGGAAGCTCCACAAGTCAAAAAAATATGTAAAAGCATTTAAAAATTCCTCAATTCTTTATCAGAGCTGTGATAAATCCTCCATAAGTAAAGAATGTGAAAAATATTTTACTCAAATTCTATGTGTTACTAAAAACAATAGGGTTTACAATGGAGATAAACCTTACAAATTGAAGAAATGTGAAAATGTATTTAAGTGTTGCTCAAACCTCTTTAAACACTACAGTAATCATACTGGAGAGAAAATCTGGAAATGTAAAGAAAGTGTCAAAGCTTTTAATAAAAAATCACACCTTCCTGAACACCAGAAAATTCATACTGGAGAAAAGCCATACAAATGTAAAGAATGTGAAAAAGCTTTTAATCAAAAATCACACCTGACTGAACACCAGAGAGTTCATACTGGAGAAAAGCCATACAAATGCAAAGAATGTGGCAAAACTTTTAATCAAAAATCACACCTTACTCGACACCAGAGACTTCATACTGGAGAAATGCCATACAAATGTAAAGAATGTGGCAAAGCTTTTAATCAAAAATCATGCCTCACTCAACACCAGAGAATTCATACTGGAGAAAAGCCATACAAATGTGAAGAATGTGGCAAAGCTTTTAATCAAAAATCCTGCCTCACTCAACACCAGAGAATTCATACTGGAGAAAAGCCATACAAATGTAAAGAATGTGGCAAAGCTTTTAATCAAAAATCCTGCCTCACTCAACACCAGAGAATTCATACTGGAGAAAAGCCATACAAATGTGAAGAATGTGGCAAAGCTTTTAATAAAAAATCAAAACTTACTCAACACCAGAGAATTCATACTGGAGAAAAGCCATACAAATGTGAAGAATGTGGCAAAGCTTTTAATAAAAAATCATGCCTTACTCAACACCACAGAATTCATACTGGAGAAAAGCCATACAAATGTGAAGAATGTGGCAAAGCTTTTAATCAAAATTCACACCTGACTGAACACCAGAGAGTTCATACTGGAGAAAAGCCATACAAGTGTAAAAAATGTGGCAATGCTTTTAATCAAAAATCAAAACTTACTCGACACCAGAGAGTTCATACTGAAGAAAAGGCATACAAATGTAAAGAATGTGGCAAAGCTTTTAATAAAAAATCAAACCTTACTCAACACCAGAGATATCATACAGGAGACAAGCCATACAAATGTAAAGAATGTGGCAAAGCTTTTAATCAAAAATCCTGCCTCACTCAACACCAGAGAATTCATACTGGAGAAAAGCCATACAAATGTAAAGAATGTGGCAAAGCTTTTAATCAAAAATCCTGCCTCACTCAACACCAGAGAATTCATACTGGAGAAAAGCCATACAAATGTGAAGAATGTGGCAAAGCTTTTAATAAAAAATCAAAACTTACTCAACACCAGAGAATTCATACTGGAGAAAAGCCATACAAATGTAAAGAATGTGGCAAAGCTTTTAATCAAAAATCATGCCTCACTCAACACCAGAGAATTCATACTGGAGAAAAGCCATACAAATGTGAAGAATGTGGCAAAGCTTTTAATAAAAAATCAAAACTTACTCAACACCAGAGAATTCATACTGGAGAAAAGCCATACAAATGTGAAGAATGTGGCAAAGCTTTTAATAAAAAATCAAACCTTACTCAACACCAGAGATATCATACAGGAGAAAAGCCATACAAATGTAAAGAATGTGAGAAAGCTCTTAATCGAAAATCACACCTGACTGAACACTAGAGAGTTCATACTGAAGAAAAGCCATACAAATGTAAAAAATGTGGCAATGCTTTTAATCAAAAATCAAAACTTACTCGACACCAGAGAGTTCATACTGGAGAAAAGGCATACAAATGTAAAGAATGTGGCAAAGCTTTTAATCAAATATCATGCCTTACTCAACACCAGAGATATCATACAGGAGAAAAGCCATACAAATGTAAAGAATGTGGCAAAGCTTTTAATCAAATATCATGCCTTACTCAACACCAGAGAATTCATACTGGAGAAAAGCCATACAAATGTGAAGAATGTGGCAAAGCTTTTAATAAAAAATCAAAACTTACTCAACACCAGAGAATTCATACTGGAGAAAAGCCATACAAATGTAAAGAATGTGAAAAAGCTTTTAATCGAAAATCACACCTGACTGAACACCAGAGAGTTCATACTGGAGAAAAGCCATACAAATGTAAAAAATGTGGCAATGCTTTTAATCAAAAATCAAAACTTACTCAACACCAGAGTGTTCATACTGGAGAAATGCCATACAAATGTACAGAATGTGGCAAAGCTTTTAATCAAAAGTCAGAACTTACTCGACACCAGATAGTTCATACTGGAGAAAAGCCATACAGATGTGAAAAAAAGTGACAAAGCTTTTAATCAAAAATCACACCTTACTCGACACCGGAGGCTTCATAGTGGAAAAATGCCATACAAATGTAAAGAATGTGGCAAAGCTTTTAATCAAAAATCATGCCTTACTCAACATCAGAGAATTGATACTAGGGAGAAACCATACAAATATCTATAATGTAGCAAAGCTTCTAATTGAAGGTCACTTCTTAGTCAACACCAGAGACTTTTTATGGGAGAAAAGCCATACAAATTTGAGATTGTGGCAAAGATTAATCAAATATAACTTATTTGACACCAGAGAATTAACATTAGGAAAAAGCCATACAAGTTTAAAGAATGTGGCAAAGCTCTTTATCAAAGATCACACATTTCTCAACACCAGAGAATTCATACTGGGGAGAAAACATACAAATGTAAAGAATGTGGCAAAGCTATTCTATTAGGAAAAGTATTGTTGTTCACCAAATATTCATACTGGATAAGAACCATGTAAATGTTAAGAAGGTGGCAAATTTTAAGTATGCTTCAAGTGTTAACAAGAAACAGATCATTCATACTTGCAACAATTCTCACAAATCCATAGACTGTAAAAGCCATTTCCTGTAAGGTCAAACCTCATTGGTCACCAGAAACTTCATACTGGAAAGAACAATTACAATTGCCCAGAAGTAGCTCTGCAGCACTGACTCCCCATAAAATTCCAACCCTTGCCCAGCTGGCCATTATTCATTAGCCAATGGAAGTGGGCAGGAAGCATAATTGGATGCTCTGGCTTCTTTCCTTCTGTGGACCTCTCTAGGTTCAATTGTCATTTCCTCAGTTTCTCTGTATTGATTGAATTCAAATATCTTTTTTTTCAAAAGCTATATTTGGACTTAAAGGCCTATTTGTACCAAACCAACAAATTAATAAATTATCTTATGCCTGAGGTCTATGATCACATCAATATTTTTTCCCATAATCTCAGCTGGACAGAATAGTCCTATGTCAATGTCTTATTTATTTTATTTTATTTGGGTGTATACCGAGGATTAAATTCAGGTGTACTCATCCACTAAGCCACATTGCAACCGTATTTTGTATTTATTTAGAGACACAATTTCACTGAGTTGCTTAGGATATAACTTTTACTACTAAGACTGGATTTGAACTTGTGGTTCTCCTGCCTCAGCCTCCTGCACTAGTTGGATGCAAGGCATGCATCCCTGAACCGAGAAATCAATGTATTTTGCTTTGTAGTTAATTAAAAAATTTTACTCAGGATTTCATGTCCATAAAAAGCATTCAAAAGATGGTTTTGTCACACTTCAGGCATCAGATTCTGGCTTTTAAAATGTCCTACATGATACATCTTAGCTTTCTACATCAATGCAGAGTTCAAAAGTTTGAAACCAGGTGGCTGAGAAACAAAGATATAGAACAGCAAAATGCAACACATATTGTGGTTAAATCCACACATGTCATGGTTATAAATGCTCACACTAAATAGACATCAAGAGGCCTGTACATGACCTCTGAAGGTCCTGAGCCTCCATTCAGACTTTGAGCCCCTGAGCCTTCTGAGGGTCTGCACAAATGAGAAAGAAGCATACTACCTTTTCCCACCCCTAAACATACTATAGTGTTTACTAGACAGAGCAGAGAAAGCACTGTGTGCCTTTGTACCAAAGTGTGGTTCTACTTGCATATATATGACATCTGTTTTAGAACACTGGGACAGTACCTGATGAAACATAGTTGCCCTTTTTTCTCTTAATAGAAAACCACAGCCCTGCACATTTTTAAAACAATTTTGTTACAGTTGAAAAAAATAAGAATGGTTAAAAAACGGTGTCAATGAAAAGCATTTGAACTTATGAGTCCATCCTTCAGTAGCACTTACAAGGATACAGTTGTGTCACCCAGAAAAAGGCAGGTCTGTCCCAAGCCACACTGTGAAAGCTCAGAAAGTTACATCTTTCCCTGGACCTATCCTCGGCTCTTCAAGTTGCTTTACCATGTGAATGATATTTTTAACAGTTAATAAAGTATGAGGAAATCTCTTCTACTGCAGTACTTCAGGTTCTTTCAGGATTCTGGAAGACTCAAACTTCAGCTGGGCACACTGGTACACACTTTTCATCCAAAGAGCAGGGGAGTTCAAGGAAGGAGAATCACAGTTTCAAAACCAGCCTCAGCAATTTCAAATGAATCTAAGCAACTTAGAAAGATCCTAACTCTAAATAAAAATATTTGGGGATTTGGCTTAGTGGTAGAGAGCACTTTGGTTTCATCCCTAGTACAAAAAAAAAAAAAGATAGACTCAGGTTTGTGGTCATCAGACTCAGTTTATGCTGTACATAAGTCTGAACAGTTGCATTATTTAAAAACTTTTTTTTAAAAAAAAATTATACTATCTATACTTACTTAGTGGTCACCATAGTGCTCTAAAGCACAGATACCTCCACTAACTTTTACTGTCACAGAAATACCTCCATAATAATCCCACAATATTAAGATGATGCCTCTGTTGATGGAGGGATTCATTTGGTAGCCTCTGTTCAATTACTCTCTCAAAACAGGTGTGCACTTAACCCCTGAAAGTTTCAGTAATTCAGACTCCAAAATCATGCCTTACTGAACACCAGAGAATTCATACTGGAGAAAACCCATACAAATGTAAAGAAGGTGGCAAAGCTTTTAAGAAAAGATTATACCTTATTCAATACCAGAGAACTCATACTGGCAATGGTTACACCCAGTGGACATTGGGCATTCTAGAGGCAGTTTTATTTTCAAGTAGGGAGTAGGATTACTAAACATCATCATGATGGGCAAGCCTCTTACCAAAAACAAGCCTTTGGTCTCTAAGTTTTACCATGCTGAGGCTCAGGGTAGATCATACATGCTTAAAAAAACTGGTATTTTTCTAATTTATTTTTTCTCCCAGTGCTTTAAGCACAATGATTTTCTCCCAGTAGTGAGGAAGGGAGGAAAGAAACAAGAGAAGGAGCAGAAGGAGACACACAGCATATTATCAGAAGAAACCTAAAGCCTTCAGGCAGGAGAATTATTAATTTGGGCCTGATTGTGGTGCTACTAACACTCTGTCAAAGAGTTCTACCAATCTTCCCAAACTTACCAGTCTTGGGTCACTTGTCAGTATCAAGCCAGATGCCCCTACTTGAACAACAGGCAAGATTCTTCCTTAGCAGAAACCCCATTGAGTAAGCAGTCTTTTCACCTCTTCTTTTCCAAGAATGAATAGTGAGTCACTGAGGACTTCACCTGCATTCTTGTGCACGCGCACGCGCGCACACACACACACAAACACACACACACACAAATTAATATTCAGGCCATCAGAATCTGCAACCCCATGCTGGAGCTGGTGACCTGGGACATTATCTTGCCATCTCCAAGAAAAACCTTTGACTTCTGATCCTGCACATTCCAGAATTTTCTGTGCAGTGTTTCACTTTCCCTTTCCAAGATGCCATCCGAGAGAAAAAAAGCTACAGTGAGATTCAAAGCCTTTTCACTGCCATCTTCTCTGTATCTGAGTATTCTTTCCTTGTCCCTGAGTTTGTGCCAGGCAGTTATCACCTGGTGTCAAATTGAGGATAAAAGGACAGGGGAGAGATTGTTGAAAGGCATCAGAATTCTATGCTCTGCTGGCCAAGATTTATGGCTTACTGGAAGACACTCTATTAAAACAAAGAGTCCTGTTGCTCTGCAGTCACTCATAAGGCTGCATAGGGTCCAATAAGCAAAAAAAAGTGATCACAAACACCGTTCCTTGCCGGAGGGAGCAGAGAGCAAGCCTCTAGAAGAACCTACAGAGTCATTTTCTTTTTTTTTTTTTCTGGAAATACAAAGTACTTGTGTTACCAAGGCATTTTACAGCTGTGACTCTCTGACAATGGGGCTTTGCTTATCATCAAGGGGATAAATTCTTAAACTGTGTATGTGTGTGTGGGTGGGTGGGTGTGTGTAATTTGGGGGCAGAGGAAGTTACTGTGAATTTAACTCAAGAGCATTTTACAGCTGTTCTACTATACCTGAAGAAGATCCCTAGATGTGTTTTCAAAATTTTACTGTGAGCCTGGATCTCACTAAATTGTTCAGACTGACCTTGAACTTACAATCCACCAGCTTCAGTCCCTTGAATCACTTGATTTATAGGCATGGACCACCTCACCCAGTCATGCATCATTTCACCCAGTCATGACCTTCTGGAGAGAGCTAGTTTTTACAGATAGTCAGCCATTTTCCCAAGTTGTTCATGTCAAAATTAACTAATATAATTATCATACTACCAATATTCTTCTACTTTTGCTCCCAGCATCCAAAGTCAGTCTTTGTGTGATATAATAATGGCATGTCCAGTTACCAGAATAACAGAAATGGCTCATGCCCCCTAAAGCTCACTGAAAATATAATAACATAATAACCCTAAATCCACTTATGCTGTATCATCTTTTCTTCCTGTGCAAATAGAAGAAAGTCCCTTTTACATGTTCTCCATCACCTCCCACACCCCTATCTCCTGACCATCCCTGGAGCTTCCCAAATGGCTCTTCACTACTGCTTATAGAAAGCTGTAGCTCTTTGTGATAGTGCATGTGTTCATGTGCATCTCCTATATATGATTAAAACAAACCCTAAGGACTCTTATGACAATGGCAAATCTATAAATCTCCTCAAAAGGGCCAGAACAACTGCATCTGTAACCTGTACCACTTAGACTTGGTCATAGGGAGGCACCAAAGCCCCTGCTTTCTGTTAGGCCTTCCCCATCTTAGTGCAGGGGAACACAAAAGGCTTCCAGAGGTGGGAGGAAAGGAAGGGCTCTGCACCTGGAATGTGGGAATTGTGCAGGCACTGTTCCTGTTGCATACAGTCTCTTCCAGCATTGTTGTAAACGTGGGTTGCAGAAGAAGTACATTAGCAGATAATGTCCACAATAGTCTGGAGTAGAGCTAGGCTTAGATTCAAATTCGAGATATCTCCCCACCTTCTCAGTTACCTTCCTTATAAACACTTTAAAGCATCAAAAAAAGCAGGCCATATGTTCTGGGTGTTCATAAAACACAGTATACCTTTCAGGAGAAGAAAATATTGTCTCTACTTTTCTCTTCCAAATTGGTATTATTAGGGCCTATGACCATATCTCTGCCACTATCAGGACTTCAGGCTGTGGGCAAATAGTCAGCCTTTCCTGTATGAGGAGGAGGACCTGCACCATTTTAAATAAATTTCCTGCTACAGTACTATAGTAGTACTGTAGTCAAAGACCCTGGCTTCATATCACTTCCTGGAATCTGCAGTAAAACCTGCCTCAGCATAGGGACACTTCAGGGACTCTGATGGGAGCAACCAAGAGAAGCCCCCAGCCACCTGCAGAGCGCCTCCACTGGCAAAACAAAACAAAACAAAACAAAAATCACGCTTGCCATCTAGTGGTCTTATCGAGCAACTGTGGGGATCTGCACATCATGATCCAGAAACTTTATTTAAGAAAACCATGGTCCATCCAATCATGGTTACAGTGCAGTAACATGGCCTTTAGAGATTTTTTATTTTTTTTAATATTTTGTTTTTAGTTTGAGGTGGATGTAATTTTTTTTAAATTTTATTTTTATGTGGTGCTGAGGATCAAATCAAGTGCCTCATGCATGCTGTGAGAACACTCTTCCACTAAGTCACAAATCCAGCCCCCTTTGGAGTTTTTAAACAAGAGATTAGGTATCACTTTAATCTCTGGAAGCAAAGTAAAGGTTAAAATGTTTACAGGGATTGACTCTTAGCTGTGGGTGTTGTGTTTGAAGGTCTTAATGAGGTCATTGCAACAGTATTCCATGAACATCTCATCAGTAGAGATCCATGCACCCAGCCCCTTGGATCTCAGGGTCTGTCAGCCAGGGCTGAAACTAGAAAATTTTGGATGCAGGTCATTAAGGTGTAAGTTAGTGAGGTCATAATAACTTTTTTTGGTAAAGTGGTGGAAAAAAATTGTTCTTGGAGGAGAGACCAAATCAGGGCACAGATTGTAAGCCCCAACCATGCAACTGAATGGATCATAAATATTAAGATTTGTGAGCCACTCTGAGTCTCATATAATAAAGCTGAGCTACAACCTGAGAACCCACATTTCTATCCAGTTCTCTGGTAAAACTGATGTTTGTCTGGGGCTCAATCTTTGGGACATAGGATGAACAACAGTATGATTTAGGCTAAACTACTTCTTGCTAAATGACAGGGGACAGATGTGAGTGGTGAGAACATGAGGTTCAGGGAATAATTCTATAAAGTGGGGGTCACAGTGCTGACCCTCACATGCTTTTCTTTTCATGAAGAAATTAACCTGCTACCCTGCATGCCTTAAGTGGACGTGGTAGATCACATTTATCAGTAAACTGTTATCTTCAGGAGAAAGTCAGGTATAAAATAAATGTCCATAAGAGGAAGCCATGTTACCCTAAGAAGGGAACTTTTGTGACTCTTTCCACATACCAGATTCTGAAACCCAGAGAGATAAAAATATTTTTCCTAGCTCTAAAATCTACAAGAATTTATGGTTAAGAATCCAATTAGAATCAGATGCATTGGCCAAGGTGACCTAAAGTTATCATAGCAGTGGGGACTTGACAGTGGGATGCCATCCAGCAGTCAGTTGAAAGTTAAGTAGTAGGCCTGTGTGGGACTCTTTGGAAACTTCTCTGGGATAACCAACAAAAGTGGATTGTATGAAAGGCACACTGTCTTTCTCCCCTCTCAGAGGACCCATTATCTACCATGAGAGTGTCATCTTTCCTTGTTTATCTATTCAATAAATTCATGCCTGTTATTCTGAGTGAAATGTCTGAAATCTTACTGACTTAGTTATAAGAATTAGAGTTTGAAAGGGGGCCTTCTTACTCTCTCAGTTTATATGAAGTCACCAACCTTGTATCATTAAACATTTACAAAGTTCTCATGATCTACATTAAGCTTGCTCCAGCTACACTTTCAAGATTTACAAAGTTGTAGTTTCCAGCTCTTTCAGGAAAAGCCAAAAGATAGAGCTAAGATCAGCTAAGATAAAGCTAAATGGTGTGACTGTCTTTTTCCTCATACTCTAGTGGTTAGGACCACCAGGATATAAGGTTGAGCCCAGTTCCTGTGCAGCAAAGACCTTTGTTTCCCACTTCTGCATCCAAATTACCAATGAGGTTAGAATGGTCATCATCCACAGTATGTGAGGCCAGATATGAGATGTTTTCACAAGATACATGTGCATTTTCATCACTTTCAAATAAAGATTTGCATGTGAGGTGTTTTATGCTAGAAACTCACCAAAACAAATGGTAAGCCTGTGCACTGGACAACCAGAAAAATTTCATCAGAGGATCAGTTCCATCCTGTATCTCCAACATAAGGGACTCTGGTAAATGCTTGGCTCAATAAACCACTCTTAGTTTAGAAATAAGCAATAATCTGATCTCCACCCACAAATTCTGTTCAGCCTATTCAGACCACTAGTACATGTAGCCAATCAAGTTATCCCTGCTCAAGGGACACTCAAGTAACTGGAATCCATAACCTGGCTTTGCCTGTTCTACTCACTCAAGAAAAGTATTTCAGTTGATATGGTTTTTAGTATGCATTGCAGAACTAGTAAAAAAAAATAATGTGCCTGAAACTAGGAACAAATTAATGGTTATAAATATATAACAGTAAAACAAGCAAACAAACAAAAACAACACTTTCAGAGTTAGTTTATCCACTGAGCAACATCCCCAGCCCCATTTTGTATTTTATTTAGAGACAGAGTTGCTTAATACCTTGTTATTGCTGAGGCTGGCATTGGACTCAGAATGCTCCTTTCTCAGCCTCCAGAGCCACTAGGATTACAGGCATGTGCTACTGCACCTGGCCCCAAATTTGTTTTCTTTTACATGTAAAATATCTGTGGATAGTTGTGACTGAGGCACATCTGACTTCAGGAATCATTGTCTATTCATCTCTCACTTTCCATTTTATTTTCTGGCCTCCCCTTTAGTCATAGTTGGCAATAAACTTTTCATGCTCACTTTCTATTTTTATTGGTGGACTCTGGAAGGGTATGTTCAGACCAGCTCAAACCCACTTTGCAGGTTATTAGCCTCTTATTCAGGGGGCTTCATGCTATGAATTCCTGGTCTGGGTAACCTGTCTGACTCACCCCACATGGAGTGGAAAGCAGAAGGGGATTCCCAGGAAAAAAACACAAGCAACTTCTGGAAGAAGAGAAAAGAGATACTGGTGATAAATAATACATCAGACTCCCTTCTGATATCCAGGGAAGCCATTGTCTATACTGTAAAGCTGAGAATCTATGTTAGTTCATGACACTGTCCAAGCACTCAGGGCTCAGAACATCTCCACTTTATAGATGAGGAGACTAGAGCTCACAGGGAGTTTAAACTTCCTGTCAAAAGCCATTGGCCTTGAAAGTGGCAGACCTGAATATGAAGACAAATCCAGACTGTTTTGAATCAGTGTTGACCTCCCAGCTCAAGGCTACTCTCCATCAAGTACAAGAAGATTATCATTGACATAGAGGAGGAAGAGGGGAGGCAGGAAAGATAAAGAACCCCTGATAGAACTTCACATAGACCCTGTATTGGTAAGTTTGTTCCTGAGTTTGGGAGGTTTCTTGCCTACTAATATCTTCTAGTGGTTGATAAACATATATATTTCCACATCATCTTTCTAATTTTGGCATTCATAGTGTTTTTTTGTTCACTTATTTTTCTTAAGTCAACTTCCCTTGTATATTTACAGAAATGTCCTCAAAATCTTAAGTGTTTGTGGCAGTTTTAAACCCAAATGAGTAATGCTTGCCTCAAATAAAAATTACATTAAAATTCCATGAAAGAATTTAATAAAAGGTTAGCCATCTGTTCACCATTTAATATCATCCCACAACTTAGGTAGGGTCTTCTGAATCAATTTGAATAATTAGAGCTACCAGGTCACAGAAGAACACAAATGACCACTATGCTTCTTCTCCACATGCAGTTTTCCATTCCTGCAATATCCTCTGCACTCTAAGAGCAAGTCAAAGGAAGTACCAGGTCCTCTAAACCAGGATTCCAGGTTAAACTACCCCAAATGTGGCCAAGTCTACACACCTTTCCTCAGGCACTAGATCCTGGCCACGGCACCCCCTAGTTTCTGAACACATACTTTTATAGGTGTATAAATTTATTCAGGGGCCTTGGTTTCTTCCAGCACTATTTTGTGTGAACACTGTATCATGTTGTAACTCCCATTTTACCTTTAGTGTGATTATTGCTTTAAGTGCCATTGGAAGAAGTCCACAGGATTGCATTGTGTATCCAGGGAGCCAGGCAGTGCTAGGCCTTGCACATCTTTTCCCACTTTTCTTCTGCCTATCTGCTGCACAGATGTCTGACTTAGACCAATTTTCAGGGGGAAGACACAGAGGATACCAACCCCAGAATAAAAAAGGGCCTTTGAGAGTAAGAACAAATACCAGTCACTGTGAAGAGAAAAAAGTCAGTCCTCAGGGACCTGGTCTAACTATCTTGCACAAACAGCTAGGACAGAGCTGTATTTGATCAATATTTCCTGATTCCTTGCACAAAGTTTTCTTTTATTCAACTGAGATTATTTCTATCACAAATGACATTGATCTCCTTTCTCTACGGACAGAGTGTGCAAACTTCTCATTCTAAAATTGTCTAGTCTGTGGAACGGCCATGTAGTCATAATGACTTTCTCTCACCTAGGAGATGAACCACGTGACCTCCTAGAGGCTAATGATCCTATAGAAATAGAAATTAAAAAAAAAACTTGGAAAAACAAACGGATATAGAGAGTCCCACCACACCTTACCCTCATCCTGAAGACTCCAAGACATTTCATCCTGTAGATGGAGAAGGCTTCATGTGATTGCATAAACCAGAAGGCTGCACATAAAGTACATTTCCTCTCAGAAAGCAATATGAAGTGGTTGTGGCTTGAACTCTTTTCTCTCAGAGTTGGCCAGTCAGCTCCCTTCTGCTCAGCCCTGTTTCACAACTGGGTTTCAGTCTGGCTCCTCTCTCAGTGCTGGTAAGGGTCATCCTTAGAAGGTCAATGAATCCCACCTGCTCAAAATCTGTACAACTACACCAGAAATATAGCTGAGTATGGGTGAGAGATACAAAGAGTCTACGAGTTGAGTTCCCAACAATTTAAGGACAGATATTATCCCCAAAGCCTAGACTTCCAAGAAAGTGTGGTCCTATGAAAAGAGAAGGGAGAGGAAAGAAATCATTCGCCAATCAAGAATACTTCCTCTACACTCACTTCTTGTTTTATTATTTACTGTAAGATGTTTATTATGACTATTTTTAGAATGGCTAAAAAGTATAAGAAACCCAATCACCCAATATAGCAATATGGCTGGGTATCTATGGTGCAACTATTCTACAAGCTCTTATGCAGACCTAAGAATGATGGTTTAAAAGTATGGATGGTTTATTTCAGATAATGTTCATATGTAAATACAAATTATTAATTGCATGTGTGATGAGATTACTACTGTGCTAGTTGATGCTGAAGTTCTTGAGGAAAATGTTTCAACCCATATACAACTATAGTGGTCATAGTGAACTTCTTGCTAGTGCATACAAATATAGAAATACATGACTGAAGTATAATCCCTGTTTCCACTCAGTGCCTCAGAGTGGCGTGGGATACCCAACACTGGCCTGCATGCCCTGTACAGCTGTCCCTAAGAATTTATGCTAGGAAGCTCATCCAGGTACCAAACCTGTCCTGCTTCATAGGAAGTGCCATGCCAAGAAGAATGACACTGTATTTTTCAGAGTGCATGTGGTCTTGAGGAAAAGTTTTTAAAAATTTAAGGCTTGGAATGGACATTCCTATGAGAATGAATGTGTCAGTGTTGCTTGGGGGTTGAGCCCTGACCCTAACCTCAGGGGGTTTACAATTCAGGATGACTATTCACAGGTCTTGCTTCTTCTCCAGTATTGTAAGAGAACTCAAGTTCACTAGTACCTGTCAAGTACCATGACCACTGTTCTCTGGGTCTGTTTCTCTGTCTCTCTTCTTGCTGCCCTTTTTTTATTCAGCAGGATCCCACAGGGAGTTCCTTCATCAGCACTATGTAAAGCCATATTTGGCATGCTTCTTGTTAACACTGGGATGAAACTATAGCTTCATTGTTGGGGCTGCTATCTCTACTGGTTAGAAAATACAAGGGGAGTGTGCATCATGTCTGCCATTACCAACAGTCTGTGCCAGCATTAATCTCAGCTCTTGGACCAATGTGCCCAAAAGGGGTGTGTGCATTAATTAAACCTTGAAAATTCAAGAGGATACTTACCTCAAGTTGTGACTTCCAGAGATACCTTGCACACCATAGCTGGGAGTATCTTGGGCACATTGCTACCAGTCTCAGCTTGGCTTAGCTAAGGAACTGGTCTTTGGAGAAATGGCCCATCCCTCTCCTAAACATCTGAGGACCAGGACTGGTTTGGATTCACTTACACTTAATTGAGGAAGGTGTATTTTTTGTCCCCAATATGTTTCATTTCTTTCTTGCTCCCTATTTTCCCTCTTCTCACCCTATATTCATTTTTTTCATAATCATGGTCATGACAACAGTCATCCATGGACTCATGGTCATGTGTATTAAGCTTCAGAGTCATTCCTTCAAGTGAAATCTTGTCCACACTTCATAAATAAAGCAAAACTGGTTCCCAAAATTCCGTAGATGCTGCTACCAAGAAGCAAAAGTCAAAAACACTGAGAAGGCAGCACCTCTAGCAATTAGAGGAATGCAAATTAAAACTACACGGAGCTACCATCTCATTCCAATTATAATGCCAATTATCAGGAATATAAGTAAAAGCAAATTTTAATGAGGATGTGGGAAAAAAGGAAACACTGAAACATTGTGGTGAGACTGCAAATTTGTGTAAACTCTCTGGAATGCATTGTGGAGATTCAATAAAAGAAAAATCTAGTATTTAATGTCCCCCCCACTTTGAATCAATTATCACATTCTTCAATATTATATATATATAATATGTATTATATATTGTAAGAGAACATGTATGTATGTGTGTGTGTATATATATATATATATATACACACACACATACATACATACATACATATATGACTTGGTATCAGCATGATACAGTGTGACAAAGTCACATCAATGTTTATAGCAAAGCAATTCACAAGAGTTGAGCTATGGGACAAAGCTAGATGCTCATCAACTGATAAATGGATAGAGAAATTGTTGTATATATAAACAATAAAATATTACTCACCCATAAAGAATAATGACTCTATTACATATCCCAGTAATTAAATGGATATGGAGACTCTCATTGTGAGTGAAACAAGAAAAAAAAAAAAACATAGGTGGAATGTTTTTGCTGATATGTGGAGGCTAAACCACAATAAATGAGAGAGGAAAAGGGGAGAAGTTCAGTAGATTATCCAAAGAAACCTTCAAGAAAGGTAGAATATATAAGAATAGGAAAGACGTTAGAATGAATAATTGGAATAATTATGAATTATTGTTTTAACTGGACAAAATATCATTATTTATTTTTCTGGTGCTGAGCATTGAACCAGATCTTTACATGTGAGGCAAGCACTTTACCAATGTACTATATTCCCAGCTCAAAATAATTATGAATTCTAAATAAGAGTTTCTATGCTTGTATAATTTTATCAAAATGGATTCTATGCCATTAAACTTAAGAATAACAACTAAAATAAATTAAAAAATAGGGAATAGGAACATGAAACAAAATTTATAGAATAAAAGTCTGATGATTAAATGTCTTTAGGTTCATTTCAAAATTTTTTGAATCTCTCCCTATGTGGAGTCTGCCAAAGGTATTCAGGCCTGAAAAGAGAAGAAGGGACTGCACCGCTTCTGCATTGATATACAGATGAAGGGATCCAAATGAGAAGATAATCTCAAGGTCCCCCATGTTTAACTAGGGCAGAGAGGAGCAAGGTGCTTGTTTATATATTTATTTATTGGCACATACATGGAGATATATATAGAATTATAAAAATCTGGAATTAGTTTCCTGGATTTACAATGAAAGCCAAATGTTTTTTCCTTGAAGAAAGAAATCCTTGACCCTCTTTTAATAATAAGTCTCCTCTGTATTATATGACTTTTTTCACCCCTGATATTTGGGAAGCAAGATACAGAGCTCTCTTTTAAATCATATCAAAACAAGCAGGCAGAGGTGAGAAGTAAGTAATGCTGTTTTTTTTTTCTTTGTAAAGTACAGAGTGTCCATCTGCAATTAAGGATGCACCCCTTGGCAGGGCTTTTTTGACTGTTGCAAGTGAGCACCCAGGTCCCAGGATCCAGGTGAGTGGCGGGAGCCAGAAAGATTACCCAGGTTTGCCTTGTTCTGTGGAAAGCTGCCATCATGTGGCCACCACAGGTATTTCTTTCAAAAAAAGTCTCACCAGTGAGCAAGGGAGCCCAGGGACAGCTGGATTTTACACATGTCAGTGCTCTCTGATGTCTCTTCTGTGCTAATCTTCAGATTAAACCACTTAGAGAAAAATCAGGCTCTAATGCGGACATCCACATCCAAGTCTACTACAGGGCACCTGTCAAGCCTGCTGGAAGCACTCACCAATGTGGGAAAAAGGCAATGTGTTTATTTGGCACTGAATATTTCTTCTCTCTTTCTACTGTTTTTGTTTTAGCTACCTGCCCCAGGTAGCCCATGTATCAGTCAACTCTACTGGCCTTTCAGTACTTTTACAAGATGTATTGACAACTTTCCAACAAACTGAAAGGCCATATTCATTTGCACATGTTTAAATATATAAAAGATAAAAAGTCAACACTCCAAAGAATGCTTTGTGATAGTCTTATTATAGGAAGTGGCCCAGGTAATGAAGCTTTGAAATAAACCTCAATTTTTTTAGCATTAGAACCAAATAGAACTTAGAACTCTGGTAACCAGGCACACACATTCCATAGAGGGTGCATTATTCATCTAATTTAAAGGGAGATGCACATGATAAAGAGATGTTTTCATGGTGTATTCAAGCCTTCCAGGGTTCTAGGCACAAATATGTCCAGAGCACATTTGCGTGTTGGCTCAGCCTTCACACCAGGACCTATGACTATTTATCAGAAGGCATTTATGGGTAAAAGAGAGCAGTTTAGAGAAGACCAATCCAGGCAAGTCCTCATCTGGGATCATAGCTGGAATGTTTATTGACATTCCCCTTCTGTGTGTGCTGGGGGGGGGAAGTAATTGAGGGGCACCTTCAATGGCAGAATTAGGTTATATCAGGACATGGGTGGTAAGGTGGATATTTAAATATTGGATTCTAGTTTTTTTTTTTTTTTTTTACTAAAATTACTATCCAAAGATCTTATTCTGTAATCCAATGTGTGGAGGTCTATGCATATATTTCATCTATTTCTAATCTGTGTATAAAATTTTTCAGTAGGAATGTTATCTTTGGAAACAGCCAGTATTAATTATTGTCCTACATGTAAATCAAAATTTTTGCCAAGCTCCTTGTAAACCATAGTAAAGCTACTTGTTAATTCTGTTTCCTGGGGAAAGTGGAAGTGCACCAGAAAACTCACAGTGACATCTGTGTTGTAAGGTTAGCTAAGCCTTCTGGAAAATTGTCTCTTCAAGAGAAAAAAAAGCTGGAGATGTCCAGAATATGCAGAACAAATACCCAAGATGAGGAATCTCCTAAACTGTAAGAATTTCACCACTTGAATCATCTACATGGCCATTCCAAAAGAATTCTAGATTGTATTATTCTCCCTGACAACATAATACATGTAAATCTTCAGATTACATACGTGGAGAAATAACAGAGAAATCATTTTCACTTTGTTGTCAGTGTTTATTGGGCACTTATATTTCTTTTCTGTTGCTACTGTTTTTGTTTTAACTACCTTCCCCAGGTAGCCCATGTACCAGTCAACTCCACTGGCCTTCTAGTCCTTTATGAGACTTATATATGAACATCCTTACTAAGAAATTTTGACACAAAGAGAAGTGGGAGTTACATAAACAAAGGAGGTAAATGTAGCCTATATTGTTTTATGGATGTGCCATACCAGAAAACAAGTCTCTATAGCCCCATCTGGTAAGAAGCTATGTCCTTGAATGCCTTTAGAATATTCTAGTAAGAAATTTATTTATTGTTGCAGCAGGTCAGCCTTTCAATGCTGTTGGAATGTGACTTGATCCAATTGTACATTCATTCAACCAAGGGGCAGGGACAGTGTATGTGTATCCTAATGGGCTGCATCAGTGTCACAGGGATATCATAAGACAATGAATAGACTGAGTTACACAGGTATTGGTCCTAATTCTTGAATTTTTACATCAAGATACTTGCTGGAATGATTTCCTTTGAGACCCACTCTTTGAGATGTAGATTGCTATCTTCTATCTCCATGTGTGCAAGACATTTTTCTGGGCTTCTCTGTGTCCTTAAAAAGTAGGTTGCTCTAAACATTAAAGCTTCAAATACAATTGATTTACCTCCTGGCACTATTTGCATATTAAGTGAACCAATTAAAATTACCAATAATTTGAAAAGAATATCCTCATTTAAGAGTCCTAACTCAGTCTTCAATGAAGAGCCAATTTGAGAATAGCTTGGTTATTTTTCAGCCAGTGCCCATGTAACATTATTCTTTGCAGGTCATAGTTCCATTCTTCAATAGATGTTTAGGTGTCACTCTTACCCCTGAATTGTGTCTAGCTTCTAGTATTAATTTGGCCAGGCCTGTTGTTTACTAGTACAGCTGTGGGCTTTTGCTCATTTTTTTTATTGAGCTGTGTTTGATATTACTTTCCCTAATGATAAATCAGTAATCACTGCTTATTTTTCTTTATTCTTTTATAAATTTTATTTATTTTTGTCTAATTAGAGGTAATCTATTACAGAATAGTCACTTTGGTTAAGCATTATTTCAAGGTTTTCTTGTCTATCTCTAATTCAAGATATTTTTATAATGCCAGACAGGTTTTCTTTATTTTGAGATTTAAGTTGTTAACAAGAATATTTGGTATACATTTTAAAAGATTGTATTTTTAATCTAAGGACAATATTCTGAATATAAAGTTTTTAAAAATAATAATTTTCCAAAGAATCATGAAAGCTTGGAATAAAATATATTTATGCAGCCAAGTGGCTTCACTTAGGTGAAGAATTTTTATGTAAGAAGATTTTGTTGTGTTTTGTTGTTGAAAGCAGATATTCCTAAGACAATTTTCTGAATAGATTTTATTAAAATTATGAAAGTAACTGTGGCATCAACTTTTTTTCTCCCCTAACGGATCACCAATGGAATCTCCTCTTTATGCCCAGTTTGGTCATTTGTCCATCTTGGCCTTCAAATACTGTTTGAATCTAGAGTATTTTTAAGCATATTTAGCAAATATTTCCATTTTGGTTATTGAAACAGGAAAACAAGCCTGAAATATATGTATAAGTCATATTTAAAAATTTTAAAAGTACTATTTACCTTAGAAAGTGTGATAAGTGCTATCACTTTTTATTTTTTATGAAAAGTAATTTAGATATACACTTTATATCAAATTCAATCATAAGAGATGCCTTTTTTGTTCGGGTGAAAAAAAAGAAAGAAAGAGACTCAATATCTCATTGCCTTAGAAAATCGTTAGGCTGAGCAAATGGCAGTGCAGAGTTTTATAGAAATGTTCTGGCAAATACCACTCAGAGTTACTGGAGACTGAACTCATAGGCACTCAATCACTGAGTTACAACCAACCCTATTTTTATATTTTATAGAGAGATAGGGTCTCACTGAGTTGCTCAGTGCCTTGTAATTCCTGAGGCTGACATTGAAATTGTGATCCTCCTATCTCACTCTCCTGAGCCACTGGGATTAAAGGCATGTTCCACCATGGCTAGCTGTGTAAGATATTATAAATCAGTATATGCATGACATTTTTTTACAAGTTTATGTGTTACTCAAAGATGTATAGCTTTTTGTTTCTAATGAAATTCTACTTTTAATTGAAGATGGAAAGACAGTCCTGCATTGCTCCTGCCCATATTGTTGACAGGAAAAATCATATGTCATCAGATGTGTTCTGTACCATCAGAGGTTCTTTTTAGCCTGAAAGATGTTGGAAACCACTCTGGACAGTACAAAAATTTAAGATCTGAGTAAGGGGTACTGAATGGTTATTGCACCCCACAATATATTTGACTTTTACCCTCACTCAAATAATGAGGTGTGGTTCCAATTTTGGGAATCACTCAGTGAGGTTGAGTTACACCCTCCTGTTCCTTAGGAATCCTATCCCTTTTCACTTTTTGGGATAAAATGTTCCATGGAACTTCCCCTCGTGTGTACCCTATATAAGAATAAAAAATTCCAGTGGCTCTCACTCTTTCCATGGAACTAAAAGTTGGAGAGCCATCCCAAAGTGTATAATGGTACTTTTTTGTCTTATGTGCTTCTTTTACCATTTTCTTACTTTTTGAAATAGTCGGAGTTGTGAACACAGCATACGTCAACCAGCTCCATTGGATGGCAATAGGAATATTTGTCTGGAAGCCTCCTAAACATTGAAACATTGCATCAGCTTTAAATTTCCTCAGTCAGTTCACAGACACAACAGGAGTGAGAGATTTTTATCGAGGGAGAGAAACCTCTTTTCCACTCCTACTACTTGTTAATGTTATCTCATGTTGAGCTTTTATGCTTACAGGTAATTTTTTTTTCAGTTTGAAGAGAAACAGTAAGTCTTATTTTCCAACTTGAAAAATTACTTAAATAGCCTACTAATAGTTTTAGTGGCTATTATACATTGAGGACCTCTTGAAACATATCTTTTTTTAATTCCTCCAATTGGATTCTGAGGCAAGTATAATTAGTTTCCCTTATAATCCTCACAACTGCAGATTAGAGCTGATAACTTACCCAAGGGCACAAATGATGAGCTAGGATTCCAACCCAGGTAAACACACCATGCTCTCTTTTGCATCACCCTAATTCTTCTTTACAATTTACTCGCTGAACTTTTTTCATGCTCTTGATAATTTTTTCTCATATTGTTTTCTTTTTATTCTTTTGTGTAGAAGATTGGCTTTGAATTTGAAAAAAATAATTTCCAGTTTTGGCTAAAGATGGAAAGGCATTTTACTTTTACTGCTGCCCAAATGGTTTGCAGGCAAAAATCGGATGGCTTCAGCTGTGTTCTGCACCACCAGATGTTTCTTTAAAAAATCTGAAACATTTGACCAAAAGTTCATTGTGCAAAATAAAACATTTTTATGCTTGTTATGTAGGTTACATTTAGACTAACCTCAGTTTGTTTAGCAGTGTCAGTTATTGCTATAATTCAAAACTAGAATCAATAATATTTTTTGATATGGTAATGGCAAGCAGCCATGGATAACACTTAGGATTTCTGGCCTGATCAACCAATAGGATAAATCTTTTCCTGAAATGATGAGACTCTTTTTATATTTATTTATTTATTTACTTACTTATTTTGAGATGCAAGTTTGTGTGTGTGTGTGTGTGTGTGTGTGTGTGTGTGTGTGTTGATGGTTGTGTATGCAGTTTATTTTGGACATTTGAAATTTAAAATATATATTGCTTAGTGAATGTTTAGAAAATTGTATGTATTGAATCCAAAGTAAGCAAAGGTATCTAGGTTAATTTTGTCATGTTAATAAAATTTAAAATTTTTTTTACAAACCTTTAAAACATGTGAGGCAATAGGTCCAGCTCAGGGACTCCCATTGCATCAGGCATGCTCTTATCTAGGAGTCAAAGTGTTGGGTTTGATTATATTTTGTAAAAATAATTTTTTGGAGTATATAGGGAGTTGTATAACTGAACAACAGAAGAGGACTCAGCAGTTGTAAGGGTTGCTCTTTTGTTAAGTGAGCGAGTAAACAGTGAAATGGTTTCCCAAAAACATAAGTGCCTAATGTCTGAAAATTGTGAACATGTTAGGTTACATGGAACAGGGGAATTAAAGTTGAAGAAGCAGTGATAAAATGACAAGGATGGAAAGAAGGAATAATAGAAAAAGGGAGTCTTCAAGTTAGTGTGGCAAGATTTAGTATGTCTTACCCTATATCAGACACACACACTCAAATGCTGGAATCTATTAGTCTTAACATCTTGATCAAAGGCTTTAGCCCTGAGAGTCGCATTTCAATGTATGTTATGTATACACAAAGAGGGAGAGGTCTAATTCTCTCAAGGTTCCTCTTCTCCCTATGGAAAGGGAAAGGCTTAGCATTTCTTATGTAGTTCATGTAGGAGAGGTAGTAACTGAATCCTCATACCCACCTTATAGCTGTTCTCGTTTGCATTTTTGGGCTCTTACAACATTACTGTCCAAAGATTATGATTTTCATTAAAACTCTGAGGTAAGAGAAGAATCTTTTATTCTTTTTAAATATTCTGGTTATTTTATATTGGAATAACTCTGTTTTAATCTGTAAGTGTTTTCTAGTTTTTGTTTGTTTGCCTCACTCACCTATCATGGTACTGAAATTGAACCCAGGGAATTCTATATCTACATTCCTGATTTTTTTATTTTGAGAAAGAGTCTTACTAAGTTGCAGAGGCTGGCCTCAATTTTGTGATTCTTGTGCCTTTGCCTCCTGAGTCACTGGGTTTAGAAATGTGTGACACCATGCCTGGCACAGATAGTTTCCTAATCTTACCTAGCCCATAAGCCTAGGTTTTGACCCTCTAAAACATCTTTCTTTTTATAACTATATTTGGCCTGCTGATGTGTATAGCAGATATAAAGAATTCGTGCAGCTGAATGAATGAAAGGATGTGAAGGAAAGTCAGGTACTGTCTGTAAACTTCATCAGAAGAAGCAAAACTAAAAGAGTAACCAACCTCAAGACAAAAAGTGTTTAGAGCAGAAAAATATCCTGAATGAGCAAATTATATTTAGAAAAAAATGAGAATAAGATATAAAAAAATGAGAATAAGTTTTAGGTAATCATGAATTATATTTTTCTGAGAATATAAAGAATGCATGTTTATTTCCTTGATTTAGTAAAATCAAATAGTTAATTTTCTATCATTGCATTTGCATGTTGGCTCCTAGTCTCTTGGGTCTTTCTCATCTCCCTGATTGGAAGCTTGTATAACTCTCTGGAGTTGTAGATCCCTTAGGGTGTACTACTACTCTATGAGGTGAAATGTTAAACTCATAATTCAAACTACGGATATCTGGGCATTATCTTAGTATCCCTAGGTCCTTCCTATAACTCTCTTAGTTTTCCCATAATTACAAACAAGAGAGTATATAATTTACATAAATAATATTCTCCAAATAATACTTGATTAAACATATGAAATAATTAATGAAGACATTATAGCATTATTTACCCAATAGAATGTTTTACTATTGCATCGATTCATTAGCAAAGTGAATAGTGGGAGATGTGTGACCTACTAACATCATTAAATGCATGACAAGGTTAACATTAAGAAATTCACACTTTATTTAGCAACAAATTGCATCTGAAATGAAATATAAGTAAAAACGCATGGTGGACCATGCTGTGACCCTAGGGATGTAAGAAGCTTTGAAAGTTCAAAGTCAGTCTCCATAACTTAGTGAGGCCCTATGCAACTTAGCAAACCATATCTCTAAATAAAAAAGAAAAAAAAAATCTGAGGATGTGATTTACTGATTAAGTGCCCCTAAGTTTAAGGGGCACTGAAAATTTTAAATTTTAAATTTCATATAAATCTTAAGAGACTTCTGAAATAATCAACTCTGAGTATTATTATTTCTCCAGTTGTGAAAAATGAGACTCTTTAGTAATTGTTGATTTATACTAAAATTATATCCTTTTAGGGATGCACAATTCTATACTTGTATTTCCTTATTTCTACAATATCAGCTAAAGATGTTAAGAAAAATTTCAGCAAATGTCAAAAGCAATTACGCATTTTCTACATTTAAATGATTTTTTTCCACCTAGGTCCCAAATACTTCAAGGGATGGGCTATACATAAGAAACTTACTACAATCTTTCTATTTGTCAAGATGTTTTTGTAAATATTTTGCTGTTATCCAAGGTACACACTTTGGACAAATGCTCCTCCACATTTGCTACAGATATGAGGTCAGAAATTTAAAAATGTCGGAAATTTGAATACAGTCTTGAACACATTCTTTGGGTTTCTATATGCTAAAAATCCTCCAGTGTTTTAAAAATATTTGATCAATGGCCAAAAGCTTTGCAAAAATTTTTCCGCATGTCCTCTCACTCATGTGAATTCTGAGGTGCTGAGTAGGGTGTGAACAACTATTGGAGACTCTGTCACCTATTTTACATTTATATAATTTCTGTGCTATCATGTCTCTGGTTTGAAATAGTGTTGAACTACTGTGAAATAAGGGTTGATTCATCCTTAAAGACACTGATGCATTGTTTTCATTGTAAAACTTCTCTCCAGTGTAAAATCTATAATGTTTAGTAAGATGTGATCTTCAATATTAAAAGCTTTGCCATTCTTCACATTTTTAGGACTTCTCTCTAGTATGGGTTCTCTGGTGTCGAGTAAGTGATGATTGTTGATTAAAATCTTTGCCGCATTCTCTACATTTGTAGGGCTTCTCTCCAGTGTGGATTCTCAGGGGCTGAGTAAGTACTATTTTTTGATTAAAACTTTTGCCACATTCTTTACATTTGTAGGGTTTCTCTCCAGTGTGTATTTTCTGGTGCTGAGTAAGTGATGACTTTTAACTGAAACTCTTGCCACACAATGTACATTTGTAGGGTTTCTCTCCAGTATGAATCCTGTTGTGGCAATAGAGATGTGAGTTTCTATTAAAACTCTTGCCACAACTTTACATTTGTAGGGCTTCTCTCCAGTATGAATCCTTTTGTGACAATTATGCTGTGAGATCTTATTAAAAGCTTTGCCACACTCTTTACATTTATAGGGCTTCTCTCCAGTGTGGATTTGCTGGTGCTCAGTAAGTGATGATTTTTGACTAAAACTCTTGCCAAACACGTTACATTTGTAGGGCTTCTCTCCAGTATGAATCCTGTTGTGGCGATCAAGATTTGAGATTCTATTAAAACTCCTGCCACACACTTTACATTTGTAGGGCTTCTTTCCAATTTGAATTCTCTGGTAATTTTTAGGGCTTGGTTTTTGACTGAAACCTTTGTAAAATTTTTTTACATATGTAGGGCATCACTCCAGAGTATGTCCACTGGTGACAAATAAGATTTGAACTTTTATTAGAATTTTTGTCACATTCTTTTCATTTGCATGGCATATCTTCTGTATGAGCACTGTGATGTTGAGTAAAGTTCTTGAGTGCATTGCATTCTTCACATTGGTAGGTCTTCTCTGCAGAATAAATTTTTTGGTGTTCAGTAAGGGTTGAAAAACTTTTTAAGGCTTTCCCACACTTTTTACATTTACAGGTCTTTCCTTCAGTATAAATCCTCTGATACTTAACAAGTTGTAACTTTTCACTAAAAGTTTTTTCACATTCTTTAAATTTGTAGAATTTATAACTGTCATAGTATCTGCTGTGTTTAAAATCTATATCAAAGCATTTGCTTGCTCAATATCTTCTATACTTATAGGGCTGTCTTTCTCTATAAATTCTCTTGTATTAAGAAAGCTCTGCACTGTGGTTAAGAGCCCTTTCAAATATCTACACTTGCAGGTTTTTGTCTTGGCTATGAATATTTTAATGAATACTAGTTTTTGATCACTGAAGCAAGACTTTCCTACATTTTTCATCATGGTAAATTTTCTTTAGAAAAGGACTAGGAGTTCTATATAGTCATAATTGTTATCACCAATGTAAATATACTTGTCATTACTCAGGGTAGAGACATGGCTTATTGTGTTCCTTATAGCATTATCTATATAGTGTGCTTTCCAGAAATCTGTATCAGTATTGTCAATGAACAATAGTGGGGAAGTAGAAACTTTTCTACAATTTTTAATATTGTCCATTTGGGAACAAGGAGAAATTAATCTTTGTTTCAGAAAAATGGATATTTTATAAAGAAACTCCCAAAAGGTTCACTTCGAGAAATATCTTTTCTGTGCCAATGTTTGACTGGAATTTTAACTCAGTGCTACTTTTTTAATTGGCCAAGTTAAAAACTGATGCATGGACTAGATTTCAAATTTTCCACATTGCCTTCCAGTTAAAAAATGGCTATGGATTTATTCTTAAAATACATATAAAACTCCTCAAAATAATTGGAACACATTGAATTTTTGTTTCAGATATTAATTTTCTCTGATGTCTTTTGACCATAAAATTTTTATCATAAATAGGATCTACTGATTGATTTTGTCTATTATAATACAATTTTTGAACTTTACTCTCACCTATATTTTCCCATTGTTTTCTTGGTTGTAAATAGTCAAAGTCACACTTTCCATATCTTCCCTCTCTCTCTTTTATTCCCTGCTCTGGTAAAATTTCTCAAGGATGATGAGAAGTCATGGCTGTAATAAATAAAAATAACAATCATGTTTACTTACTGTACTGGGATGAGTATATTTTGCAGACCTAAGAAATTACACAAAAAATAACAACAGTAGGACAGTGGATTATTAAATCCAAGTCTATCATTAATGTAGAAATATATAAATAAAATAAAAATACACACAGAGAATCACTTTGAAAATCTTCCTAATCATCTTTGTGTTCACAATATCCAAGATGAGTACATTACTATGGAGAGTAACATAGTAGAGAAAAATACATTGTGTTACACAAAGATTTTCCTCCTTTAGAATATATTTTCAAAATCTACCAACTTTCTTCTGTTTTATTAAAATACAAAAATATGAAACATGTGAATATTTAGGGACTGTTCAAAAAGGGGTTCCTGCTTACCAACAGAAAAAAAAACATGGCTAAATCAACTGTAAGGAAAGTTATGAATTACTCAAAGGGAATAGTCAATTATCATTTAAAAGAAGTTTACTGAACTAATCCAACACACAAAAAACAGAATAAAAATTAGTCAAGAATTGTTACTAGTAATAAGCAGAAAATGTATGTGTAAAGACTTTCTTTAGAAAATGTCTGAAAGAGTCAGGCGTGGTTGTACATAGCAACATAGGAGGTTGAGCTAGAGGATCAAAATTTGAAGACCAGACAAAGTAAAATATGCAAAGCGCTAAATCGCCCTTAAGTTCTCTTTTTAATACTAATAAACACATCTGAGAAAATAGGAAAAATGAAACATCCAAGCAGCTCAGTTTTCTCCAAGTTGTAAAGACTCAAAGTAGGTTTCAATCCAAGTTTAAAAACTCAGAATACTGAGAGCATCCAAGAGAAAAAGATGGGTCACCTAGAAATGTGTAACTATATAATTGTGAAATCCTTAGAAAAATCTTCACAACACAGGAAGTAATTTGAGTCTATCTATATTCAAGGGATGAAAGAATAAAATTATCAACCAAGACATTATATTCACAGCTACTACCTTTCAAAAGAGAAGGAAAATGAAGACTTTAAACATATAAAAATACACACACTATTCATCAACACTGGATCTTTTCTCCAAAATGTACTAAAGGTGATCCTTCATAATAAAATGTAAGTGCACAACATCATAAGTCATATGAAATTTTAAACATTTCTTGGCAAAAACAATTCTATTTTATTGTAATGACAGGTCTCCAAACGTAATTTTGCAATAGAATTTGAAAGAAAAAAGCATAACAACAATACTGTCAATAGGCATATATACCTGTAACAATAATATAATTTTAAAAGGACACATAAATATATTCAGTTTTTTAATAAAGTGAAGTCAAGTTGGTACTCATACAAAGTATGAGTAGGGGATTCTTCATTTTTAGAGTTCTTTGTTGGCAAATGCAAGATTACAAAATTCTGATCAAAACAAAACTTGGATATCTGAATTAACTCTAAATATTGCAACTGTAGGTAGTCTACAGGATACTCTAAATCTAAGAAAACACACATACTGAAAGCAAAAGTATATAATAATGACACATACAAAAGTGATTGAACAAAACCTGGGCTGTATAAATTATAGTACAGAAAACATAGTTTAAGACAGTCATAGGTCATAGAAGACGTTTTAAATTAAAAAAAAAAATTGAAAAGAGGCAAAAGAGAGAAAAGGACCCTTTCCCTAGGTTCTGAATTAAGAGTAAATACATTTGTTACTTACTTCATAGTTCCCAAACACACAAAGAAAACACTGAGGGGGTTGAATGTAAACAAAGAATCACTGCGATACTAAGAGACATCAATCCCCACTTACTGAAAAGGGAAATACAGTGAAGCAAAATGGTAATTGCAAAGCATAAGACTTTGAAAATATTTTGAAACTACTATAGATTTATAGAATTTATAGTAGGGGCAGAGCAGAGCCGCCGCCTGCACCCTGAACAGACACAGCGGCCCTCCGGCGTGGTAGTCACGTCACACCAATTGGAGTAGGGGTAGAGCAGAGCCGTTGCCCACACCCAGAACAGGCCCAGCGGGCCGCCGGTGTGGAAGTTACGTCACCTGAATTGGAGTAGGGGCAGAGAAGAGTAGAACACTTAGAAGATAGAACATCAGTCAATGAAGACATAGTATTTCAACTTGAAAAGAATATAGACAGCTCAGCAAGACTGTTAAGGAACCATGAGCAGAACATCCAAGAAATATGGGATAACATAAAGATACCAAACTTAAGAGTCATTGGGATACAGGAAGGTATAGAGGTCCAAACCAAAGGAATGAGCAATCTATTCAATGAAATAATACGAGAAAACTTCCCAGACTTGAAGAATGAGACAGAATCCCAAATCTTAGAAGCCTACAGGATGCCAAATGTGCAATATCATAAGAGATCCACACCTAGACACATTATAATGAAGATGCCCAGCATACAGAATAAGGAGAGACTTTAAAAGCTACAAGAGAAAGGAAGCAGATTACATTTAGGGGTAAACCAATCATGATAAGAGCTGATCTTTCAACACAGACTCTGAAAGCTAGAAGATCCTGGAATAACATATTTCAAACACTGAAAGAAAATGGGTTCCAACCAAGAATCATGTATCCGGCGAAATTAAACTTCAGGATGGAAGATGAAATTAAAACCTTCCACGATAAACAAAAGTTAAAATAATTTGCAGCTAGAAAACCATCTCTTCAAAACATCCTTGGCAAAACATTTCAGGAAGAGGAAGTGGAAAATAACAATGAAAACCAACAGTGGGAGGTAGGACAGTAAAGGGGGGGAAATAATCAAAGAGGAAAACAAACCATGTTTAGTAACATAAATAAACAAATATGGCTGGAAAAACAAACCATATCTCAATAATAACCCTAAATGTTAATAACTTAAACTCACCAATTAAGAGACACAGGCTAGTAGAATGGATCACAAAACAAGACCCAACAATATGCTGCCTACAGGAGACGCATTTGATAGGAAAAGATACACATAGACTGAAGGTGAAAGGTTGGGAAAAATCATACCACTCATATGGACTTCAGAAACAAGCAGGAGTGTCCATACTCATCTAATAAAATAGATTTCAAGCCAAAGTTAATCAAAAGGGATAAAGAGGGACACTACATACTGCTCAAGGGAACCATACACCAACAAGACATAACAATCATAAATATATATGCCCCAAACAACGGTGCAGCTATGTTCATCAAGCAAACTCTTCTCAAGTTCAAGAGTCTAATAGACCACCATACAATAATCATGGGAGACTTCAACACACCTCTCTCACCACTGGACAGATCTTCCAAACAAAAGTTGAATAAGGAAACTATAGAACTCAATAACACAATTAATAAACTAGATTTAATTGACATATATAGAATATACCACCCAACATCCAGCAGTTACACTTTTTTCTCAGCAGCACATGGATCCTTCTCAAAAATAGATCATATATTATGTCACAGGGCAACTCTTAGAAAATATAAAGGAGGAGAGATAATACCATGTATCTTATCTGATGATAATGGAATGAAACTCATACATCACTTGCAGAATGAACAATATAAAGGAGGAGAGATAATACCATGTATCTTATCTGATGATAATGGAATGAAACTCATACATCACTTGTAGAATGAACAATAGGTTACTGAATGATCAATGGGTTATAGAAGACATCAAGGAGGAAATTAAAAAATTCTTAGAGATAAATGAAAACACAGACACAGCATATCGGAATCTATGGGACACATTGAAAGCAGTTCTAAGAGGAAAATTCATTGCTTGGAGTTCATTCCTTAAAAAAAGAAAAAAAACAACAAATAAATGATCTCATACTTCATCTCAAAATCCTAGAAAAAGAAGAGCAAAACAACAGCAAAAGAAGTAGAAGGCAAGAAATAATTAAAATCAGAGCTGAAATTAATGAAATTGAAACAAAAGAAACAATTGAAAAAATTTACAAAACCAAAAGTAGGTTCTTTGAAAAAATAAATAAAATTGACAGACCCTTAGCCATGCTAACAAAGAGAAGAAGAGAGAGAACTCAAATTACTAGCATACGGGATGAAAAAGGCAACATCACAACAGACACTTCAGAAATACAGAAGATAATCAGAAATTATTTTGAATCCTTATACTCCAATAAAATAGAAGATAGTGAAGGCATCAATAAATTTCTTTAGTCATATGATCTGCCCAGATTGAGTCAGGAGGATATAGACAACCTAAACACACCAATAACAATAGAGAAAATAGAAGAAACCATCAAAAGACTACCCACTAAGAAAAGCCCAGGACCGGATGGGTATACAGCAGAATTTTACAAAACCATTAAAGAGGAACTAACACCAATACTTTTTAAGCTATTTCAGGAAATAGAAGAAGAGGAACTTCCAAATTTATTCTATGAGGCCAACATCACCCTGATTCCTAAACCAGACAAAGACACTTCACAGAAAGGAAATTACAGACCAATATCTCTAATGAACCTAGATGCAAAAATCCTCAATAAAATTCTGGCAAATCGGATTCAAAAACATATCAAAAAAATTGTGCACCATGATCAAGTAGGATTCATCCCTGGGATGCAAGGCTGGTTCAATATACGGAAATCAATAAATGTTATTCACCACATCAATAGACTTAAAATTGAGAACCATATGATCATCTCGATAAATGCAGAAAAAGCTTTCGACAAAGTACAGCATCGCTTTATGTTCAAAACTCTAGAAAAACTAGGGATAACAGGAACATACCTCAACATTGTAAAAGCAATCTATGCTAAGCCTCAGGCTAGCATCATTCTGAATGGAGAAAAATTGAAGGCATTCCCTCTAAAATTTGGAACAAGACAGGGATTCCCTCTCTCACCACTTCTGTTCAACATAGTTCTCGAAACACTGGCCAGAGCAATTAGACAGATGAAAGAAATTGAAGGCATAAAAATAGGAAAAGAAGAACTTAAATTATCACTATTTGCAGATGACATGATTCCATACCTAGCAGACCCAAAAGGGTCTACAAAGAAACTATTAGAGCTAATAAATGAATTTAGCAAAATGGCAGGATATAAAATCAACACACATAAATCAAAGGCATTCCTGTATATCAGCAACAAATCCTCTGAAATGGAAATGAGGAAAAACACTCCATTCACAATATCCTCAAAAAAAAAATAAAATAAAATACTTGGGAATCAACCTAACAAAAGAGGTGAAAGACTTATACAATGAAAACTACAGAACCCTAAAGAGACAAATAGAAGAAGATCTTAGAAGATGGAAAAATATACCCTGTTCATGGATAGGCAGAACTAACATCATCAAAATGACGGTATTACCAAAAGTTCTCTATAGGTTTAATGCAATGCCAATCAAAATCCCAACGGCATTTCTTGTAGAAATAGAGAAAGCAATCACGAAATTCATATGGAAAAATAAAAGATCCAGAATAGCAAAAACAATGCTAAGCAGGAAGTGTGAATCAGGTGGTATACCGATACCAGACTTCAAACTATACTACAGAGCAATAGTAACAAAAACAGCATGGTACTGGTACCAAAACAGGCGGGTGGACCAATGGTACAGAATAGAGGACACAGTGACCAATCCACAAAACTACAACTATCTTATATTTGATAAAGGGGCTAAAAGCATGCAATGGAGGAAGGATAGCATCTTCAACAAATGGTGCTGGGAAAACTGGAAATCCATATGCATCAAAATGAAACTGAATCTCTTTCTCTTGCCATGCACAAAAGTTAACTCAAAATGGATCAAGGAGCTTGATATCAAATCAGGGACACATCGTCTGATAGAAGAAAAAGTTGGCTACACTCTACATACTGTGGGGTCGGGCTCCAAATTCCTCAATAGGACACCCATAGCAGAAGAGTTAATAACTAGAATCAACAAATGGGACTTACTCAAACTAAAAAAGTTTTTTTTCTCAGCAAAAGAAACAATAAGAGAGGTAGAGAGGGAGCCTACAGCCTGGGAACAAATCTTTACTCCTCACACTTCAGATAGAGTCCTAATATCTAGAGTATACAAAGAACTCAAAAAACTAAACAATAAGATAACAAATAACCCAATCAACAAATGGGCCAAGGACCTGAACAGACACTTCTCAGAGGAGGACATACAATCAATCAACAAGTACATGAAAAAATGCTCAACATCACTAGCAGTCAGAGAAATGCAAATCAAAACCACCCTAAGATACCATCTCACTCCAGTAAGATTGGCAGCCATTAGGAAGTCAAACAACAAGTGCTGGCGAGGATGTGGGGAAAAGGGTACACTTGTTCATTGTTGGTGAGACTGCAAATTGGTGCAACCAATTTGGAAAGCAGTATGGAGATTTCTTGGAAAGCTGGGAATGGAACCACCATTTGACCCAGCTATTCCCCTTCTCGGTCTATTCCCTAAAGACCTAAAGAGAGCATGCTACAGGGACACTGCTACATCGATGTTCATAGCAGCACAATTCACAATAGCAAGACTGTGGAACCAACCTAGATGCCCTTCAACAGATGAATGGATAAAAAAATGTGGCATTTATACACAATGCAGTATTACTCTGCATTAAAAAATGACAAAATCATAGAATTTGGAGGGAAATGGATGGCATTATACCAGATTATGCTAAGTGAAGCCAGCCAATCCTTAAAAAACAAATGCCAAATGTCTTCTTTGATATAAGGAGACTAACTAAGAACAGAGTAGGGACGAAGAGCATGAGTAGAAGATTAATATTAAACAGGGATGAGAGGTGGGAGGGAAAGCGAGAGAGAAGGGAAATTGCATGGTAATGGAAGGAGACCATCAGGGTTATACAAAATTACATACAAGAGGAAGTGAGGGGAAAGGGAAAAATAGTACAAGGGGGAGAAATGAATTACAGTAGAGGGGGTAGAGAGAGAAGAGTGGAGGGGAGGGGAGGGGAGGGGGGATAGTAGAGGATAGGAAAGGCAGCAGAATACAACAGACACTAGTATGGCAATATGTAAATCAGTGGAAGTGTAACTGATGTGATTCTGCAATCTGTATATGGGGTAAAAATGGGAGTTCATAACCCACTTGAATTAAAGTGTGAAATATGATATGTCAAGATCTATGTAATGTTTTGAACAACCAACAATAAAAAAAAATAATGAAAGAAAGGTGTAAATATGAGAATTGGAACTATAAGATTCTTAGCAGAATACATGTAAACCTCTTGACCCTGCATTGGACAATAGATTCTTAGAAAAGACTATTTTCTTGTTTCTTTTTGGTACAAGGGATTGAACCCAGGGGAGCTTAACCAATGAGCAACACTCCCAGCCCTTTTAAAATTTTACTTAGAGACCAATTGCTAAGTCTGGCTTTGAACATGTGATCCTCCTGCCTCAGCCTCCCAAACTGCTGAGATTATAGGCATGTGCCAAAAGATACTGCTTATAATGTCATATATTTAGAAAGTATTACAGGATTTTAGATATGAGGTTTATGATGTGGCATAATAAATTTTGTGAAGGGTAAAGAAAAATATATTTATAATTTAGTCACTATGTTTTTTTTTAAATTATAGACTTCATCTAGGCTTCTGTATATACTATTTGAAATTTCACTGGTCCCAATGGGGACTTCTGTCTGAAATACTCCAGCTACATTTACCTTGTATAAGTCAAACCTGGACATCCATTTGTCTTAATCTATAGACTTAAATAAAATTGAAATTTCTCAAGAGTAAAGATTATTACTCTGGAGGCAAATGATCCATAGTATTGTGTGGAATCATATTAGCTGAAGGGCTGTCAAGCAAATAATATTGAGTAATTAACTTCTGACCCCAAACTAACAGCTATATACTTGTGGCTTCTTCATTTAGTCATTAATGTATTGTTGAGTCCAAAAAAGAGAAATCTTATAATTTGGTAGGCAAATTTTTTAACAAATTATGAATTATCATGAAAATGGTTAGCATTTTCACCAAACTCACAAAAGTGTAAACAGAGACAAGATTAAGCCTATTACATTCAGAAATGTCTTTGTTCCTTTAATAATTATTTGTTTGTACTGAAAATTGAACCCAGGGGTGCTTTACCTCTGAGCTACATCTCCAGTGCATTTGTTCATTTTTAAATTTCATTTTTTATTAGTGAATTTCAGTTACACATAACATTAAGGTTTATTTTGACATGAAATCATACAACTTTTAAACAGGGATTATTATAATTGAGTGCCATGATTAAAATAAATACAAAATATTAAATATCCATCACCACATCCAAAGTAACCAAAATTTGCTCAACTGTTTTTTGTGAGTTTTATGCTTCTAGCTATTAGACAATGGCCTTTGATTCTTTTTAAAAATTTTACTTTTGTATATTATGTGAGGTATGTATGCAAATACTTTTTTTTTCTTCTTGTGGATATCTAGTCATCCCAGGGCCATTTTTTCTTTAGCTTTTACTCTTGAAAAATATAAGCCGTGTGTGTGTGTGTGTGTGTGTGTGTGTGTGTGTGTGTGTGTGTGTGTGTGATCCCTCTGAACACCAGCAAATTGCCACCCCTAACCTGCACAGTGAGCTAAATTTAAGGTCACTCTTGTGAATTTACAGGGACACTAAATAAAACACAGTCACACTTTACCTTTACACAAACTTCAGGACGGCTTCTCCACTCTTGACCTCAGGCTCCCCAAAAGGGAGGCCAAGAGAAAGTCACAAGAGGCTGGTGAGAAAGTGACCACATTCAGAAGAGAGCTTTTATTGGAGGACTCTTGTTCCTAGAAAGTACTATTCAAAAAAGGCCAGAGGGGGCAGGGTTACAAGGGACACATAAGGGTAAGTCAACCCTCATAGGTAATGCCTACATCTGAAGACCCGCCTCTCTATCTGAGCTGGGACAATGCCCAAGTCACCACAAATGTAGTGACTGGTCAGAGCCTCCTGCTTCAGGACAGGAAGGCATGGGTCATTAAGAGGAGCTTCCCACATATCCATCCTTCTTTCTTTGAAAAATCAGGTGATGGGTCATTATTTAGAGTCCCTGATTTCTTCTCCTTGGGGCACAGTATCCTACTATTATAACACGAGAGAATTAGTAGCAATGAGAACAATACAAGGATATACCATGCAGAGTGATTAAGAATGTTTCCAGAGTTAAAGCTGTTTAATTCTTTAAGTATTTGATCAGCTAAAGAAGTAGGATCTGAAAAATTAATCTTACTTTTTGGTATATCTTGAATCTGATGATGCAGCTCCAAAAGATCCAAGCTGTCATCATTATTCTGTCAAATACCCAACAAATGGTTTTGAACCTTCTCCTAATGCCATTAAGAAGCATTACATTTGGCAGCAGTAACACACACATACTTATAGCTAGCATGACATTTAAGTCTTTCCTTGAATTTCAAAGTGGAAAGTTCATTATCTTTATTCATGACAGCAGCCTCTAAGGAATTTAGCTTGGTCTCAATCCTTTTATCAACATTTATTTGATGGTGAAGAGCCTTGGAATTATTCTGAGCCAAATTATTAAGAAAATTCACATGTTAAATATTTGAGATATGGCCACCAAAGCTGTGACCGTGACCACGGAAGTAATAAAAGAAAGCAAAGGAACAACCCCCACTATTATGAGTCCAAGAGTGCATTTAGGTCTCACTAGCTGGCCGTGTATTTGTTGTAAGACTTGAAAACCAGCATCAGCCTACCATGGCTCTGAAATATTTCCTGGTACTAAGACAAAAGAGGGTTGATGAAGTGTCAATGTTCCTTTTTCATTATTATTTCTGGTGAAACAATTAATTAAATTACGTTTATGACATGTAAAAAGATATCTATCATCTTCCTTTTTAACTTTTACATTTCCTGTAATTAAAACATCCTACTCGGCTTAAGGGGCCTGTTGCTATGGAAGATGTGTCACTCAGCTGCAGTATGACCTTCTGAGTCACAACTTAGAAAATTTTAAAGAAACAGAGCATGATTGAGGTTATTTTGGAGAGTCCAAGTCCGATCTCCCCCTTTTAGCTTTTGTAATTGTAGCTTAATAGATAAATGAGCTTTTTCTACAATAGATCGACCTTTCTCATTTGTAAGTTTTGAGGGTGGATTGTACGTCCTTTAATCACATGACCTAGATATTAAAAAGGAGAGGTCTTTAGCAAATTTGAGGTGCAATGCACAAACCCATTGCTGTGAGTGATGTCTCTAATTTGGCTAAAAGTTTTAAGAGTACATATGGGTAACCATGAGCTAAAAGTATGTCTTTCATAAAATGAATAATATATACTTCAGGGAATTTATCCCTCAGGGGCGTGATAGCCCATGTCACAAAACTTTGACATAGGGTAGGACTGCTACACATTCCCTGAAGCAACACTTTCTAGCAATACCTTTTAACTGGTTCTTTAAAATTAATTGCTGGGACACTGAAAGCAAATTCTTTACAGTTACCTGGGTGCAAAGGTATAGAGAAGAAGGAATCTTTCAGATCTATTATTATCAAATAACAATCTAAAAGAATAGCGGTAGGAAAAGGAAGCCAAGATTGTAATGCTCCCATAGGCTCTATAACACAATTAATAGATCTTAGGTGTTGTAATAATCTCCAGTCACCAGACATTTTCCTAAATACAAAGATGGGTGTGTTCCAGGGGCTAAGTGTAGGGGCTCTAAATGACCAGCCTGAAGTAGTTCCTCAACTAATATGTGGTCTATTTTAACTTTTCCCCTGTAAAGGGTCACTGAGAAACCCAGATTGGCTCTTCTGTGAGCCAATTGGTTTTTTTTATGGTCAGGGCCCTTTCCAAAAATTTGGGCTGGATGCATCAGTTAATCTCTGTTGGAGAGATTGGGTTACAGGTAGGTACTCTTCCTGTAAATCTCCCTCAATTTACCTAGGAGTAAACCCTTGATTAAGTCACTCAAATGACATGATAGTCTCTTTTAGAGAGCCGGATGGCATGTTCTAATTGCACAGTGATTTTAGACTATCTCAAAAATTTGAATCAATCAAACACTCCTGGCAATACCTGAATTCTGTTATTTACATTGTTTCATGCCAAAATTAGGCCTATGGTATGGGGGTAATGGCCCACGAGTCACCATAAATGTAGTGACTGGTCAGAGCCACCTGCTTCAGGACTGGAAGATGTGGACATTCAGTGTGGCTCCCCACAACATATCTTATTGTTAGGCTGAAAATTTTAAAATGCAGGAGTTCCCAATGACTCCCAAATTACAATGTACACTTTCTGTAGAAAAAATTAAAATTACTCCTCAGAACTAATTTATCATGCCTGAAATTACATGGAATGAATACAAGAGGAAAGGTAGAGGCATGACCCCTGGAAGAAAAGAGAATGACCATGATACGTCCATATCTGAAACCATAAATCAAGGATAACAGAAACATCATTACCATTACCTTGGTTTTCTTATACCTAAAACTGATCATTAGATTGTGACATTTACATATTCCAGTCAACTTAAATCAACATGTGTAGAATTTTTTTTTGAGCCAAAGCACTAACACATGAAAAAATATAGGCTAATCATGTGCTTTAACTTTTGAACAGGTTTGTACATTGTTAGCGTCTTATCTGAATAAGAATTTTGTTTTTCTCAGTGTGAGGAGAAAGATGAAAAAGGGGACAGATTTAGTTTATGTTGTCTTGTAAACAGTCTATTATAGAGAAGTTTGGGATGTCTATGCTATATACTGTCTACCCTGCCATCCCAAGTGTATAATTACCATTATATATTATAAAGTACAATAAAAGAGGTAGGAAAATACAAAGATATTTAATTAAGTAAATTATGAGGTGCCCGGCTAGCTCACTTGGTACAGCATGAGACTCTTATTAAATTATGTGGGAGGATTAAGTGCTCCATGTGTATGTCTCTTTTATATCCATATTATTGTACCCATTACTGGTTATATTTCCATGCTAGGGCTTCAAGAATAAATAGGAAGTCAATATTGGGGGAAAATATTTTCCTACATTCTTTGAAGTCAGTCAAGTATCCTCAGGGGTTACTTTTAGGGATTGCCTGACTTTTTCAGAATGTTTCTGCACATAAAGCGTCAAGAGCCAGGAAAGATCAACATGTAACCAAATTTCTCTTGAAAATATTGGGAGTATTTCTCTCCAATGACCCTCCTTTTCCCCGAAGATGTGCCAGCTGCTCTATGCCTTTGAGGTCTTTCTAATTACCCTGTTTAGGAGGTTGTGTGTCTCTCCAGAATTGCATGATAAAAATTTAAAAATTTGTTACTCAAGATACATAAATCTGGGGCTTACTTTCATATCCCCATACCTGATCTACACCTGTCTTTATTTCTCTAATGATGACAAGGAAAAAAAATGAACAAAGATATGACTAATAGGAATACTATTCTCTGAGTAAATTGAATAATTAATAATTAATAGAGATGTTATGCCATTATTTACCCAATAGTGTGTTTTTACTACTTGTTACTAAGAACATTTAATAAAGTAGAATGGTTTGATATCTGTGACATGATGATTCCATATAGAACAGTGTTAGCACATTAATACTTACTTTTATTTCCTAAAAATGCATATATAATGTGAAGAAAGTATTTAAAAGTCCATAGCATAGTCTCAACAACAACAGATTAAAATATCTGGGGCTGTGGCTGTAGCTTAGCAGTAGAGCACTCAGAGCCAGCCTCAGTGAAAGATGTACTAGGCTGCTCAGTGTGGTCCTGTCTCTACATAAAATAGTGCTAAGGATGTGGCTCAGTGGCTGAGTGTCCCTGAGTTAAATCTTCATCATCCTCCCCCCAAAAAAAGAATATCTGAGTCATTCTTTCAGGGAGGTTCTAAAATGTAGAATTAGTGTAGAATAAGTGTTATGGGCCAATCTCTGGAATGAATGTGCATGCATTTCCATCCAGGCTTTTATATATATTATACATTTGATGTTGATATACTGATGGAATATTTCCTACACAACACGTGTATGTGCTTTAATTCAAGTGTCTAAAATAGTAAAAATATATTTTGAATAATCTACAGCTACATATTGAAAAATAACAGTCATCAGAAAATCATGCATGTGAAGCTAGATCATTTCATGACTCTTTAGAACATGTAGATCTATAAGAGGAGATAGTAAGAGAAACAATAAAAGTGAAACATTCATGAATTTGGGATGCCATTTAAAAATCTGAGGTGAATGTGGGTCCAGAATCTGACTTCCATAACAAGATCCCTACAGCATAAGAATTAAAAACCAAGAATCGATAAACAGGATAGATTAAACCTAGAAGGCTATTTCTCAGCAAAAGAAACAATAATGTGAAGAGAGAACCTACAGATTTGTATAAAGTCTTTACCACACATACCTCAGATCAAGCACTAATCTCTAGGGTATACAAAGAATTCAAAAATTAACGAAAAACCCAATTAACAAATGGGCTGAGTAACTGAAAAGACACTTCACAGAAGAAATATAATCCATTACCAAAATACATGTCAAAAAACGTTCAACACATCTAGCAATTAGGAATACTTAGTCAAAATTAATTTATTTATCTCACTTCAGTCAGAATGGCAATGATTAATAATACAGGCAACAATAAATGTTGGTGAGGATGTGGGGAAAAGGAACATTCACATATTGCTCATGGGACTGACTGCAAATTTGTTCAACGACCATGGAAAGCAGTATGGAGACTCCTTGGAAAACCAGAATGGAACCACCATTTGACCCAGCTATCCCTCTCCTCGGACTATACCCAAAGGACTTAAAAACAGCATAGTACAGGGACACAGCCACACCAATGTTTACAGCACCACAATTCACATCAGCTAAACCATAAAACCAACCTAGGTGTCCTTCAACAGATGAACAAATAAATAAAATGTGATTAAATATATCCCCCCACCAATGAAATATTACTTACCTTTAAAGATGAATGAAACTATGGCATTTGGTGGTAAATTGAATTTAGTTGCAGAATATCATGCTAAGTGAAATAAGCCAACACACAAAAACACACACGCACACACACACACACACACAGAAGCACAAAGGCCAAATATTCTCTCTGATAAGTGGATGCTAATTCACAATGAGGGGTGGGGAAGAATAGTTACCTTAGATTAAGTAGAGAGGAGTGCAGGGAGGGGAGGGGATATGTGGATAGGAATGATAGTAGAGTGAAACAGACATTTCATATAATATATAATATATATGGATGCTAAACCTCTCAACAAGGGAGGGGGAGAGAATAGAAATTCAGTGGATTAGACAAAGCTGGAATGCAGGAAAGAAAAGGAAAATAGGAATACAGAGGACAGTAGAATGAATCAGACACAACATTTCAGTGTTCATATATAAATACACCACAAGTGAAGGTTCACACCATGTACACCGAAAGAATGGAATGCTAACTAAAATGAGTTTTATCCATGTATAATATGTCAAAATTTGCTCTACTGTCATATATACTTAAAAAAAGTTGTCAGAACCACCCTTCCGACAGAGGTTGAGGAGAATCACTAGAACAGCTAGTGAGTGTCTCAGGGCTGAGCGAGAGGGTAATTGTCGAGATCCAGCCCGCCACCAAGCCTGGTAAAAATCACACCAAGTCGGGAGATGATTCAGCCAAGATGGTGCAGCAACTCACTTTATTGTGGAGGGAGAGGACTAATATAGAGAGAGGAGACGGGGGGGGGGTACAAAGGCAGGGGCCAATCAGAGATTGGAGAGTCCCCCAGGTTAGGGTAGCCTAGGCACCCCAGTTACAAAAACAGAGCCACATTACCCTAGTTACAGAAACAATACCCCAATTGGTATGTGTGCCCCATTGATGGGGAGTTATTCTTTGTGTTTGCAGAAGCCATATCTTGGGGCCGTTCAGGCACGTATATGGAAGCCATTTCTCAAGGTCTAACTGTCATGTACATGGAGAATCACAAAACCAGAATCACAAGACTGAGAATTTCTTTTTTCCCAGTGATTGCACTTCCATGGTCAGCAGAGGTCCCAACAAAAAGTAAGAAATTTTAAAAATGATAAGGGAAAATTTGTATATAGAGAAGGTCTGTGAGTGAAAAACTCCTCAATAAATGCTAATGTCATTAAGGTTAAATAAAATTATAAAAGACTACCTTGAGCCCATACAAAATAATAAACAATGGCAAATAGAGTTGCCCAAGTCAGTCTGTGCAACTATCTATAATCCCAAAATTTTGGTTTGCAACTCTTTTCTATTTGTTTTACAAAGCAGCACAAGAGAAATACTTACAAGTTGAGCAGAGAGGAAACATTACATAGCAGTGTTGTGAATGCTATTAAGAATGCTGTGTGCACTCAAAGAAAGCATTCTCAATTTCCTCCCCCATGCAATAAAAAATCATGAATTTGAAAGACACACTAGTTACTGATTAGATAACACATGCATGTGTTTGTGACATTAAGCATGTGGGCAGCTGCTCATTTTGGCAGGTCAGGTCCAATAGATAAGTAAGACACTGTCTTCACACCAGACAGTGTTTCTTTGAGTAATACTATGAAAGCAAGAGAGAAAGCAAAAGTAATACACACAGGCAACTGTCTTGCCAGACTAGGACAACACCAAAACCAAACCTATGTACAAGGGAGTCCTAAACAGCTTTTCAGGGACCTTACTGAAAAGCCCTGGGAAGAGCTTCCTCTCCACAGGTGAGAGTCTGAAGTCTTGTTCTAACTTGTATTTAAAGTGTGCCTGAATCAATACAAGTTAGATCAAAGAAGGCTTCATTCTAACAGCTTGCATGACCTAGTGGTCCCATGAAGAAAACTACATCCTCCCAAGAACACATCAGATCCCAGAGGAGGCAGTGATAGCCTTGAGATGAGTAATTAAATTGGGGTTCCAACGAGTGAGCCACTGAGCCAGATTCATAGAGAAATCAGTATTCTTTAGCTGTTTAATCAAGGATATGCAGGCATAATGCAGGCACATGGAAAGGGAAGATCTTTAGTATTTTCCTTAGACTTCTAGTACTGAATCTTCCCTCAGGGCCTTATAAATAGTTAAAACTCTCATATGTAAAATTAAGAAGGTTTTCTGTGTAAAACAACATGGAGTGGAGAGAAGCATGAAAACTAGAGATTTACCCTTTGGAGTAAAAAATAGTGTGAATATTATTCTCCTAGAATTTATCATTATATTTCAATATTTATTTTCCCAAATGAAGTTCAATGACATGTTTGTGGGTGGTGTTTTGTTGACCCTAAGGGCTCACATATGAAGATAATATTGGGTTTTTACTTTTTGAACAGGACTTGTAGATGAGAATCTAGAGGTTTATTTCAATCAAAATTGTGTTTCTTCTCTGTGGTGTCATGGGGTCCTGGAGCTGTAAGATCTGAGGAAGGACAGGGTTAGTTTATAGTATCTTATAATTAGTGGGTTGTAGAGGAATCTGGGAGACCATGACACATGCTATCTATCATATAATCCAATAAGTATAGCAAGCATTATATTGTAAGTTATTAAATAGAATGAAAAAGGTCTATAAAATCAAAATATATAATGAAATAAAAAATGTGGGGGCATAAATGCTCCTATATAATGTCTTTTTCTTTTTACAGTCATCATTTTACATGTTTCTGGTTACACTTTTTTACTGAGTATCCAAGACTAAAGAGGTGGTCCTATATTGGGATGTTTTTCCTACACTTGATGTCACTCTAGTCTCCTCAGTGATGAACGTCATGGAATTCATGAGTAACTGCATGGTTTCTTCATTCCAAAAGCCAGGATGGGCCTTTGGACCACGTGGTTTCTCCAGGAAACATTGAGACTAATTCCTCCTTCAGCAACCCTCCAGAGGAAATATATTCTTTAAAAATGGCTGTGAATTTATTCTTAAAATACATATAAAACTCCTCAAAAGTAAGTGGAATACATTGAACTTTTTTCAGATAATAATTATTTTGGTGTTTTTTGACCATAAAATTTTTATCATAAATAGGGACTACTAATTGGTTTTGTCTATTTTAATAGAATTTTTGAACTTTACTCTCACCTATATTTTCCCATTTTTTTCTTAGTTGTAAAAAGGCAAGGTCATTCTTTCCATATCTTCCCAATCTCTCTTTTATTCTTTGCTCTGGTGAAATTTCTGGAGGATGATTAGAAGTCATGGCTGTAATAAATAAAAATAACAATCATGTTTACTTACTGTACTGGGCTGAATATAATTTGCAAACATAAGAAATTACAGCAATAAAGGAACATCAGCAGGCAGTGAATTATTAAATCCACGTCCATCGTTACTGCAGAAATATATAGATTAAACAAAAATTTACTTGGAAAATCACTTTGAGAACTTTCCAAATCATCTTAGTGTTCACGGTATAGAAAATGAGTACATTACTAGAGAGAGTAATATAGTAGAGAAAAATACATTGTGTTACACAAAGCCTTTCCTTCTTCACAATAGATTTAAAAAATCTACCAACTTTCTTCTGTTTCATTAAAAAATAAAATATGAAACATGTGAATATTTGGGGAATGTTCACAAAGGGGTTTCTGCTTAGCAACCAAAAAACACACAAAAAAATATGGCTAAATCAACTGTAAAAAAAAGTTATGATTTACTCAAAGAGGATAATAAATTATCATTTAAAAGAAGTTTACTGAACTAAACCGACACTCAAAAAATAAAATAAAATTAGTCCAGAATTGTTAGAAGTAATAAGCAAAAAATGTGTGTTGAAAGATTTTAGAAAATGTCTGAAAGTGTCATGTTGCTGTGTACAACCACCCCTAAGAGGTTGAGCCAGAAGAATCAAAATTTCAAGTCCAGCCAACATAAAAAATGAAAAGTGGTGAATCGCCCTTAAGTTCACTTTCCAGTACTAATAAACACACTTCAGAAAATATGAGAAATAAAACATTCAAGAAGCTCAATTATCTCCAAGTTGTAAAGACTCAAATCAGGTTTTAATCCAAATTTTAAAACTCAGAATATTGAGAGCATCCAAGAGAAAAAGATGGGTCACCTAGAAATGTGTAACTATATAATTGTAAAATCTTTAGTCAAAACTTCACAACACAGAAAGGAATTCAGGGCTGTTTTCAAGAGATGAAAGAATAAAATTATCAACCAAGACATTATATTCACAGCTACTATCTTTCAAAAGAGAAGGAAAATAAAGACTTTAAAGATATAAAATTGCATAGACTACTCATCAACACTAGATATGTTCTCCACAAAGTATGAAAGGTTATCCTTCATACTAAAATGTAAGTGTGCACAGCAACACAAGTCTATGAAATTCTAAACATGTCTTGGCACAAATAATTCTATTTTATTGTAATGATGGGCCTCAAAACATGTAGTTTTGCAATATAATTTGAAAGACAAAAGCATAAAAACAAAACTGTTAATAGGCATATATACCTGTAACAATAATATAATTTTGAAAGGACACACAAATATATTCAATTTATTGTTGATACTCATACAAAGTATGAGTAGGAGATTCTTCATTTTTAGATTTTTTTTGTTGGCAAATGCAAGATTAGAATATCTGATCAAAATAAACCTTGGCTATCTGAATTAACTTTAAATATTACAACTGTAGGTAGTCCACAGGATACTCTAAGTCTAAGGACACACACATACTGAAAGAAAAAGGATATAAGAATGTTCACATACAAAAGTGACTGAATAAAACTGGGTTGTCTAAATCATACTACACAAAACATAGTTTAAGACAGTTACATGATATAAAAGACATTTTAAATTTAAAAAAAAAAACTTTTGAAAAGAGGCAAAATAGAGAAAAGGAACCTTTCCCTAGGATTAAGAGTAAATACACTTGCAATGTACATTCTACTTGCCAAACACACAAAGAAAACACAGAGAGTTGAATAAAAACAAAGAGTCACGGTCATCCTAGGAGACATCCATCCCCACTTACTGAAAAGGGAAATACAGTGAAGCAAAATGGTAATTGCAAAGCATAAGACTATGAAAATATTTTGAAACTATTGTAGACTAATATAATCCCTGTTCTTAATCACAAGTGGGATATTATGTTGGATAGACCAATTTTATGTATTAATACAAAGGTAAATAAATATTTAAGTGATAGTTATTTTGTAACCAATATGGAATAAAAATTTGAATTGAAAAGTAAAAGGGATGTTCAAAAATCCTTAAATATGTGTCAGTTGATTGAACACTCTTGGGCATGCTGTTGTTCAAAAATTGAAAGTTAAAATTAAAAGATGCTTATTAAAATTAAAGTTAACAACAGGTTCCAGGTAATATTCATCAAACTCCCATTGTTAATTTTTTTCTTTTTTGCAGAGAAATCTATCCTTTAAATTTTAGGATTATCCCACAAAATACAAATAAAATTAGAAGAATATTTCCCTGCAAAAAATATACTAATAGTTACAGCATTCAATTGTAAATGCAGACATGGAGTTAGGTACATAGAGTTCTAAGTGAGTGTGGTAATAATCCCTCACATCAATAGCAAATTTAAAACATTGCACACCAGTGTTTTTACCCTGTTATTCAACAGAGCCATCATGGGGGATGCAAACCAAATATCCTTTGAAAAAAATGGATGAGACAATTTGGAATATAGAAAGTATAGAACTTTGAAGTCAAAGAATTTATTCTAATTATATATTTTACAATATGTATGTACACTAGGTTAACTGAAATATGTCACAGAAAGAATATCACAGAATTCTACGAATATGACATCTCTAAAAAAAGAAGCTTTCTGAACAAAAGAGAATGGTTTTGTGATGGGGAGACAGAAATGAGCCCTTGCTTTCTAGGCATTCTTTATTTTTTTTGAGATATAAACTTTGTAGAGATATGTTGCATAACAGTTTGAATTAATGATACTGAACTGTATATTTAAAATTTTGGAGGCAGTAAGTTTTATATTGTGGTTTTGATTAAAATGAAAATTAAAAGATAAAGAGAATTGCAACATTTCTCAAAGCTACATTTCAAATAATGTGGTTTTTATCCTATAAATAAGAACAAGCTCATCCATATACAAATGATGGGCATGCATGTAATCTCAGCTACTAGGAAGTCTGAGGCAAGTGAATTGCAAATTCAAGACATCCTCAATAACTTAGTGAGAACCTCTCTCCAAATATGAGTGAAAAGGAGCTTGGGGTATAGTTCATCATGAGAGTATCACTGCCATCAATCCCCATTACACTTATACATAGAAAACTTCAATTTCTATGTACATGGGCAGAATGAAAAGCCAATCAAGATAAAATACAAAAGTCATGGACAAAAGAGGCTTAATATTTAGACAAGCAAAAGCACATATAATATTATTGGCAATACAAACAAGAATCATACATATCTTAGTTTGTGAAGCAATTAACTGATATGAGGAAACCCAGTCTATAACATGGAACCTACTGTACACAATTTAAAAAACAAACAAAAAAAAACACAAATTGTAAATATCCACAGATGTATTATTTTACAAATCCTCTAACTCAAATAAAACTTACACCATCTCTCAAAACAGCAGTCTTTGTTCAACTTGACATTCATTCCATGGCAGATAATTTCACAGAAAATCCATTACACATATCAGAAAGAACACTGATAAGGAAATTTTAGTGAAAAAAAATGTACAAATAAGATTAGAGAAACTGACTTATGATAGTAATGTATTACAATGGGTGGACCTAGAGGTCTCCAGAAATGTGCAAAACTTTCCTGCAAATAATGGAAGAAGGGCTGGAGTTGTAGAGTAGTGTTAGACAGCTTGTCTAGCATGTGTGAGGCCCTGGGTTCAATTCTCAGCACCATATATAGATAAATAGGAAATTCATTAACAACTAAAAATATTTTTTTTAATTATAGAAGAGCTGTCAGATAATATTGACACTCACAAGGCAAGGGGAGTGTTTTGTTGTTAATTTGAATGTATGGAGATATTACTGGAAGAAAAGAAGGATACTACATAATTTTAAAGCACAAAACACAGGACAGGTTTTTCTATGATAACAAGAGAAAGAATTCAAAGCTTCTCAAAAATATTTTCTGCTGGATAATGTCTCAATGAACCTTTTTGAATTTAGACTTCCTCCTCTACCTCAACTATGTCCTCTACTATATGTGGGCCACAGGATTTGACATCACTGCATTCCTCTAAGTCAACCATATGTCAAGTGAAAGATATATATCATGCCACCAAATTAAAACATTAAGGATGAAAAGAAACATCATTAACATTTTCTTGTCAAAACCAAGAACTACCCCATCTTTTTTTATTGAAAGCATAAATCTGCAACACATTCTTGTGGAGAAGTTCCCAAAAGATATACTTCAAGGGAAGAAAACTAAATAGTGATAATTAGGAATTTTGAAGGAAAGTTATGCTCACCCACAAAGACTAGGTTGCTGTAGTTCTCCATCATCACTTCTCTATATAAATTCTGCTGAGCAGGATCCAGGGATTCCCATTCCTCCTTAGAGAAACTGATAGCCATATCCCCGAATGTCAATGGCTCCTGAAATAAAAATTCTTAGATCAATAGAACATGGACCAAACCATTATTCAGTTTTTAATTTGAATTAAGAGTTAGTAGAACTGACTATCATGTAGGAGAGTGACTTTAATTATGTAATAAGATACTTCCCTTTATCTAATTCAGAGGGAAATACATAAGTCTAAAAATAGTATATATATATTCCGTATCAGAGTGAAGTGAACTATATATACCATAATCCAAGCATTGAATAAAAGCCCAATTGCTAACTTTTCGACCATCAGTGAATGTGAAATTTGGCAGACATTCCAGATGCAAATCAGACATTCAAAGATATTCTCATAAGGAGATTGTGCACAAGGGAGACAAAAATACTGGTAAAAAAAGCTTTTGAAAACAGTCTGGTTCCTATTCTCTCTGCTTTCTATCCATGAGATAGATTGAGCTCCCCAATAAAATTAGTTTCAAGTATCATCCATGACACATTCCCAATGTGTAAAATATTCATAAAATATTAATGTTTGGAGACATGTAAAGTGACACTTCCACCTTGCGAAAAGACAAACTTGAAATATTTCAAGTTCTATAAGCAGTTCAATGAGTGAATCAATTTGGTACAATAGAATGAACAATGGGTTACAGAAGACTTCAAGGAGGAGATTAAAAAATTCTTAGAGGTAAACAAGAACATAGACACAACATATCAAAATCTCTTGGACACTATGAAAGCAGTATTAGGAGGAAACTTTATTGCATGGAGTTCATTCCTTAAAAGAAGAAAAAGTCAGTCATTAATCTCATACTTCATCTCAAAGCCCTAGAAGAACAAATCAACAGCAAAAGCAGTAGAAGACAAGAAATAATTAAAATTAGAACTGAAATTGAATTAAAAGAAACAATTAAACCTTGAAAAAAGTTGGTTCTCTGACAGACCCCTAGATATGCTAATGAAAAGAAGGAGAGAGAAAATTCAAATTACCAGCATACACGATGAAAAAGGTAATATCCCAACAGACACTACAGAAATAGAGAGGATATTTAGAAATTATCTTGAAAGTGTATACCCTAATAAAATAGAAGATTTTGAAGGCATCAACAAATTTCTTAAGTCATATGATATGCCCAGATTGAATCAGGAAGACATACACAATTTAAACAGATCAATACTAAATGATGAAATACAAGATGCCATCAGAAGCTTACCAACCAAGAAAAGCCCAGGCCCAGATGGATACACTGCCGAGTTAAACAAGACCTTTAAATAAGAAATTCAAAAATACCAATACTCTTCAATTTATTTCAGAAAATACAGAAAGAAGCACCACTTCCAAACGTATTCTATGAGGCCAATATCACCCTGATCCCAAAACCAGACAGGGACAAATGAAAGAAAGAAAACGTCAGACCAATATCTCTAATGAACATAGATGCAAAAATTCTGAATAAAATTCTGTCAAATTAAATACAAAAACATATTACAAAGGTCGTGCACTAAGATCAAGTGGGGTTTGTCCAGGGATACAGGGTTGGTTCAACATATAGAAATCAATAAAGCTAATTCATCACATCAATAGACTTAAAAATAAGAATCATATGATCATCTCAAGAGACACAGAAAAACCATTTGACAAATACACCACCTTTTCACGTTCAAAAAATTAGAAAAACTTGAGATAACAGGAACATACCTCAACATCATACTGGCTCTCTACATTAAGGCTCAAGCCAACATAATTCTAAAGGGAGAAAAACTAAAGGCATTCCCTCTAAAAACTGGAACAAGACAGGGATGCTCTCACTATTTCTATTCAACGTATTTCTTGAAACACTGGCCAGAGCAATTAGACAGATGAAAGAAATTAAAGGAATAAGTACAGGAAAAGAACTTAAATTAGCACTATTTGCTGACAATATGATTCTATCCCTAGAAGATCCCAAAAGCACCACCAGAAAACTTCTGGAACTAAAAAATGAATTCAGCAAAGCAGCAGGATATAAATTTAACACATATTTAAAAAAGGCATTTCTGTATATCAGTGACAAAGCCTCAAGAAGGAAATAAGAAAAACTATCCCATTTACAGTAACTTCAAAAAAAGAAAACATACGATACTTGGGAATCAACTCAACAAAAGATGTGAAAGATTTATACAAGGAAACCTACAGATCCCTAAAGAAAGAAATCAAAGAAGACCTTAGAAGATGGAAAAAATCTACCTTACTCTTGAATAGGCAGAATTAATATTATCAAAACGACCATACAACCAAAAGCACTACACTGATTTAATGCAATTGTGATCAAAATCCCAATGACATTTCTCATAGAAATAGAAAAAGCAATCATGAAATTCATCTGGAAAAATAAGAATCCCAGAATAGCTAAAGCAATTATAAGCAGGAAGAGCAAAGCAGGTGGTATCACTACAACAGACCTTAAACTATACTATAGAGCAATAGTAACAAAAACAGCATGGAATTGGCACTAAAACAGGCCAGTAGACCAATGGTCCAGAATAGAGGACACACAGACTAACTCACAAAATTAGAATTATCTTACATTCGACAAAGGTGCCAAGAACATGCATTGGAGAAAAGATAGCCTCTTCAACAAATGGTGCTGTGAAAACTGGAAATCCATTTTCAAAAAAATGAAATTAAAACCCTATCTCTCACCATGCACAAAACTCAACTCAAAGTGGATCAAGGACCTAGGATTTAAACCAGAGACTCTGCATCTAATAGAAGAAAAAGTAGGCCATAATCTTCATCACATTGGGCTAGGCCACCCCAACTTCCTTAATAAAATGCCTATAGCACAAGAATTAAAACAAAGAATCAAACATGGGATGGATTCAAACTAAAAAGTTTCTTCTCAGAAAAAAAATCTGAGGTGAAGAGAGAGCCCAAATCCTGGGAGTAGATTTTTATCCCTCACACAGATAGAGAACTAATATCTAGTATATAAAGAACTCAAAATGCTAAGCACCAAAATACCCAATAATCCAATCAACAAATTGGCCCAGGACCTGAACAGACACTTTTCAGAAAATGATGTAGAATCAATCAACAAATATTTTTTTAAAAAGTTCATCATCTCTTGCAATTAGAGAAACGCAAATCAAAACCACTCTAAGATATCATCTCACTCCAGTCAGAATGGCAGCTATCATAAAGACAAACAACAAGTGTTAGCAAAAATGTGGGGGAAAAGACACACTCATACACTGCTGGTGGGACTGCAAATTGGTGGAAACAACATGGATAACTGTATAGAGATTCCTTCGAAATCTGGGAATGAAAATACCATTTGACCCAGCTATTCCTCTTCTCGGACTATTCTCAAAGGACTTAAAAACAGCATAATACAGGGTCACAGCCATGTCAATGTTTATGGCAGCACAATGCAGAATAGCAAACTGTGGAGCCAACCCAGATGCCCTGCAGTGGATTAATGGATAAAAATATGGGGCATATTTACCCAATGCAATTTTACTCAGCAATAATAAAATCATGGCAATTGCACGTAAATGGATGGTATTGGAGAATTGAAGTTAGGCAAACCCAAAAAATAAATGTTGAATGGTTTCTCTGATATAAGGAGGCTGACTATAGTGGGAGGGGGAGCATGGGAGGAATAGATGAATTCTACATAGGGCAGAGGGGTTGGAGGGGAGGGGAGGAGGCAGGGGATTAGCAGTGATTGTGGAATGTGATGACACCATTATCCAAAGTACATGTATGAAGACACAAATTGGTGCCAACATACCTTATATACAACCAGAGATATGAAAAATTGTGATATATATGTGTATTAAGAGTTGTATTGCAGAAAGAAATGAGTACATATATAATGGCATAAATTAGCATGAATATACTCTCTATACAGAGATACGAAAAATTGTGTTCTATGTGTGTAATAAGAATTGTAATGCATTCCAATGTTGTATATTTAACAAAAATGAATTTTTAAAAAAGAAAGGTATTGAAACCCATTGTGGACAATATAAGCCTACATGGCTATATATCTCAAAACACAGAGCTGGAAGGGAAGATGCATGAACAATGTGAGAAACCAAGAATGAATGTGCCCGAAACAAAGATGCTACATTATTAGAATCCATGGTCAGAATAGCAGGATAAATGGGAGAAGGTACATAATTTTCTGTAAATTAAAGGATGATATGAGAGAAAATACAGGCAGCAAAGGATCATTTTGATAAAGAGCTACATAAACAAATACAGAAAGCAAGATTCCTTCAATAAGGAAATAGAGATTTTGAAAAAAAAAAACAACAGAGATTCTTGAAATGAAGGAAACAGTAAACCAAATTAAGAACTCAATAGGAAGCATCTCCAACAGAATAGATCACTTGGAAGACAGAACTCTGACGTTGAAGGCAAAATATATAATCTTGAAAAAATAAAGTTGACTCCAGTGAAGATGGTAAGAATCCATGAGCAGAAGATTCAAGAATTGTGAGATAATATGAAAAGACCAAATTTAACAACTATTGGGATAGATGAAGGCATAGAGGTCTAAACTACAGAAATGGACAATCTATTCAAAGAAATAATACCAGAAAAATTTCCAAACATGTAGAGTGAATTGGGAAATCAAATACAAGGATCATATAGGACACCAAATGAACAAGATCACTACAGGTCTACACCAACGCACATCATAATGAAAACACCTAGCATACAGGAGAAGCAGAGCATTTCAAAAGCCACAAGAGAAAGGAATCAAATTACATATGGGGCAAACCAATCAGGATCTCTGATTTCTGAACTGAGACCCTGAAATCTACAAGATCCTGCAACAATATAAACCAAGGTCTGAAAGAAATGGATGCCAACCAAGAATCATACCCAGCAAAATTAAATTTTGATTAGCAATTAGATTTCAATTCAGATGTTATTTTATGACAAAATAAAAACTTTCCATTATACACAAATTTAAAAGAATTTACAACCAGAAACCTGCACTACAGAACATCCTTGGCAAAATATTCCATGAGGAGGAAATGAACAACAATAAAAAATCAGAAAAGGGTAGTATCACTCTAAAGGAAAAACCTATCAAAGAGAAACTGACTTAGTTAAATACCAAAAATAAACAAAAATAACTGGGAATACAAATGTTGTCTCAATAATAACCCTGAAAGTTTAGTTCCAACTCAGCAATCAAAAGACAGGCAGACTGGATAAAAAAAAAAAAAAAAAAGACCAACAATATGCTGACTCCAAGAGACTCATCTCATAGGAAAAGACACCTACAGACTGAAGGTGACAGGTTGGAAAAAAAAAATATATCACTCAGGCTGGGACTGGTGCTCAGTGGTAGAGCACTCGCCTAGCACATGTGAGGCCCTGTATTCGATCCTCAGTACCACATAAAACTAAATAATAAAGGTATGTGTCCATATACAAAAAATAACTTATTAAAAAACCTACCACTCACATATACTGTGGAGGCAAGCAGGGGTTTCCATTCTTATATCAAATAATGTGGACTTCAAGTGAAAGTTAATCAAAAGGGACAAAGAAGGACACTACATACTGCTTACAGGAACCATACACTGCCAGGGACCAAAAGGGAGTTCTCCTTCAAAGAATAGCCTGACAGTGCCAGGGACCAAAAGGGAGTTCTCCTTCAAAGAATAGCCTGACAGTTACAAGAAACAGCCCCCTGGGAGACATCTTGCCTGGGAGACACCCTGCAGCCATCCATCTCCCTGATACATCGTGCGGCCATCTGTCTTCCTGAAACATCCTGCATTATCTCACCTTGTGAAGACTTCCAGCAACTGGCAATAAGAGAGCTTCCCCATCCCCAGCCCATAAATACCCCTGTGTGAACAATGAAAGTTTGCAGCTTGATCAGAACTTTTGTCTTGCTGTCACCTTTCATGTCTTTTGTCCCTTCATTCCTCCCCATCTAGGCTCGCTGCCCACGTTGATGTGTCCTGCCGGCCAGGACATTTGGTGCCCAATGTGGGGCTCAAGCCTTTGACTGAGGGGGACCGCCATCCTCCGGGAAGACTTGGCCAAGCGGGAGCGCGTGATCGCCTAGGCAGACACGACCGAGAGACAGATCCGGGAGGAGAGCGAGGACGACACAAGGTGAGTGACACACCATGGGACAAGCAGTTTTGTCACATGAGTTGTTTTTGTCAGGCCTCAAGGAGGCCCTCAAGACATGGGGGGGGGGGGCGCGTGTTAAGAAAAAGGACTTAAAATTATTCTTTTCATATGTAGGAGAATTGTGTCCATGGTTTCCCCTTGAAGGGACCATTGATGGTAAAAGATGGCTTAGAGTAGGAGACTGTTAAAAAGATTATTATGAATCCTTTGGCCCAGAAAAGGTGCCTGTTCCCACCTTTTCTTACTGGAACTTAATGAACTTCTTAAAAGTTCACCCTTTGATAATGGTACCTTAAAACTTGTCAGGATTGGGGAAGAGGCTATGCAAAAGACCTCTCGTCCCCCTCAGCATGCCCTTCAGTTAGTATAGACACAGATCCTTCTCAGTCTCCCCAGGACCCTGGGAACCTTCCTGGTCCCGCTCAAAACCCCACCCTAATAAATAAGGCTCCAACGGTTACCAACTACCTTTATCCTGTTTTAAATCCTGGAGACACATTGACCCCTGGAGAGGAGGCTACCTTCAAGAAGGAAGTAGCTCGCTACCATTCAAAAGACCTGCCACCTCTCAGGACCCTGCCACAGACTATAGGACTCACACATCCACCTCCCTGCTATATCCCTCCTGCCTTTTGTGCTCCGGTCCTTCAGGGGCCAACTGCCCCCTCAGATATTTTTTCTCCACTTCCCCTGCCTGACCTGGCTCCCTTGCGAGAGTCTCTCCAACATAGACGGGAACAGATCCAACTTTTAAAAGAATTAAGATCCCTTGACTCTGAGCTCCGCTCATTAGCCTTAGGCACGGAGTCAACCCGAACTGGCCCAAGGCGGTCTAATACAAAGGCTAAGCCATGCCATTGGCCTGTTCTCGCCTTCCCAGTCACCCGCAGTCAGACAGATAAGCCCGCCCAGGCTGAGGACAAAGAGGAGAAAGCGGAGGAAACAGATCTAGAGGAGGAAGCGGAGGAAACGGATCAAGGGGATGAAGGAGGGGGGAGGGCAAGAGAAAGATCAAGACTCAGAGGATGAGGAGTTCACCCCTAGGCAGGAAGTAACACAGAGTGTTTACAAAAAATTAAGCCTGCGCTTTCTTGAAAAACTTAAAAAGGCTTGTGCTCACTATGGACCCACTGCGCCCTACACATTGGCTTTACTAGAGAGTCACAGCACACAATGGCTTACTCCTAATGATTGGAAATTTTTAGCCTGAGCTACCCTCAGTGCCGGAGACTTCCTGTTATGGAATGCAGATTTCAAAGAGCACTGTCGGGAAATTGCTCAAAAAAATTTAACTAAGGCCTCCTCTAAATCCTAGACTTATGTCAAGCTAGTGGGAAATGCGCCTTTTGACATTAACCCTAAACAGGCGCATTTCCCTGCTGGACTTTTGGCGCAGATCCAGATGGCTGGCTTACATGCTTGGAGACGCCTCCCTCAAAAGGGCTCGGCTACCACTTCCCTAGCAAAAATCCGACAAGGGCCTGACGAGCCTTATAGCGACTTTGTTGCCCGGCTTAACCTAGCCGCGGAGCGCCTGCTTGGACCAAGCAAAATCAAGAGCACCTTTGTAAAACATCTTGCCTTTGAAAATGCCAACCCGGCATGTCACGATGTTCTTCAACCACATAAGGATAAAGGGGAACTTTCTGACTTTATTTGACTCTGTGCCGGGGTGGGTGCAGCCCATGCCATGGGTCTGGCCATAGGTGCTGCCTTTACCAAGGCCTTTCGCAATCCTGGCTCATGTACTTGCTTTACTTGTAAACAGCCTGGCCATTTTGCAGGCGAGTGTCCGACAGGCAAACAAAGCCTAGGGATAGTGTCTCCTCAAACTGGGGCTAAACCGCCCCCAGCCACCTTTTGCCCTAGATGTGGTAAAGGTCGTCACTGGGCCAGTGAGTGTAGATTTAAGGCAAATGCCCTTGGATAGCCTACTTCGTCCCGCTTCTCAGAAACTCCCTGCAGGGCCAGCCCCTGGGCCCGACCTCCCCCAGGACAAACCCAGGGGCAATAAGGTTTGTTCCCTCCTAAACTCCCAACCTACCTCAAAATCCTTTTCCCCCGATTGCCTCCCTCCAACGAGCCACCCCAGACAGTGCAGGATTGGACCTCTGTGCCAACACCGATACAATATTAGACTCCATGCAAGGGCCCCAGATAATACCCACTGGAATTATGGGTCCCCCTCCATCTCATACATGTGCGCTTGTTCTTGGAAGAGCCTCTACTATCTTACAAGGTGTTCAGGTCTTCCCTGGTATTATTGATAATGATTTCACTGGAGAAATAAAAATACTGGCCACAGCTATTAATGGAGTTGCGGCCATCCCAACAGGAACAAGACTTGCACAATTAATACTCCTTCCCTTAGATTCAGGAGGCACTTCCACCGCCCATACCCTACCACGGGGGACTGCCTCCTTGGGCTCCTCTGATGTGTATTGGGTTCAGCCCATTTCTCACAATAGACCCACCCTTACCCTACTTATTGAAGGAGAACTCCCTTTTGGTCCCTGGCAATACACCAACAAGACAGAACAATTATAAATATACACACCCCCAAAGCAATGGAGCATCTATGTTCAAACAGACTCTTCTCAAGTTTAAGGGACAAGTAGACCACAAGACAATAATTCTGGGTGACTTTAACAACACTTCTTTTACCACTGGATTGATCTTCCAAACAATATCCAGACAGAAACTATAGAACTCAATAATACAATCAATAACTTAGATTTAACTGACATACATAGACTATTTCATCCTTCAACAAGCAAAGACACTTTCTTCTCAGCAGCAAATGGATCCTTCTAAAATAGACCATATGTCATGCCAAAAAGGAACTCTAAGCAATACAGAAAAGTAAAGATACTACCCTGCATTCTATCAGATCATAATGGAATGAAATTAGAAATCAATGATAAAAATAGAAGCTACTCTTATACCTGGAGACTAAATAATATGCTAGTGAATGAACAATGGGCTGCAGAAAACATAAAAGAGGACATTTAAAAATTCTTAGAGGTGAATGAGGACACAGATACAACATATCAAAATATCTGGGACACTATGAAGACATTACTAAGAGGAAAGTTCACTGCATGGAGTTCATTCCTTAAAAAAAAAAGTCAAATAAATGACCTAAAATTATATCTCAAAGCCCTAGGAAAAACAATTAATCAACACCAAAAGCAGTAAAGGACAGAAAAGAATTAAAATCAGAGCTGAGATAAATGAAATTGAAACAAAAGAAGCAAATAAAAATTCAAAAAGTGACTGGGAATGGAACCACGATTTGTCCAAGCTATCCCACCCCCCGGTCTATACCCAAAGGACATAAAAACAGCATACTACAGGAACACAGTCACAATGTTTTTAGCAGCACAATTCACAAGAGTTAAACTGTGGAGCCAACATAGATGTCCTTCAGTGGATGAATGAATAAAGAAAACGTGGCATTTGTACACAATGGAATATTACTCAGCAATAAAAGAAAATAAAATCATGGCATTTGCAGGTAAATGGAAGGCATTGGAGAAGACAATGCTAAGTGAAGTTAGCCAAACCCAAAATAACAAATGCTGAATGTTTTCTCTGCTATAAGGAGGCTGACTCATAGTGGGGTAGGGAGGTGGAGCATGGGAAGAATAGATGAATTCTATTTAGAGCAAGGGATGGGAGGAATAGGGAGGGGAAAGGGATTAGCAAGGATGGTGAAATATAATAGACATCATTATCCAAAGTACACATATGAATACACGAATTGATATCAACCTACTTTATATACAGAGATATGAACAAATGTGCTGTATATGTGTAATAAGAATTGTAATATATTCCACTGCCATATATTTTAAAATTTTATTTTTAATTTTCAAAAAGAAAAGTTGGCTCTTATCCATGCTACTATATAGAAAGAGAAATACTCCAATTACTAAATCCATGATGAAAAAGGAAATATCACCAAGAACACTAGAGAAATACAGAAGATAGTTAGAAATTATTTTGAAAATTTGTACTGCAATAAAACAGAAAATATTGAAGTCATCAACAAATATCAAGAATCACATAACTTACACAAACTGAGTAAGTTAAACAGATCATTTTCAAGCAATGAAATAGAAGACACCTTCAAAAGCCTACCAACCAAAAAAAAAAACATAAGTAAACAAATCCCAGGACTCAATGGATACAAGACCTTCAAAGAAGAACTAACACCAATACACCTCAAATTATTCCATGAAATATAAAAAAGAGGGAGCACTACCAAACTCACTCTATAAGGCCAATATCTCCTTGATTCTAAAATCAGACAAACACAGAAAAGAAAGTATACTTCAGACCAAAACTCCTAAAAAGCAGAAGCAAAAATTCTGAATAAAATTCTGGCAAATCAAATACAAAAACATATCAAAAAGATGGTTCATCATGATCAAGTGGGATTCATCCCAGGGATGCAAGGTTGGTTCAACATACAGAAATCAATAAATGTAATTCATCACATCAGTAGATTTAAAGATAAGAACCTTATGATCATCTCAACAAATGAAGAAAAAGCATTTGACAAAATACAGCACCCCTTCATGTTCAAAACACTACAAAAACTAGGGATAACAAGAACTTACCTCAACATTTTAAAGGCTATCTATGCTAAATCTCAGGCCAACATCATTCTAGATGGAGAGAAACTGAAGGCATTCCCTCTAACATCAGAAACAAGACAGGGATGCCCTCTCTCACCCTTTCTATTCAATATACTTCTTGAAACACTGGCCAGAGCAATTAGACAGATGAAAGAAATTAAAAGAATATGTATAGGAAAAGAAGACCTTAAACTAGAACTATTTGCTGATGATATGACTCTGTACCTAGAAGACTCAAAAAAACTCCACTAGAAAACTTCTAGAACTAGAATTCAGGAAAGTGGAAGGATATAAAATCAACACCCACAAATCAAAGGCATTTCTGTATATCAGTGACAAATCCTCTGAGAGAGAAATGAGAAAAACTACCCCATTCACAATATCCTCAACGAATAAAAAGAAACTTGGGAATCAACAAAAGGTGAAGGATCTATACAATTAAAACTATGAGACACTAAAGAGAAATCAAAGACCTTAGAAGATGGAAAGATTTAACTTGATCTTGAATAGGCAGAACTAATATTATCAAAATGGCCCTACTACCAAAAGCACTCTACAGATTTAATGCAATTCTGATGAAAATTCCAATGGCATTCCTCAAAGAAATAGAAAAAACAATCATGAAATTTATCTGGAAAAATAAGAGACCCAGAATAGCTGAAGCAAACCTTAGCAGGAAAAGGGAGGCAGGTGGCATTGCTATACCATACCTTAAACTATACTACAGAGCCATAGTTACAAAAACAGCATGGTACTGGCATCAAAACAGGCTGGTAGACCAATAGTACAGAATAAAGGACACAGAGACCAACCCACAAAACCAAAATTATCTTATATTAGACAAAGGTGCTAAAAATATGCACTGGAAAAAAGATAGCATCTTCAACAAATGGTGATGGGAAAACTGGAAATCCATAGGCAGCAAAATAAAATTGAATCCCCCTCTCACCATGCATAAAAGTTATCTCAAAATGGATCAAGGATCTAGGAATTAAACCAGAGACTCTCCAAATAGAAGAAAAAGTAGGCCCTAATCTCCATCATGTGGGATTAGGCTACAACTTCCTTAATAACACTCCTATAGCACAGGAATTAAAACCAAGATTCAACACATGGGATGGATTGAAACTAAAGATTTTTATCAAAAAAATAGAATAGAGAGCCTACCTTCTGGGAGCAAATTTTTACCCCTGATTCATCAGATAGAGCACTAATCTCTAGGGTATATAAAGAACTCAAATGTCTTAACACCAAAAATAATAATAATAATAATAATAATAATAATAATAATAATAACCCAATCAATAAATGGGCCAAGGACCTGAAAAGACACTTCTTAGAAGAGGACATACAATCAATCAACAATTATATGAAAAAAATGCTCATCATCTCTAGCAGTCACAGAAATTCAAATTAAAACCACTCTAAGATACCATCTCACTGCAGTCAGGAGGGCAGCTATTATGAAGACAAACAACAATAAGTGTTGGTGAGGATGTGGGGAAAAGGTACACTCATACACTGCTGGTGGGACTGCAAATTGGTGCAGCCAATTTGGAAATCAGTATGGAGATTCCTTGGAAATCTGGGAATGGAACCACCATTTGACCCAACTATTTCTCTTCTCGGACTATACCAAGAAACAAAAACAGCACACTACAGGGACACAGCCAGGTCAATGTTTATAGCAGCACAATTCACAATAGCTAAACTATGGAGTCAACCTAGATGCCCTTCAGTGGATGACTGGATAAAAAAAATGTGGCTTATATACACAATGGAATATTACTCATCATTAAGAAAGAACAAAATCATGTCACTTGCATGTAAATGGATGGAGTTGGAGAAGATAATGCTAAGTGAAGTCAGCCAGTCCCCCCCCAAAAAAAAATGCCGAATGTTTTCTCTGATATAAGGAGGCTGAATCATAGTGGGTTAGGGAGCAGGAGCATGGGACCAATAGATGAATTCTAAATAGGGCAGAGGGGTGGAAGGGAAAGGGAAGGCACAGGGGATTAGCAAGGATGATGGAATGTGATGGACATCTTTATACAAAGTTCATGTATGAAGACTTGAATTGGATGTCAACATACCTTATATACAAAGAGAGATGAAAAATTGTGATATATATGTATATTAAGAGTTGTAATGCAATAAAGTACATGTATAATGGCATAAATTGATGTGAATATACTTTATATAGAGAAATATGAAAAATTCTGCTGTATGTGAAATAAGGATTATAATGCATTCCACTGTTGTCATGTATTTAAAAAAATAATAAAAACCATAAAAAATCATGATCTAAAACAATCTAGAAAGAAAGAAAGAAAGAAAGAAAGAAAGAAAGAAAGAAAGAAAGAAAGAAAGAAAGAAAGAAAGAAACTAACTGAGATAGGATGCATTTGGTGCTACATACCTGATATATCCACTGGTCTGGAGGCTGAGGCAGGGGGATCACAATTGTGAAGCTTACTCTAGCAACTGAGTGAAACCCTGCCTAAATTTAAAAATAAATAGGCAGTAGTAATTTTAAAAAATTAAGAAAAAATTAAATGTTTTAAATAAAAATTTTAAAAGGACTGAGGATAGTTTTCAGTAATAAGACACCCTGTTTCCAATCCCCAATTTCACAAAAGGAAAAAAAAAGAACGAAAAAAAGACCTTTTCAAAGTTACAGAAAAAATATTTTTAAATTTATAAATTGTATATATGAAAACAAAAATACTATTTCTCAAGTGACTCCATTAAAGAGAATAAGGAGAAGTGACAGATGAAAGAAAAAAATTGCCTCACCTTTAACCAAACTCTTCTAAGAAAGGAGAACAGAGACTACGAGAGAAACACAGGCAAGAGCCGTGAACAGCCCCTTCGAATAGCAGGTATCTAAATGTCCCTTCATCACAAAGCAATCAACGTCTTTATAAAGGAGGGACTATACCATAAGGTCAAAATGAACACAAATTGAGACAGTGTTGAAGAACATGTGGGGTTATCATGAAGGTCCACAGAAACAGATGTGGACCCTATAGCACCTGTTCATATGGGGACACAGCACGCTCCTCCAGAGTCGAGACCCAGGGCCTGGTGACAGAGAATGTCCATTTGGTAATAGATAAATAATAAACTATGGAAAATAACCATTTGTGGCAATCAGCCACATTTTGTTTGCCATATTGCATACAGTTTGACAAATACTATGAAACACTGTGTCAGTTTTACATAGTTGTCACATAAATGTCACATTTCACATATAAGCATACTTAAATAGTACATCTGCAGAATTTGAAAAAAAATACAAATTCAGATAAGCACATAAAAGACTGAATTACACATCCTGGGTATAGATGATAGGACTCCTCATTATAAAGAGGACAGCTTCCTTCAGGTTCATCTATGATAACACCCCATCAATATTTCACCGTGGTTTCCTTTTCATTGAAGAAGGGACCAAAGCAAACAGTTTGAAAATTCTCCTGGAAGGTTAAATCGATAAGAAATTAGCCACGAATTCTGAACTATAATAGCAAAAGCAGGAGCTATCATTACCAGGCACTAATGCATGTTATAAAATTATCATATTGCAGTAATTTGAGGACCAAAAAAAATCACAATGCAGAAATTTCATAGATGACTCCATATGTATGTAAATGTCAATTTTATTATGAAGTGCAATGAAAAGGCCTAGATAAATGCAACCATCTCCAGCAGAGGATTTGATGTGAATGAACAAGGCAACCCAACTTGAAGGGTGGTGTGGGAACTGGAGGCGCAGGACACTAGTAGGGCTTGGGTGCAGGACGTGCGTGGTACTGGATTACACTCCAGCATCCCAAAGAAGCACATATTGAGTAGGATTATATTTCAAAATTATACCAGAATAGGAGGATCCTGGATTCCCTTCACACATGGATACACCAAATAAACGCCTACTTCTGTTTTGAGTCCCTTTTAAATAAAGTTATAATGGACCGAGAGACCTATGCATTGGACCACTCAGAAAATCACTACTATCCAAAGGGCAGGCAAAGTTGGGGGACACGTGGGCATTAGTCCTGCCTTGAGCAATGTGCCACATAATTGGGACAAAATACCAAAATCCAGTGTCACCCAGAGTAGAGGAAAACTGATTGGCATCACAAATGGAGCACATGGGACACTAAATGACTTGTGGCTGGAAACACAATTTGTCTGGTGCTCATAGAAGAAAGAGCTGGATATACACAAGTATCAGGATGAGAGAAAGGGGGTGATTTTCGATGGCTGTGGAGGTACATGAGCTTTATCCATGGGACAATGGTAGAAGGGGAATGAGCTCAAGGGTCCCAGTTTATCCCTAGAAGGGATTTGCAACATGATCTGCAAACTGTGGTTGCTAACAGTTGAGCTCCTCCTTAGCCAGTCCCTAAGGGTAGACAGGACAAATGCAGTCCACCCAGCAGCCCTGCCTGAGCCCTCTCCCCACTACCTCAGTAATAATTCCAGGTCTAACCAGTTCTTTCTGGAAGAAGGAAATCCAAGTACTTAGGGTCCCAATATTTTTCCCTTTCCATGGACTCCATCCTAACCCACCAATCTTTGGGAGCAGTGTCAACTGTGCATGTGCATATCTCAGAAAGGAGGGGCTTCACATTAGTGCACAAGCACTTACCTGGACTATGATCCCCCCTCCCAGGAGGAAAGCAAAAGCTGTCAAAAGCACAGCTCCCTGTTTCTTTCTAGAATAGGCTCACACCACCTTCTTACAGTGAGCACAGGCAGCCTGGGTTCTAACCAATTGCATCAGGAATTCAGCCTCCAGCCAAGTAGGACAGCTTCTCAGTCTGAGTGCAGCTGTGGGAAAGGCTCCTATCAAACAGTCAAAGGAACCAGTCCTCCAATGACATGGATATGGAGAAAGACCCGCTCACACAGGGCTAGAATATAAGCTCAGTGCAGCCATTTTTGAAAACTGCATGGAGTTTTTTAAAAGCTAACAGAACAACAACAACTCTGGATGCATTCCCAGAGGAACTTGAACCAGTGTGTTAATAAATGGCTGCATGTCCATCACTGTTCCAGGATCCACAGGACCCAGGATGAGGGAACTTCTGAAGTGGCTCTGGCTAAGGAGACTCCTCCCAGCTAAAGGGCCATCACCTACACCCCTGAGAAACTACTTCCCCTAAATGCACCTGCTCATAGGTCAACAGGTGGCTGATATGCACCAGACGCTCAGGAGACCTCAGATGATCCAGGTGTGGGATCCTCATGTCAGGCAGAGCCAAAACAGGACCAGGAAAATATCACAGAGGGCATGAGAGCCCTAGGACACAGGGGGGACACTCAGCCCAAAGACATTCTGACAAGGTGTCTGGCCTGGCAGAGGAAGGTAGAATACACATGCACAAATACACACACACAAACACAAACACACACACACACACACACACTTTTTCAAATGTCAAGTGGTTTTGGTGTACTTTTCTTTCATGTGAAATGCTCATAAACAGAAAACAAAACCTTTGCTTCTTATTTTATTACAGTGGGGAGGAAAAACTGTCACTGGAAATGGGAACAGGGGACTGGAATTTGAGGAATTCATGGATACATGTTTATAGCTTTCGTCTGGGAGACGGGGTTGTGGATCTGACACTTTGCTTCCCTTACATTTAGAAAATTCAGGGGGACCCAGGAAGGAGGGCCACACCTGTAATCCCAGCCACTCCGGAGGCTGAGGCCCAAGTTCAAGGCCAGACTCAGCGTCTGTCTCAAGATAAATGATAAAAAGTAAGAGGGATGTAGCTCTGTGGGAAAGGACCTCTGTGTTCAATCCACTATGCTACCCATGCCCCCCCAAAAAGAAAGAAAACCTCAGGAAGGAGAAAACCCTGAGACCCCTGCAGATCCCAGCCCACTTGAGTAGGAAAAGGGCCCACAGTGTGGTGATTCTCATGGTCCCAACACTCTGAAATCCAGCACAGAAGAAATTCAGGGAGGAGACTTGAGCTGCCAATTTGTACAGGAGATACCCATGTGTTTTATTCTTTGAGAATAAAAGAATCCAACATCTTTAGAAATGTAAACTAAAGAGAAAATGAAATAGTATCAATGAAGATAGGAAACCATAGAATTCTAATAAACTTAAGGAGTTTAAGTGCTTCTTAACTATTTGTGGAAACTGTTTTGCCATTAAAGACACTTGATAATCCCCAACCGGAGTGCACTTACTCAAATCAGTTCACAGGATAATACATTAATAAAAATGGGATATTCAGATTAAAAAATGGTATAAAATGCCATGGGTAAGTTTTACAGGTGCCATATGCATGTGGTATTATGTATAACTCTGATGCACTAATAAACAATCCAGCATGCTTTACTCTTAATGGAAGCATTCAGTCCTAAAATTCATCTACAAAGTTAAATATATGTAAACTTAGCCAAGAAACTTTTGAATTATAAGAACATAAAATTATAAGAGAAAATAAAAGTTATTACCCAACATGTGCATTGGGAAGCTGTACTGATACAATTGTCATTGAGGAATCACGACGTCAACAGTGTCCACCCACGAACCCATGTGGAAGTGAAAATCATGCACTTAATTGCAACGGAAAAGTCATTATCAATTAAACCATAACAAGGCCAATCTCAGCAACTTAGCTACACCAGCGGGCAGAATAAAAACTAAAACGACCAGGGACATGGCTGAGTGGTAAAGCACCCTTCTGTTACCTACAAAACAAACAAACAAAAACAATAAAACAAACTCCACAAAAGTAGCTCAGGAATAAGCCAGGTCCGTGTACACCGCAGCTCCTCTCCTGCAGGAAAATCGTGTTTGGGGATTTGATTTATTATTTTTTTTTTATTTTTATTTTTCGGTACCAGGCATTGAACTCATTGGCCCTCGACCGCTGAGCTCCATATTTTGCATTTTATTTTGAGGCAGGGACACACTGAGTCTCTAAGTGCCTCCACAACTTGGAGAGGTTGGCCTTGACCTCCCAATCCTCCAGCATAACCCGCCCTCCCCCAGCCTCTGGGATGACAGGTGTGCGCCATCTCGCGGCTTGGAAATTGGATTCTGCCAGTGGTCCCACCTGTCAATCACCACAGCCCAGGAAGACGCCAGGCAGCAGCGCTCACCTGCCACATAGGACCTCACCAGGGGCTGAGGTTGCCCCCAAGGAATGGGGAGGCCGCGAGGGGTCTCCGCCACTGTCACACTCCCCATTCGGCTGGCCAGGGGGACTGAGGGGCGCTGTCCCCAATGGGCTCAGGCCTGTGTACGCAGAGAGTGCCCTGAGTCAGGGTCAGCCAGCTCAGGTTCCCACCACAGCCTGTCCTGCCAGACAGCCTCCTTGCCTCTCCTCCCTCCTGAGCCTTCCTGTCCAGGCACCAGGTGCCATTGCACACTCACCATCTCCTGGTGCCCAGCAGCCAAGCCTGCCCTGTAGAGCTTCAGCCTCTGCATGGCAAGGCCACCCAGGATTCCGGGCACGAAGCAAAGCCTGGAGTCCAACTGCAGAAGTCCTGGAACCGCGGACCTCGAAGAAATAAATCCCAAACCTCGCGCGGAGGCCCGGCCCCTGCTCACTGGCTGCGCTCATGATTGGACAGCGCTCAGCACCTGGCTTCTGATTGGACAGGGCGTCAGTCAGTCTCCGCTCCTCCCCGCCCCCCTCAGTCCAGCCAGGGAGCCTTCTTTTTGAGTGACAGCGGGCTGATATCTGTTCCAGGCAAGGAGGAGGCCAGAATGGCAGGGTTTGGGTGCAGCTTTTTTCTTTTTTTCTTTTCCTTTTGAGGTCTGGGCATTGGGTTAGGGTCAGGGAAGTTCTGTTGGGTTTTGATGTTAGGAAGTTGAAGTCATTTCTTGAAAGTTTCATCACCTGGACCTCCTCCTATAATAAGACCACCCAAAGCATCTTCGGGAGGCTGACTTGTCCACTGTTATGTGCAAAATTCTTCAAGTAGAACTGGCCTTTCGCTCAGTAGGAACTGCCCAATGCGTCATGGCCAGCGCTGGTGGAGGCTCACTGGGGGCCTGGCAGGCGCCCTGCAGGAGTTTACCACCCAATTGGCAGAGTGAGAGGTCATGTTCCTCCAGCTGAGTTGAATCTATCTGGAGCCCATTTTGAGGCTGGAGAATGAGTAAGGCGATCAGCACAGAAGAAACCCCCAGAGAGCAGACCTGGGTAAACCCCAGCTGCACCTGAGCTCCTGTACTCTCTGGCGAACTGGGGGTTGAATTCAGAGGCCTCGACCTCTGAGCCCCTTCCCCAGACCTAGCTTGAAGTTTATTTAGAGACAGGGTCTCACTGAGTTGTTTACCACCTTGCTTTGGCTGAGGCTGGCTTTGAATTTGCCATCCCTCTGCCTCAGCCTCCCTAGCCTCTGGAATGACCTGAGTGTGCCACATTTTTTTTTACCTGCCGTGGCCACAGGATAACAGCCTTGCACACATCAAGGCCACCCTGGTTCCTGACAGTCCCCTGGATTCCAGGCAATGGGATCCTGCCTCCTCCTAAAACCAGAGATACCCTGCCCAGGTGTGCATCCTTAGTATCAGCTGAATACTCTGCACTTGACAAGAAAGAAGAAACAACAAAAAGACCCTACCTGCTTGTCTTGATGCAAACAAAGTCAATGTGTTTCCAAAGACAGCTCTGGTCTTGTCCCCCCAATTCAGTGGTGCAAAAAGTCACATAATACAGAGAAAACTTCTCCTTAAGAGGGGCTCAAGGGTCTCTCTCTTTAAGGCAAAACAATTTGCGTTTGACTGGGAGTCCAGGAAAGACAACTCCAGGTTTTCCTAATTTGGTAAATAACTCCATAGACTCCAGTGCACCGGGCTCCTCTCTGCCTTTGTTAACCATAGAGGCCTCGAGATTACCGGCCCCCTGGGACCCCTGCACCTGCAGATGAATGGGGGGTCCTATCTTCTCCATGCAGCTCCCTGAACCTCCACCTTCTCACAGACTCCAACACCTTTGGCAGCATCCAATAGGGGAGTGGTTTAGTAAATTCTGGAATGTACCTAAAGACATTTCCTTATCTGGCTAAGATGCTATCAAGTTGGATCCATGGTCCTTTTAAGTACTTTTTATCTTTTTCTATTTTATTCATCCTTTTTAGTTATACATGACCATAGAGTCAATTTGATAAAATTATCCAAACATAAAATATACCTATATACCTTATTCTCCTTAGTACCCCATTTGTGTGTGTGTGCATGATGGACTGGCTCACTTAGGTATTTTCATATATTTAAATAGGAACATTACGGTTGATTCATGCTACTGTCTTTCCTGTTCTTATCTCCCCTCACTTCCTGTTGTTCCCCTTTGTCTAATCTACTGAACTTCTCTTTGTGCCCCCCCCCGTTCCTTGTGATGTAGATATCACATATCAGGGAAAACATGTGACTTTTAGATTGGGGGTATTGCCTTATTTTACTTTAGAATGATAATCCCCACATCCATTCATTTACTGGCCAATGTTATGAAGTCATTCTTTTTTAAAGCTGAGTAATATTCCACCATGTATATATACCACAATTCCTTTATCTACTCATCTGTTGATGGGCATTTATGCTGGCTCCATAGCTTAGCTATTGTGAGTTGTGCTATCATAAACATTGATGTGGCTGTGTCCCTGTAGTATGGTGATTTTATGCTGAGGAGTGGGATGACTGAGTCAGATGGTGGTTCCAGTCCGAGTTTCTTAAGGAATCTCCAACCTGCTTTCCAGAGGGGTTGCACCAACGTGTAGTTTCTGTAACAATGTGTGAACATTTCCTGTCCCCCACATCCTCACCAATTTATTGTTACTGTATTCTTGATAATTGCCATTCTGACTGGAGTGAAAGAGAAGCTCGGTGCAGTTTTAATTTGCATTTCCCTAATTGCTAGATACATTGCCTTTTAAGTATTTATTTTTAAAAATATTTTTTCTAGTTGGAGTAGGACCCAACACCTCTATTCTATCCATTTATTTTTCTGTGGTGTTGAAGATGGAACCCAGGGCCTCACACGTGGTAGGCAAGCGCTCTATGACTGACCCCCAGCCCCAGTCCCCATCTTCAGTATTTTTTACTTTTGCTTCACAGTAACAACAGCCCAGGTATTTGGGGGACCAGTTTTGCTGCATTTGTGAAATGGGAACATTTCTCTTGAAGGAAGACTGAGAAGGTCAAGGCACATGCCCAGGATTCCAGAGATGAGCAGTATCCAGTTGTCTGGCCCATGATGAGAAGATTATGTGGGTGAGAAGAAGGAAAGAGCTGGGGACACCTTGGGACCAGAACCCCTCCTTCCCCCATGAGGGATATTATTCTTGCTGTTAGTTTTCTTAAACAAAATTAAAAATTTTCCTAAGCTACCAGTGCCACTAGATATAGGTCCCTGGATGGAGCTCAGATTTGTCTTGAGAGGCAAGGAAAAGTGAATAACCAACCCAGTGGTTCCAGTAACCAACAAGCTAGACCTTGGGCTCCTTGGGGGCAAAATACTGGGGTTTACCTAATAATTAACAATTCAACAGCACCTGACACCTAATTAACAGGGGACAGAGAATTGGATCAGTGGGTGTGGGGGTCTGTGGGTGGCCAGCTGCAGGAGCTTGCCTCTGGGGTGCATTCCTTGCATCTGGGATGGTTTTCAACACCAATGAGATAAACAAAGTGGTGAGAACACTGACAAAACCCTCTGCAATATTCTAGCCAGGAAAATTCATAAGCACTTTAAAAACATCTTAATGTTTACCCTGGGTCAAATGTGCCTCAATCCGAATGAAACCATTTGAAAAGAGTTGTCAACATGAAAAGTTTCTGAAATCTTCTAGTTTGTGGATCACTGCAAATCCATATGAGTCCATGGCTAAATAAATAAGTAAAAATATAAATGTAATAATGAGCATTTTCTTAAGACTTCTGTCCTGAAAACCCTGCCCTATCTGCTTTGATAACTAAATGATCATTTAATCATTCCTCTAGCAACACTTGAGGTCCATAAAGAACTGTGGAACATTTCTGGTTGGGACAGAAATGTTGGGATCCCAACAAGAAAGTTTCACTGAACCTCAAAGGAGAAGGTTCATAAATTACCAGAATGCAGGAATGCCCACAAAACTTGAAATGAAAAACAAGGGACTGGGGTTGTGGCTCAGTGACAGAGCACCTGCCTAGCACCTGTGAGGTACTGAGTTCGATCCTTGGCACCACATAAAAAATAAATATATAAAATAAAGGTATCCTGTCCAAATAAAAACTACTTTAAAAAATAAAGATCAGATTTAAAATAAAAAAGAAAAGCAACTCCCTGAAATGGAGCATTTCTCCTAGACCAGCTTCCTCGACCCCCATATATGAGCATGATGTGAGCAAGCTTAGAAAAATGGGTGAGAATGTACAGAAGTCTTATCTGGCCCCATCTCTAGTCCAGCCCAACTTAAATGTCCCTCTCCAAATAGCAACACCTCAGACGACGTATTTGCTGTCTCTCTGTTTAGGGCTTTCTCACATTTTTTTTCCTTTCTTTCTTCTTGTGGTGCTGGGGATTGAACCTGGGACCTTGTGCATGCAGGGCAAGCATGCTACCAACTTCACTGAATTCCCGGCTCCTCACTTTTTTCCCTGAATGTGCATCTGCTTTTCTAAATAGGTGTATCCATGCACCTGACAAATGAATTTCTTTTCTGCCATGAAAACCAAGGAACCTACTTTTTCTGAGCTGCTGTCCCTGTCTCTACCTGGAGTCCCTTCCCATTACACAACCTCACACAGCCAGAGTCAGACTTGAGTTTTGGAATTGTGTGGGTCTTTTATTGTTTGGGGTGTGATATCACATATACCAATGGAGGATGCTAACCAGCAGCTATGCACTTTTTTTAATAAGCAAAGGACAAGGTTTGGTAGCACATGTCTGTAAGGCCAGGAATTTGGGAGGCTGCTTCAGGAGGATCTCAAGTCAGAGGCCACAGTTGGCCTCTTAGCAAGACCCTGCCTCAAAATAAAACATTCAAAGTTCTGACACTGGGTGAGTCTTCATGAAAAATGAAGGGTCAGAATTCCTGTTTCAACAGTCTCCCCTTAGGATGCTGTGTGTAGGTATGTGACGGTTACCTTCCAACAGGAGCTAGAGCTGTTGCTGTGTCCACCTATATTAATAAATAGACTAAATGAAGTGAGTAAATAAGTAAAGCAATAAAAAAATCTGACATTGTTGCTGGTTGTGATCCCAGAGATACAAAGGTTATGTTGTGTTACTTGGATCTTTTGTTCTTGCAAGAGTGAATTTTAGATAATACATAAAATGTAATCAAAGTAGAGCAAAGTTTATTGGCCCGCACGTCCTCTCCCTTGTATGAATTCTGAGGTGCTGAGTAGGGTGTGAACAACTGTTGGAGACTCTGACACCTATTTTACACTTGTATGTTTTCTGTGCTATCATATCTCTGGTGTGAAATAGTGTTGAACTACTTTGAAATAAGGGTTGATTCATCCTTAAAGACCCTGATGCAATGTTTTCATTGTAAAACTTCTCTTCATTTTAAAACATATAATGTTTTGTAAGATATGATCTTCAATTCGAAAAGGTTTGCCATTCTTCACATTTATAGGACTTCTCTCTAGTATGGGTTCTCTGGTGTCGAGTAAGTATTGATTTTTGATTAAAAGCTTTGCCACATTCTCTACATTTGTAGGGCTTCTCTCCAGTGTGGATTCTCTGGTGCTGAGTAAGTGATGTTTTGTGATGAAAACTTTTGCCACATTCTTTACAGTTGTAGGGCTTCTCTCCAGTGTGGATTCTCAGGTGCCGAGTAAGTACTATTTTTTGATTAAAACTTTTTCCACATTCTTTACATTTGTAGGGCTTCTCTCCAGTGTGGATTCTCTGGTGCTGAGTAAGTGATGTTTTGTGATGAAAACTTTTGCCACATTCTTTACATTTGTAGGGCTTCTCTCCAGTGTGGATTCTCTGGTGCTAAGTAAGTGATGTTTTGTGATGAAAACTTTTGCCACATTCTTTACACTTGTAGGGCTTCTCTCCAGTGTGGATTCGCTGGTGATGAGTAAGTGATGATATGTGATTAAAACTCTTGCCACACAATTTACATTTGTAAGGCTTCTCTCCAGTATGAATCCTGTTGTGGCAATAGAGATGTGAGTTTGTATTAAAACTTTTGCCACACACTTTACATTTGTAGGGCTTCTCTCCAGTATGAATACTTTTGTGCCAATTACGCTGTGAGATTCTATTAAAAGCTTTGCCACATTCTTTACAGCTGTAGGGCTTCTCTCCAGTGTGAATTCGCTGGTGCTGAGTAAGTGATGATTTTTTATTAAAACTCTTGCCACACACTTTACATTTGTAGGGCTTCTCTCCAGTGTGGATTCGCTGGTGCTGTGTAAGTGTTGATTTTTGATTAAAACTCTTGCCACACACGTTACATTTGTAGGGCTTCTCTCCAGTATGAATTCTGTTGTGGCGATCAAATTTTGACTTTGTATTAAAACTTTTGCCACACACTTTACATTTGTAGGGCTTCTCTCCAGTATTATTTCTCTGGTGATTTTTAAGGCTTGGTTTTTGACTAAAAGTTTTGCAAAGTTGTTTACATATGTGGGGCATCTCTTCAGTGTGTGTCCACTGGTGACAAATAAGATTGGAGCTTTTATTAGAAGTTTTGTCACATTCTTTGCATTTGCATGACATATCTCCTGTATGAACACTGTGATGTTGAGTAAAGTTTCTCAGTGTGTTGCATTCTTCACTTTTGTAGGTCTTCTCTGCAGAATAAATTTTTGGTGTTGAGTAAGAGTTGAAAAATTTTTGAAGCTTTGCCACACTTTTTACATTTACAGATCTTTTATTCAGTATACATCCTCTGATGCTTAACAAGTTGTAACATTTCACTAAAAGTTTTTCCACATTCTTTAAATTTATAGGGTTTATCACTGTCATAGTATCTACTGTGTTTAGAAGATGTTGAGCAAGCCGATGCTTTGATATTTTATTTAAAAGTATTGGGCTCTCATTCTCTATAAATTCTCTTGTATTGAGCAAGCTCTGCACTGTGGTTAAGAGCCCTTTCACATACCTTACACTTGCAAGTTTTGTCTTGACTAGAAATATTTGGATGAATATTAGTTTTGGAGCACTGAATCAAGACTTTTCCACATTTTTCATCTTTAAATTGTTTTTACAAAATTACTAGGAGTTTCTCTATATTCATAATTTTTATAATCAATGTAAATATCCTGGTAATTACTCAGGGTAGAGACATGGCTAATGGTGTTACTTATAGCATTATCTATATAGTGCACTTTCCAGAAATCCGTATCAGAATTGTCATTGAGCAATAGTGGGGAAGTAGAAACCTGTCTACAATTCTTAATATCATTCATTTGTTTTGTTACAGAAAAAAATGGACATTTTGTAAGGAAACTCTCAAAAAAATCACTTTTAGAAATTTGTCTTAAATATTGTCTCTGTGCAAATGTTTGATGGGAAGTTTAACTCAGTGCTACATTTATAATTGGCTAAGTTAAAAACTTATGCATGGACCAGATATCTTCTCAAATTTTCCACATTTCCTTTCAGAGGAAATATAGTCATCAAAATTGGCTGTGAATATTTTCTTAAACATATATATGTTTAAAAAAAAATATATATATATATATATCCTTAATACTAATAGAAATACATTATATAATTTTTCAGATATTAATTGTTTATGGTATATTTTGGCTATAAAATTTTTATTGCAAATACAGACGACTAATTGGTTTTGTCCATTATAATACGATTTTTGAACTTTACTCTCACCTATATTTTCCCATTGTTTTCTTAGTTGTAAATAGTCAAGGTCATACTTTCCACATCTTCTCTCCCTCTCTTTTATTCCTTGCTCTGGTAAAATTTCTCGAGGATGATGAGAAGTCATGGCGGAAATAAATAAAAATTAAATAAAAAACAATCATGTTTACTTACTGTATTTTGCAAACATAGGAAACTACAGCAATTAAGGAACATCAGCAGGGGAGTGGATTATTAAATCCAAGTCCATTGATATGGCAGAAATATATATGAATCAAAGAAAAATCTACGCAGAAAAATGCATTGAGAAATTTTCAAATCATCTTACTGTTCACAGTATCCAAGATGTGTACATTACTGTGAAGAATAATACAGTAGAGGAAAATATATTGTGTTACACATAGCCTTTCCTCCTTTACAATATATTTTAAAAATTTACCAACTTTCTTCTGCTTCATTAAAAAATATGAAACATGCAAATATTTGGGGACTGTTCAAAAAAGGGGTTCCTGCTTACCACCAGAAAAAAAAAAAACACAGCTAAGTCAACTGTAAGAAAAGTTATGAATTAATCCAAAGGAATAGTAAATTATCATTTAAATGAAGTTTACTGAACTAAACCAACACACAAAAACAGAATAAAAATTAGTCAAGAATTGTTAATAGTAATAAGCAGAAAATGTGTGTTGAAAGTATGTCTTTAGAAAATGTCTGAAAGTGTCAAGGAGGACACAGCAACATAGGAGGTTGACCAGAAGGATCAAAATTTCAAGGCCAGCCAAAGTAAAATGAAAAAAAAAAAAAAGAAAAGTGGGAAATAATCCTTAAGTTTTCTTTCTAGTACTAATAAACACATCCCAGAAAATAGGAAAAATAAAACATCCAAGCAACTCAATTTTCACCAAGTTGTAAAGACTCAAAGCAGGTATTAAACTAAGTTTTTAAACTCAGAATATTGATAGCATCCAAGAGAAAAAGATGGATCACCTAGAAATGTGTAACTATATAATTGTGAAATCCTTAGTTCAAACTTCACAACACAGAAAGGAATTCAGGGCTATTTTCAAAAAATGAAAGAATAAAATTATCAACCAAGACATTATATTCACAGCTAATATATTTCAAAAGAGAAGGAAAATGATGTCTTTAAAGATATAAAAATGCACACACTACTCATCAACACTAGCTGTTCTCTACAAGTATGGAAGTTAATCCTTCATACTGAAATGTAAGTGTGCCCAGCAACACAAGTCATATGAAATTTTAAACATGTCTTGGCACAAACAATTCTATTGTATTGTAATGATGGGTCACAAAATATGTAATTTTGCAATAGAATTTGAAAGACAAAAGCATAAAAACAAAACTGTAAATAGGCATATATATCTGTAACAATAATATAATTTTGAAAGGACAGATAAATATATTCGTTTTTTTAATAAAGTGAAGTCAAGTTGAAACTCATACAAAGTATGCGAAGGAGATAATTCAGTTTTTAGATTTTTTTGTTGACAAATGCAAGATTACAAAATTCTGATCAAAACAAACCTTGGCTATCTGAATTAACTCTAAAAATTACAACTGTTGGTAGTCCGCAGGATACTCTAAATCTAAAAACACACACATACACGGAAAGCAAGAGGATATAAGAAGGACACATACAAAGGTGACTGAACACAATCTGAGCTGTCTAAATTATTGTACACAAAACATAGTTTAAGACAGTAATAGGACACAGAAGACGTTTTAAATTTAAAAATAACCTTTGAAAGAGGCAAAATTAGAGAAAAGGAACCTATCCCTAGGTTCTGAATTAAGAGTAAATACATTCACAACAAACATCCTACTTTCCAAACACACAAAGAAAACATTGAGAGAGTTGAATGTAAACCAAGAATCACTGTCATACTAAAAGACATCAATCCCCACTTACTGAAAAGGGAAATACAGTGAAGCAAAATGGTAATTGCAAAGCATAAGACTTTACAATAGTTTCAAAATATTTTCAGACTTATATAATCCCTGTTCTTAATCACAAATGGGCTATTATGCTGGATAGACCAATTTTATGTATTAAAAAGGGTTAATAAATATTTAAGTGATAGCTATTTTTTAACCAACATGGAATAAATATTTGAAGTCAAAAGTGGTAGGGATTTTCAAAAATCACTCAATATGTGGCAGTTGATTGAACACTCTTGGGCATGCTGTTGTTCAAGAATTGAAAGATAAAAATTAAAAGATGTTTATAATACTTGAAGTTAACTAGAGGCTCCAGGTAATATTCATTAAACTCGCATTGTTAAAAAGTTTTTTTTTTTTTTTTGCAGAGAAATCTGTTAAATTCTATGAATATCCCCCCAAATACAAATAAGACTTTTCCCTGCTAAAAAAATATACTAAAAGTTACAGCATTCAATTGTAAATGCAGACATGGAGTTAGGTAAACGGAGTTCTTAGTGAGTGTGGCAATAAGCCCTCACATCAATAGCAAATTTAAAACATTAAAATCAGTGTTGTTACAATGTTATTCAACAGAGCCATCATGGGGGATGCAAACCAAATGTCCCTTGAAAAGAATGGATGAGCCAATTTGAAATATAGAAACAATAAAATTTTGAAGTCAAGGAATTTATTCTAATTATATATATTACAAAATGTATGTACACTAGGTTAACTGAAATGTCACAGAAAGAATACTGCAGAGTTCTAGAACATGACATCTCTAAACTAAAGAAGCAGTTTTCTGAACAAAAGAGAATGGTTTTGTGATGGGGAGACAGAAATCAGCCCTTGCTTCCTAGGCATTGTTGTTTTTTGTTGTTGTTGTTGTTGTTGTTGTTGTTGTTGTTGTTGTTTTTGAGATGCAAACTTTTTAAAGATATATTGCATAACAACTTGAATTAATCCTACTGAACTGTATATTTAAAATTTTGGAGGCAGTAAGATTTATTTTGTAGTTTTTATTATAATAATAATTACAAAATTTCATAAAAGAGAATTGCAATATTTCTAAAAAAGCTACATTTAAAATAATGTCTTTATTATTTATTAATGTCTTTATCCTATAAAAAAGAACAAACTAATCAATATACAAATGATGGCCATGCATGTAATCTCAGCTATTAGGAAGTCCGAGGCAGAAGAATTGCAAATTCAAGACATCCTTAATAACTTAGTGAGAACCTCTCTCCAAATATGAATGAAAAGGAGCTTGGGGTGTAGTTCAGCATTTGAGTATCACTGCCATCAATCCCATTACATTTACATATAGAAAACTTCAATTTCTAAGTACATGGGCAGAATGAAAAGCCAACCAAGATAAAATACAAAAGTCATAGACAAAAGAGGCTTAATATTTATACAAGCAAAAGCATATATAATATGATTGGCAATACAAACTAGAATCATGCATATCTTAATTTGTAAAGCAATTCACTGATATGAGGAAACCCCGTCTATAACATGGAACCCTCTGTACACAATAAAAACATACTGAAAAAATTAACCAACCAAATTGTAAATATCCACAGATGTATTATTTTACGAATCTTCTTATTCAACTACAACTTACACCATCTCTCAGAAGAGCAATCTTTGTCCATCTTGACATTCATTCTATGGCAGATAATTTCACAGAAAATCCATTACACATATTCAGAAAGAACTCTAATAAGGAAATTTTAGTGAAAAAAAATGTACAAATAAGATTAGAGAAACTGACTTATGATAGTAATGTATTACAACGGGTTGACCTAGAGGTCTTGAGAAATGTGCAAAAATTTCCTGCAAATAATGCAAGAAGGGTTGGAGTTGTAGACTAGTGGTAGAGTGCTTGCCTAGCATATATGAAGCCCTGGGTTTGATCCTCAGCACCATATATGAATAAATGGGAAATTCATTAACAACTAAAAATATTTTAAAAAGTTATGGAAGTGCTGTCAGATAATATTGACACTCACAAGGCAAGGGGAGTGTTTTGTTGTTAATTTGAATGTTCCGATACATTACTGGAGGAAAAGCAGGAGACTAGGTAATTTTAAAGCACAAAACACAGGACAGGTTTTTCTATGATAACATGAGAAAGAAATCAAGGCTTCTAAAAATCTTTTTTGTTGGGTAACTTCTCAATCAACCTTAATGAATTTAGGCTTCCTCCTCTACCTCAATTATGTCCCCTAATATATGTGGGCCACAGGATTTGACATCACTGCATTCCTCTAACGAAACCATATGTCAAGTGGTAAATTAGGCAATTAGATGTTTTCTTTTTCTATTTTTCTTTTTTTGTTTGATGCCCTCGAGATTAAACCCAGAGATATTACTACTGAGCCACATCCCCAGTCATTTTTATATTTTATTTTGAGACACAGACTCACCAGGTTGCATAAGGCCTCGCTAAGTTGCTAAGGCTGTCCTCAAATTTGCAACACTCCTGTCTCAGCCTCTGGAGCAGGAAGGATCACAGGTGTGCACCACTGTATCTGGCTGTAAGCTGGGATTTTTAACAAAAAAAAAAAGGTGGATTTTAACCCAACTCTCTCTTCTTTAATAATAGTCCATCCCATTTGGCTCTGAATAAATAAACCAGGGCCTCAGATAAGGGAGCATATCATTTCAAAGTGATACACAGAAAGCTTTGGTGCTGAGGAAGCACAGATGTGTCAGGCTAAAGGGGCAGGGAAGGTCCCTGACAGCTGGGACATGCTTCCTCCTGGTCTTGCTCATAGAAAGCATCCAGGATCACCCTCCCAGGCACCTGGACCATGACTCCAGTCTATGAGGCTTTTCAGGTTTGCACAGCTCTGTACTGGGGTGGGTGGTCCTTATGCTCTGGGAGAGGTTTTGCTCCTTCACACCATGAGAGACTAAAAGGGCAGGAGTCACTGCTCACCTTGACCCTCAGCACCAGCATCCACAGGCCGACTGTCCACCTGTCTCCAAATAATGGGAACAGAGCTTGGGGAAAACAAGGTCCCAAGGAAGTAGCTGTTTAGATGAGGCCTTTTCCAGGAGATTCCTTAGCCCAGGGCCCCCAGCAGCTTCCCTGAGAGCCTGCCCCCCACACATCAGGCTGCCCTCTAGGGGGAGCTGACCCAGGGCCTGAAATTCTGTTCACCCTGCAAGGCACAGGGCAGTTGTGGGCACTCTGTGGCAGCTCCAGGAGAGGACAGTGGCTGAGGACATGGGACTTTGGGAGGTGCCCAAAGGGAACCTCTGCCCAAGAAATCTGACATGGTATCTACACCTAAGGAAGATCAAAGAAAAAGCACAAGATTTTTACAGCTGTGAACTCAAGTTCTCTATACAGTTGCATCTACAAAGAACCTTCAGAGTACTTGACTTTGGCTAACTAGACCACCATGAGGGTGGAAAGGCAGGGTTCTGTATGGAGAGCAAACATTATCTTGGGCTATCTTAAGCCCTTGAATAGCCAATCATCTTAATTTCTGTATCAGACCACAATCTCAAAACTTCTCAGAATATATCACTAGCCTTACCAGACGTCTCCAAAATCTACCAACACTCACAATGCAATAACAGACATACAGAAGAAATTTTCTTTATTTTTTTTCTGTACCCCACCAATGTGATGTTCCTACCAATGCAATTGGTTAATGCAGTGATACACAGTTTCTTTTATAAAAGTTCATGGAGGCCAGGCACAGTGGCACACAACTGTAATCCCTGCAGCTTGAGAGGCAAAGATAAGAGGATTGCTAAATTTAAAGCCAGACTCAGCAATTTAGTGAGACCATCAGGAACTTAGTGACATCATGTCTGAAAATACAATATAAAAGGGCTGGGAATGTGGCTCAGTGTTTAAGTGCTCCTGGGTTTAATCCCTGGTATATTAAAAAAAGAGAAAAAAAAAAGAAAGAAAATTAGAAAGAAAGAAAGAGAGAGGGAAGTGATGTAATCTCTTCCAGAAAGGGACACACACATCATTCAGGGTAACTTGAATCCATGTTCCTTAGTATAATAATTAATATTTGGGTTAAAATGAACTATGTTCTGTAGCTGGGGTTGTCGATGCCTTTAATCCCAACAGATTGGGAAACTGAGGCAGGAGGATCACAACTTTCAGGCCAGGCTGGGCACCATAACCAGATCCTTTCTGAAAATCATACTGAAAAGAGCTGGGGATGAAGGACACTCAAGGAATCGGACATTATTGTGGTGGCATCCCCTCTTTTCACAAAAAAAAAAAAAAAAATTAACTAGGATTCTCCAGAAATCTTCACCATGGCTAATTTTAGGACTGTCAACAAAAGAGTGTCCACAAAAAAGTTCAGTGTAGATAAACTTCCTATTTTTGTGTTGCCCTATTTTACTGGGCTGCTAGTCTGGAAGAAATCAGCACTCCAGGTGCTGGACTCCCCCTTACTAGTTTTCTACACACTTGTATCCAGTATAATAGTTTGTAGAAATGTGCAAAAAAGGCCTCCGGCCTTGAGCAAGGTTTCACAGAGAAGTCACCAACTGGGCTCCATGGGAACAGCTGGTGGGGGAGGAAAGAAAGGGGAGAAGAAGCTCTCCCCTCCTCAGGTGCTGTCCTTGAAGGGTTAACTTGGCCAGAACAGAGAAAGAAAAACCTGCTTTTATGTGTGTGATGCGACAACTTGACTATGGTGACTCCACTTTGTGAACTCAGCCATGACACTCAAAAAGCTCATGACTGGGGCCGTTTGGATTCTTTTGTTCATGAAAATTCCCCAAGAACACAGAGTGATCTATGGGGCCAACTGGAGACTAACTGACCACAACATTCAGGCTTGCTTACGTTGCCTGGACCCCCAAACTTCCCTTTTGTGGTTTTTGTGCTTAAATATGGAGCCAACTGAAGGCAGGGGCACCACTCTGACCATCTCATTCTTTCGAGAGCAGAGTGTCTGCCACTGGCCAGCAATAAAGGCTTAACTGGAATGAGACTGTGTGGTCTGAGAGTTATTTGGGTATCCTGGTATTACAATGTGAACTTCTGAGCCCCTCCCCTTACATGCTGAGTATAAAATTCTGAAACCACCTGAACTCAGGGTTCAGGGGATGAATGGATTGATTACAGCAAAAGCATTGCCCTCTGAGTCTGGCTACAGCCAGATAAAACTGTTTCCAGCTATCTTCAGTGCCTTGCCTCCTTTGTCCCTACATTATTATTACCCAGTGTACTTACCTAACTACAGGACTGGTGTGACTCTACATCATGGACTATCAGAAAAATGAGCACTTATACTCTATTAATGTAGCCCAGAATTCCATATCCCTGGGATCTATAAACAACCCCCTTATTTCCTTTAAAGCAGTTATTCTGACCAAACACAAGGAAGTGTTAAGTGATCATTCTTTCCCCTCAGGATAATATTCACAAATAGAAAACAAGTGCTTTCAAAAGTGTTGTTCTTGCCAGGGACATTGGCACAAGCCTGTAATCCCAGATACAGGGGAGGCTGAAGCAGGAGGATCACAAATTGGAGGCCAGCCCAGACTCCAACACAAGGGGAAGGGAGGAAGGGAGGGGGGAGGGAGGGGGGAAGGAAGATTGATTGATTCTTTCCAATATTTCACTAAGCGATAATGACAATTAGCAGACAGTGTCTATTTGAAACCAGTGGGAAGAAGGAATGTCTGGCTGAGCTGCGAGGTGGAGGGAAGGTGGCCTTTTAGAAGGCAGGAGGCGCCTGCAATTTGGAGGACCTCCACTGGGTGGAGCTCCACTGGGAGAAGGAAGGTGCATTTGTGGCCCTGCTTCCTACACGTTGGGAAAAGTGAGTGCGGGCCACAGGTAGGAAGCAAAGGGGACACCTGGGACCTGAGCCTCCCTTCCAAACCCAGGGAACCAGGGGACAGGGCCCAGGGCCACCCGACAGCGGCGACTCCACGCGCCACTCAGCAGCTCACCCGCCCGCCGGGCCCCAAGGCAGGTGCTGACAACGTACCTTCAGCGAACTCACCATTTTTGGCTTCTCTGGTGACCTGGCGTCCTCTGGAGGAACCTCCGGGCACCCGAGATCCCCGGGAACACGGGCAGCGCAGTCACCCGCGTCCCTGGAGCAGAGAACACGGGGCCTGGAGCAGTAGTAGCCCAGTCGGTGAGGAAGAAAAGCCCGCCAGAGTGCGGAAGCCCGCCCTTCCCCTCCCTCTGCGCACTGATTGGACAGTTCCCCCCAGCGATCCGGATGGATGGCCTCCAGGCCCGCCTCTGGATTGTGACTGACAGCTATCGTCTTCCAATCACTGGCTGAAATTGGGTAGAGTAAGAGATTCTTGGCTCCAGCCCTTTTCAGGAGGAGCTTCCCCTCTGTGCTGGGAACTAATCCAGGTGGGAAGCCTTGGCTTAGCCTCTGGGACAGAGGTGACACTTGCCGCTGAGGAAGGCTTCAGCCATAGAGTGCTTTCCGAGCATGGCGGGGGCCCTGGGTTTAACCTCAACACAAAAACAAAGCACAGCTTCTCCAGGAGACTGAGGCTGGAGAAGCCCAACGTCAGGTCAGCACCTGCAAACAGTGAGACCCTGTCTTCAAATAAAATGAAAAGGTGGGGATGGAGCTCAGAGGACGGGGTCAAGCCCCATTGGGTTTATTCCCCAGTACCTTAAAAAAGAAAGAAGGATATTTTATTATATATTATATATATAATCTATATTTTATATATTTTTGTATATATAAAATATATATCATATTTTTTATAAAATATATATATTATATATTTATATATAAAATATGTATTTTATATAATATATTCTATATATAAAATGGATATTTTATATAATATGTTTTATATATAAAATATATTTTTATATGTAAAATATATATTTATATATATATATTATATATATATATATTTCTCACACCAAGTACATCTAATTAGAATATTATCTATAATATATTATATATATTATACATAATATATATATATATATATATATATATATATATATATTTTTTTTCCCCCCAGCTGATGCGACCTCAGGTGACTTAGAAAGACACGGTCTCCAAATTTTTGAAACACTTTTTAAAGATATCATATATATGACCCATATATAATATCTAAAAATGAAAACAATTTGAAAACTATTTAGTAATTCTTCTCACCTCCTGGCCTCTGTTGTTTTCAGGAGGCTCCTGATCTATGAAAGGAAGCAACTGGGGTTGGCTTTGATGCTCAAGGCTCCCTCCCCAGCAGAAAGGGTGGGGGAGGAAGGAAGGCAATCCTCTAGGGCAGCAATGTGCTGTGGAAATAAAATGGGTGCTTTGGGCTTAGTGTCCATGTTCTACTTCGACTGTTAGGAAGCCTTATGCAGAGATGTGACTCTGGTGACCCCACAGGTCTGGTCAGGTGTTCACCCAAAACCAAACAGAAAAGGTTATGATGCAAAGCAGGAAAGAAACTTTGACCAGTGCAGCTACACCAGGAAGACAAGGAAACCCTGTCCTTACCCTGTCTTCAGATGCTGACAAGGACTTTGAGGTTTTGTCGAATGGGTAATCATAGGCATGCATGGATAGGGGAAATTGATTCTAGGATTTAGTATTATCTGTAGGATTTAAGCTTCAGGCATCTGTGGTCTTATAACTTGTCTGTGAGCTCACGCTCACTTGCCCCCTGGATGCATGTCACTCTATTGCAAAGACTCACCTCACTTTGTCAGGAGGAAGTCCCCCTCCAGTGTATTCTTTCCATGTCAAGGTTTTCAAGAAAAGCCACAAGCCCTAGGAAGCAACATACCCCCAGGTGCTGACCCAGCACTCTCAGCATCCTGGGTTTCAACTGATAGTCCAACCAGAAAGAAACCAAAACCCTGCTCAGCTGGGCCCATTAACCCTGCATATAAACCATAAAAAATTGCCACTTGGGGCCAATACTGCCTGTCATGTCTATCCCCCTCTTGGAAATTAGGTACAATTTTTTTCTCTACTCTTAAGTTAGGCTTTGTGAAGTGTTTCACATCCTGCTCACTGTCCCAAGTTCATTCTACCTATCAATATTGCCCATGGACTAGGGGGCTATTGGGTAAAAAGTCATATTTCCACAGGTGTGGAAAATGGACACATAGTTGCCCAGGGCTGAGAACTGAATTCCAGGTGCCTTTATTGTCCCCCATGGTAGAGACTGAATGGAGGGCAGGGCACTTTGCCACTGAGCATTGCTTTTATTGTGGTTCAAAGAAGGTGGGTGTGAGCAGAACTGTAATGGGCCTGAGAGAATAACTCCAGATGGTGACTCCAAGCTACAATCAATCCAATGAAGAAGTTGACAAATCAAGGGTGAGACCAAGCATAATTGATCATGCCTGTAATCCCAGAGGCTCAGGAGGCCGAGACAGGAGGATTGCCTGTTCGAATCTAGCCATCAGCAAAAATGAGGTGCTAAGCAACTCAATGAGAGCCTGACTCTAAATAAAATACCAAACATGGATGGGTATGAGAATATAGTATTTTGCTTTAAATGTAGAATTGAGACGTAAGAAAGGCAGCCTGAGGGCAAGGAGAGCAAAATGGAGAGTCACATGTACAGCCTCAGACTGTGGATGTGGCAGATCCCGAGTCCATGCACCTGAACCACCCTGGACCCACAGGAGGTAGGGGAGGGGTCACCCTGACAAAGAGAGAAAGAAACTGTGTTGATTTAGGTAAAGTCAAAAGTGTCTAGCTCCAAGATGCACTCAATCCAAGAAGACTTTCCCGGCACAAAAGGACAAAGGGAGTTGGGGACAACTAAGGGTGTATTGCTTTATATACAAATATGTGGGGTTTTTGATACCAGGGATTTAACTGAGCACTGCCTAGCCACTGAGCCAAAGTTCCAGCTCTTTTTTACTTTTACACAGGGTCTGGCTAAGTGGCTTAGGGCCTCCCTAAGCTGCAGAGGCTGCTTCAAACTTGCAACTTTCCTGCATTAACCTCCCAAACCAGTGGGATTTCAGGCATGTGCCACTCTGCCCTGCAGCATGCTTCTTTAAACAGCCCAGTGGGACACAGTGAAACCCAGGTGAAGATCTGGAAGTTGGTGCACCCCGTAGTACTTTACCAAAGAGGAACTGGGGTGGGAAGCGGGGACCCTTGTGAACCAGAGGATAGAATGCTGACTGCAACTTGCCTGCTCGCCCACATGTTCCATCCTGAAACACTGTCAGCGAAAGCTGTGCTTTTTCTGTACCTGTGTCTCTTAGTCTTTTAGGGGACACACACAAGAATGGTGAGAACAGATGGTTAAGAGAATAATCCTGGAAAATGGGCCCACCATGCTGACCTGTACGTGCATTCTTTTCCAAAAAGCAATTTACCTGCAACTCTGCCTGGCCCAAGTGGACAGGAGATGTCACATTCCTCAGCCAACTACCTGTGATCTGCATGAGAAATGCAGGTAGGAAAACCCCTAAGAGGAACCCAAGTGGCTATGCGGGGACAGACTTTGTGACTCTTTCCACAGACCAGATTTTGGAGGAAAGGATAATTCTTTGGATAAGAATCCAATTAGAATGGCTCAGCGTGGGCCAAGGTGACATAGAGTTGCCATGACCATAGAGTCTTGAAAGTATGATGTCACCCTGCTTTCAAAAGTCAAAAAGTGCACCTGGGCAGGAGTCTCTGGAAATTTCACAAGGACTCCAATAAAACTAGAGTGCAGAAGAGGCACAGGGTCCGTCTGCTTTCTGAAAGGACCCACTCTCGCCCTTGAGAATGTCCCCTTCCCCTTCAAGAAGTTCATGCCTGTTACAGGGTGACATGTCTGAAAACTTTCTGATGTGATTGCAAAATCAAGGGTTCAAGGGGGTCTTTTCACTGCCTCAGTTTCTCAGGAGGTCCCAGCTCTATAATGAGTTTATTCTCTCTAAAAATAAAATCAGAAACCTTCATTAACAAACAGCAAAACAAAACAAACAAAAATAGATCAGTAATCTGCTAGAGCAGCCTCCGCAATTTAGCTTCACTCTGTCTCAGAATAAAACTTGCAATAGAGATGTAGTTCAGGGCATGTAGTTCAGAGGGCTGGGCTTGGTGGTGCACACTTCAAGTCACAGGAGCTTGTGAGGCTGAGGCAGGAGGACCATGAGTTCAAAGCCAGAGTCAGCCATGGTGAGGTCCTAAGCAATTTGGTGAGACCCTTTCTCTAAATAAAATACAAAATAAGGCTGGGGATGGGGCTCAGTGGTTGAGTGCCCCTGCATTCTATCCCCAGTCCCCACCCTCCCTCCAAAAAGACATAAGAAAATAGAATGTAAAAGGGCAGATATAAAACTAACGACATCAACAGTGACATTATATGGGAATTGACTGAGCGATCCTATCCAAAGGTAGAGGTCATTAGAAAAATAAAAATAAAAACAATGTCCAATTCTACGCACCTGAGACCCAGATCATAAAATGTAATGAGCAACTAGTCCCATCTTTGCCCCAGATCTCCCTCCTTGCTGCCTGATTCCTTTTTCTTTGGGTTCTATGATGTCTCCTCTGACCTTAAGGGTTCACAGAAAGAGAGAACGAGAAAGAGAGAGAGAGAGAAGAGAGAGAGAGAGAGAGAGAGAGAGAGAGAGAGAGAGAGAGAGAGAGAGTTTCAGGGGTTGATGTAGTGATCTGTCAGAGCCTCTTGCTTCAGGACTGGAAGGCAGGGAGTCACTCAGAGTCGCTCCCCACATATCTCCTCTTCCTTAATATTTGAAGGCGATTGGGAAATTGTATCTTTCAGTCACTGGATTCTTGGTCCGAGGTCATCATGATCTACTATTGAAACACAAAAGGCATTAGTAGGAAACATACTATCTCTGGGACATAGGCAACTTGGAAGATCCAGGTTAGTAGTAGTAGTAGTAGTAGTAGTAGTAGTAGTAGTAGTAGTAGTATTCTGCCAAACACTCATCAGAAGATTCTTCATCTTTTCTTGATTTTATTGGGAAGCCTTGGACTTTGCAATGGTAACATTGACATTTTCATTTGGCATGACGCTTCAGCCTCTCCACAAACCACGGAGCAGAGGGCTCAGTCACAATATTTATCACAGTGGCCTTTTAGAGCATTTTAACTCAGTTCTAGTTTTACCAACAACATTTATCTGACTATGAAAGCTCTTGGAAGGAATTTAAGCCCGATGTTAAGAGAATCCTATGTTGTAAGTTTGAAACAGAGCCATAAAGACTGTATCATAGAAGCAAGGGATAATATTTAAAGTGGTCACTTCATGAGACCAGGAGATGGCCTAGGTCTGGATAACTGGCATGCACCTGTTTCAGACCTGAATCTTAACTTCAGCAGAGTGTAGCTCTGAAATATCAGCTGGGAATAACTAAGATGAGTTGTATTCATACAGGCGACAGGATAGTCATCATCCTTTCTCTTAATTCTCACATTTAAGGAATCTGTTAGGTCTGTCAGTGATGTAGATATTCTGAAGGCAGAAGACAAACATCCTAACATCCTTTTGGGTGCCATGTCATGAGAGTTAGGGTATTACCAGTAAAACCTCCAGGTGACAGGCATCCTCCTGTAATTGTTCTTGTCCATTCTAGGAGACCAGCCTAAATGCATCCACTATTTCTAGTCCTCTTGTGTGGTCCTGACTAGATATTTGCATAATACTCAGGAATACTCAGGAATAATAATTAGGAAACATGCCAATTTCCATTGTAGAATTATCAGGGCAACCCTAGGTTGGTGGATACCTTATGGAAATAACTGGCCTGTAGAGAAAAATTCTATTTCAACAATCCTTCTCTTTGGACAATGGTCCAGATAAGGAGTCTTAATTTCCAAGGGCCAACATGATTGTCTGGTTTAGGTTTCTCGTATGGTTTCTTTTCCTCAAATATAATCCCAGACAACTTGTTTGCCATAGGATCGACATATAACTGGGCACTACAGTCAGTAGGATTAATCTAGTTTCATGGGTGGGATTTCCAGTCCACACTACAATGTACATTAAAAATGGATCTGAGTGTTGGGGTGGTGGCTCGGTGGTGGAGCGCCTGCCTAGCACTTGCGAGGCCCTGGGTTTGATCCTCAGCACCACATGAGAAAATAAACAAAATAAAGGTATTGTTTCCATCTACAACTAAAAAAATTAATTTAAAAAAAATAGATCTGAGAAATGGGTCCATAGAAGTCTCTTCATAATTTTTGCTTACCTGACAAGCTCATGATGCTGCATGGTTGGAAAATCTGCAGTTGGAAGATTTACCTTCCTGTGTCAGGTTTTTCAGTCATTTTCATGATGACAGGTTTAAATTCTATCTTTTCAAATCTGATTTAATTTACTGAATCATATTCAGCAGCAGTCAACATGATTCAGTAAATTCAGCAGCAGTCTCAATTTTTTTTTGGGGGGGGATGGTGCTGGGGATTGAACCCAGGGCCTTGTGCATGTGAGGAAAGCACCCTAACAACTGAGCTATATGACCTGAGATTCTCAATGTTTCAATTAAGAAAAAAATTAAATATTTTGTAAGATCTAGTGTGTGCCTCTGGGGTCCTGTGTTCCCCATTTTCTTTATTTAATAAAATTGAGTAAAGACTTGGCATAAGCCATAGTATCATCAGTTTAAGTTATGGATAGTAGTACAAGTATTTAAACGATCAGATTTAACTTGTATTGATTATTGTAATTTCCCAATATATATACTAGTTGATCCATTCTAACAATTTACAAGGAATCCTCAATCTCTTTCTGAGAGAAGGTCTCAAAATATCTTCATGTCTCAGAATATTATCCTTTAAATAGGTGTCTCTTGATTGTCTTTTTAAAAATGTCATTAAGCATTATATAAATCCTACCATATTTTTATGGATAATAGGTCCAGTCAGAGAACTTCTATCATGTCCATGAATTTTCAACAAGGTTTGCAACTTTTATTGCTCAAAACTAACGTACAACTTTAATTTGGAGAACCTCAGTCCTAATAAAATCCCCAGATCTCAAAATGATTCAACAAACAAAATATGCAAGAATAGACAGTCTTTGAATCAATCAAATTTAGTCTCCAAGGAGAATTGTAAAAATTAGAATCTAAGTCAGCGGTTTAATGTATTTAGTGTTTAATCAAAGATGTGAATTTATTCACCCAAATTAATCCTTGCCTTAAACAATAAGAATCATTAGGCAATAAAGACTTTGCTTAACAGAATTAAACTTAATATTTTAATACGTCTTTATCATGTCAAAATATGAACAAAAAATATTAGCTCAGTATCAGCATAGAGAGTAAAATCAGGGAAATAGCCTGAAATATCCCTGAATTAATCAGTTAAAACTTTTAGTCAGTCCAGTACATACAAATCTTTTTTTTTACATTTCTATATTATCTATCTAATTAATAATATAAATATATTTATATTTAGGAAAATATTTGTATCATAAAAACCTAGAATATAAAGATCTTGGTTTACCCAAAGATGATTTCTTTCTACTTAGGTCCTCCAGTGTGTGCTTCTCCTCTGTTGAAATTCCTTTTAGAATTTTTCCTGGTTACACTTTGAAATGATTTCTGAAAATAATTTCTGAAAAATAATTATCTTTGTACCTTGATAAAAAAGAAATATCAATGAGGGCTGGTGTTGGGGTTCAGTGGTAGCACACTTGCCTGGCATGCATGAGGCACTGGGTTCGATTCTTGGCAATGCATACAAATAAATAAAAAAGGAAAAGGCCCATCAACAACTTAAAAAATATATATATTTTTTTTTTACAAAAAAGAAAAGAAATATCAATGTAAATATAGTTAAAGTCCTTGGATATTTCTGTAGATAAGGCATAACCTATAATTAATACAGTAGAATTGATTAACTTTATGTAACCACGTGGTTCTTAAGATATTTTGGATCCATTTCAATTTGTTTTAACTAGGAGTGAACGCTTTCATGTGACGTCACGTGATGTAGCTGATGATCCTTGTGTATACATCTATTTATTTCTTGTAATTATATAGTCAGGAACAAGAAGAGGGATTCGGGGGGCCATCCCAGGAACATAGATGGCTTTGTTTCTGCGATAAGCAAATGCATCCCCGAGTTACAGCCATCTGATCTAGTAGGAGATTCAGAAAATACACACACACACACACACACACACACACACACACACACAGGCTGAACCCTTTTATTGAGGAGAAGCCATTCAAATGAGGCCAGGGGTCAGGTTTCAGGGGGCTGAGTCTAGCTTCCTGATGTCTTGTCCACAAGAGGCTTGGTTTCAGCTTTGGAGTTGTTCTGTATCCTCACTTGCAGGGAAAGCATGAATGAGAGACCCCATCATTCCTCCTCCAATTAAAAAAATCCTGCAGGAGAAGGGTGGAGTTGTGGGAAGGGCGCCCCCTGCCGGGCTCTTGCAGGGACACACAGCTGCAGAGTTCTTAGGGTCCCTGTTAGCCTCAGATTGTGTCACCTGAGCAGCAAGTGGAGACCTACTCTAAGATCCCCCAGATTTCAGAGATGGGGGTATTTGCACAGAGCATATCAATAACCTTTGGAAAACATTCATTAGTAAAATAATGTTATACTGAAGTATGCATAGATTTTGGAATGCTTCAGTCTAGAGACTGTTTTCACATTCTTTATGGTGTTTGAAGAGAAAATTCTTATCAATTTGATGAGGTACTCTTTATCAAATTTTCTGTTCTTGCTGGTGTAGTGGTTCATGCCTGTCATCCCAGCAGCTCAGGAGGCTGGCACAGGAGGACTGCGAGTTTCCAACCAGCCTTGGCAACTTAGTGAGGCCTGAAGCAACTCAATGAGATCTTCTCTCTAAATAAAATATAAAGAAGAGCTGGGCATGTGGATCAGTGGTTAAGTGTCCATAGGTTCAATCCTCCATACCAAGAAAATCAAATAAAAAATAAAAATTTTTAAAAGTGGTTTCTGATTGTACCTTCACTATGATTCTAAGACATCTATCCTCTCTCAAGATCCCCAAAATTTCCTCTTGTTTTTTGCCTTGATAATTCGAGTAATTTCAGTATTTGCATTTCTGTGTGTTCCATGACACTAGAGTATATTTTGACACATTATACATACATACAGTGTAACTTATTCTGCTTAGGATCCCAGTCTTTTAGTTGTACATAATGTGGAGTTACCCTGGTCTGTAGTTATATATGAATATAAAAAAATGTATCCCATTCAGTTTACTCTCTTTCCTATACCATTCCCCTCCCTTTCAATAAGTTCCCTTTATCTAATCCAATACACTTTTATTTTTTTCCCTCCTCAACCTCCCTGTGTGTGTGTGTGTGTGTGTGTATCACATTTTCTTTATCCATTCATCTGTTGAAGGGCAACTAGGCTGATTGCATAGTTGAGCTATTGTGAATTGAGTTGCTGTAAACATTTTTGTGGCTGATTTTTAAGTCCTTTGGATATAAATCAAGAAGTGGCATAGCTGGGTCAAATGGAGGTTCCATTTCAAGTTTTCCAAGGAATCTCCATACTGCTTTCCAGAGTGGTTGCACCAATCTGCAGTCCCACCCACAATGGGTGAGTGAACCTTTTCCCCACCTACTTGCCAATATTTAATGATACTTGTATTCCTGAGAATGGCCCTCCTGACTGGAGTGAGAGGAAATAGTTTTAACTTGCATTTCTCTAATTACTAGAGATATTGAACTTTTTTTTCATATATTTGTTAACCATGGATGACTGTATGTTTCGTGTGTCACTGGTGCTGGGGCTGCAGCTTCATCATTCTGCAGGACAACTTTTGAATTTTCTAGAATCATCTGTCCTCATTGAAATTCTTGGTCCATTTACTATAATGAATTGTTCACAGTTGTGTGCATCATTCCATCTTCAAATACTCCCTGTGGTTTATAAGAATCCAATCTCAGGTTAGAACTTTGTGGTTTGTTCACTCTAGTTTTTCAGTAAGAATTGATGTCACTGTGCTGAACCACAGAGTTTTGTCATGTATTTGAAAGAGTGGGTCATAGTTTTGGTTTTCTTCACAAATTGATGTGGGTTTTAGGGAACTTGTCAATTTCTCTCCAAGTTTGGAGAATACACTGAATCCTTATGCCAATTTGTGGTGCACTGTTTTCTTTTACTTTTTTTGGAAATTTAAAAATATATTTATAAAAACTTATGTGACTTTTACAAAACAATTATAGAATTCACAAAGATTTAACAAAATTCAAGCCCAATTGAAGTTCATTACAATAATCTTTCCTAGACTTGTTAGGCTCGAATCCAGGACCCCCCAAAGACCACCAGAGACCAAGATCCTTGTAAGCAGCAAATAATTGTTTATTGGGTGCTAGCTTGGTCCTCCATGTGCATCCAGCAACTTGTGATGCTGAGAGGCCCCTAGCCCAGGGTTTGCAGCAGTTTTATACACTCACTGGGGAAGGCAGGGACTTCACATACGTCATAGCATCTCTTGGCAAATCATCACGCACCGCGGGAAAATCATAAAACAACTCTAAAACATGATTAGCACATTCACTGGTGGGAACAAGTTGGGTAGGGGTGATTGATTAGTACAGAGGGGATTCATTTGAACTTGTTGGTTTAGGCCACGAGGATTGTATGTGCTGAACTACATGGTTTCCCAACATGTTATCAACCACCATAAACTACTGGGAGGGTCATCTGGCATCCCAGGTATTTCCCTATCTCATGCTGATTGGTGGCTGCTAGGGGGTTGCTATGGGTCCCCACCTAAACTGAGTCAGGGACACCTGGCACAGCAGATATCTCCTGTTATTTGCAGAAAAACAACTCAGCAGGGTGCATTTATGCCTAGGAGTGCTCTGTGGGTCTTTTAAAGGACAAGGGTCATGCGCCTTCCTTGGACAGGCTTTGCTCTGAGGTACAGGCTGGTATTTCAGACTCAATGGCATTTTTGTAACAAAGGTTGGGAGATCTCTGATCTCTGTGCCCTTCAACAGATGAACAGATAAAGAAATTTTGGTATATATACAGAATGGAATACTATGCAGCCTAAAAGAAGAACAAAATGATGACATTTACCAGCAAATAGATGGAAATGGAGAATATCATGCTAAGCAAATAAGCCAGTCCCAAGAAATCAGAGGCCAAATGTCTTCTCAGATATGCAGATCTAATTCACAATAAGGGTGAGGTTCTTGGGAAGAATAGAGGAACTTTGGATTAGACAGAGGGAAGTGAAAAAGGGGGAGGGGCTATGGAGGTAGATTGAAAGTAAAATAAATCAGATGTCATTACTCTCTGTACATATATGACTTCATGACCAGGGTAACTCTATATCCTGTGCAACCAGAAAAATGAGTAGGTATAATCCACCTATGTAGAATGTGATGACCAAATGATTCTGCTGTCCTGTGTAACTAATTAGAATCAATAAAAAAAAAATTTCAGAAGTTCATCGTACAATTTTGTATAAAAACAGTATCAAGTACTTGGGAAATAATTCCCAAGTATTTAAATGAAATTATGAAGATGTATAGACGGTAGTTTAGCAAGCAGAAAGCAGTTAAGATTAGAATGCGAGTCTTGAATCAATCATCACTCCTAGCAAATTAAATGTAGAAAACCATAATAACAGAAAGAAAAGAATTCAGAATCCAAGTAGGAAATAGGAGTCACATCCTGAATGTGAACTTGGACCCTGGGAGTTCAGCTGTCCGTCAAAGCACTGGTCTCTCCACCCAGCCACAGGGTGCATTTGTGAATGGGCTGCAAACTCTTCCTATTTTCTGTGTTTTCTGCCCGAGGATTTCTGCTGAATGCTGTGACTAAACATTTGACCACTTGTCCTCAAATTCCACTTCAGATCTACTTCTGAAGAAAACGTTTCTCCTCCCACATGAAGAATGATATAAACATTTCAATGGCTTAAATATGTTTAATTACCCCCACCCTCAAATCTCACTGCCTTGCTAACCCGTGCCCAATGAACAAGTCACTTTCTGGGTTTTTTTAAACTTCTTGACTCTTTTTCAAGCACATGTACCTCTTTCTAGCTCCTCTTCATCCTCACATTGTAGGAAACTCCGTGGAGACTTGGGACAGTCTCCCTTCACCTGTGGGCTGAGGCCAATGATTTGCTTTTATTCATGAGGGTGTCTCTGGGACCTGGACCAAGGAGGCCTCATCTGTGACACAAAAAAGCCCTGGGCCCAGGTTGAGGAGTGAGGTTCAGCAAGATATTGAAATGTTTTCAAGATAGGTCAAGGGGCGACATGGTGCACAGAGTAACAAACATACTAACTGAGATTGTCCCAGTATTACTCTGTCCCTATATTTTATTTTTTTAGGTGTAGTTGGATACAAAACCTTTATTTAATTTTTATTTATTTTTATGTGGTGCTGAAGGACAGCAGGTTGCAAGTTCTGAGCAGCCTTCAAAAGGAATCTGCTGCCCTTACAGGGGCCTTTATTTTTATATCATTTTTGTAGATATCTTTCCAGGTAGTTAATAAATAGTCTCAAAGCCCCAAACTTATTTGATGTCCATACTTTTCAAGAGTCACAATCTTTTCTGACATATTGATTATCTAAGATATATTGAGGACATGGTTTAGAATATTTTCCTGTAACCTTTGGCAATCAGGATTAAATATTTACATTTTTACCTTAATCACTAGGTGCACACTGTTGTGGGGCAGGTCACTCAGAAAACACACCAATTCCCAGTTCTGTCCAAATGGACAGAATTTACCTGGCCAGCCAGGGACAGCTCCCTGCAGGACCTATAACTGTCTCTGCAAGGAATAGACCCAAGCCTCAGCATGGGAGAAGCATTTCTTACATGATATGAAGTCTCAGGGTAAAATGGAGTCTGTTTGGTCATTGCCCATACAACCTGGCCCATAACACTATACTACACAACTCGACTACATGTCTCCTGGTCTATTATTAACTTTTAACTTTAAATCATATGTATAATTACTTCATTAACCTTTAACTTTAAAGCACACCTATAATCATTAGTAAGCTTTCTTACTTTCAATCTAAAGTCCCAGTAAAACACTCTTCAAATAGTGAAACACACTTAAAATAGTGAAAGCCTATTATTCCGAAGTGACTCTAAAATATATCTATATTAATTTTACATTATTCTATTTTTAATTTCCAAAGTAATTTCCTTTATTTATATATGACCTATTTAACTGTTTTCTTAATGTTTCTTTGGTCCTTGGTCAAAGCCCACCAAATCTCGTGTCTTTTTATTCTTTCAACTAAAGGGCAGGTTCTGCACCTCAACACATTTGCCGTTAATATTAACTCTGGGTTTTCCACTTTCACCATGAATTCATGTGTGAGGCAGAGGAGGGGTGTTAATGGGGGGAATGTATTTTTATGAGCCTCTTGTCCTCGAGGGGAATACTATAATCTTCCTTTAATTAAGCCAGTTACATAGGGTGGTCCTTGTTGGCACAGTGATTGTTTTTCTGTAACTAGTCTATTGTAGAGGTTGTGGCTTTGGAAGGGAGGGGGACATTAGTGGACATTGTTAACCCTGCGATAAACATTTCTTGTGGATTAGGCTTTTCTCGGGAACGTTGATTGGTCATCTTTCCCCTGTGAATTTCTTAAGGAATAACACTATTGTTTGTCTCCTGAGAGATATTGAAACAACCTTGGGGCCTGTCTCAATTGTGTCCTTGGTCTCATTCTGGGAATTTTCCTGCATTCTCAGGCAACACGTACTTTTATTATTGATTGACGGGTGCCCTGTTCTCCATATCAGGAGGATCATAAACCAAACACTTAACATTCTCCATGGTTTCGGTTTCCAGATGGTGTGGCCCTGCCACAGCATCCCCCACACTGTGACCTGTCAGACAGCAGATGACAGGAACCCCTTCACCAACTCCTGATTGTGAAAAACCCCAGGAAAAAAAGATAAATTTAATTAAAAAAAAAAGAAGAACTGTGAAGTAGCTTCATCAGAACCCAACATGCCTGCTCTGTACTGAACAGGTGATTGAGAGCTGCCTAGGCCAGGAAGTACTTAAGCATTAAGAGCTCCTTAGGACCAGATGCTCCTGAGCTGGTCAAAAGGTGGGAAGGAGAGATGAGCTGAAGGGTGAAGGACAGGATGGAGCAGCCAAGGACACATTAATCAAAAACCTTGTAGCTCCCTGTAGGGAGGGGCAATTGCTGGGACAAGCTATCTTAACAGCAGATTGGCTCAAGGGCAGGTTCTGGATAAGGGTGGAGGAAGGGCACTGAAGGAATTGGCATTTCAATCCCTCAGGGAACAGTCTCCAACTGGCCAGACTCACCCCTTTTCCCTGTCTAGACTGACTGGTTTAATTCTGGCTTCACCCCAGGCCCTGCGAGCACAAAGTAGCAAGAGTCCAGCCCCCTAGAGATTCCCAATGTGGAGTCTGGTGGAGCTGAATTTGCACCAATTCTATGAGAGAGGTGGGGCTGTCCCAAGACCCTTGGACGGAATAAAAAAAGGGGGGGTTCCCTAAGCTGCCCTGGCTGCCTTGGGAGTCACCCTGCTTGTGCCCCATCATGATTAAGCAGCTCCAGAAGACCCAGCTTCACCGGGAGGTGGGGACCCGGGAGAACCTGTTTCCAGACGCTACTCCCCAGGCCCAGAGTTGGGAGGTTAATCAGATCAAGTGAGCCACCGGGGTCCAGGATCGCGCTCAGCAGCCCGGTGGGAGGAGACGCCAGCCCAGGAGGATCGCGCCCAGATCTGGGGTCTAGGTCCTTCCCAGGTGCCAGCGCACAGCCATGGGATCCACGCAGAGGTGCGCTCCCAGGCCCAGGGGATGCACCTCGGCCACCGCCAGGTGCGCGGGACCCCGGGGAACGAGCCACTCAGGCCTGGGGAGGGGACGAGCCCGAGACCCTGGGAAGGAAGCGGAGGTGCTCGGAAATGGCGAGTCACCAAAACCCAGCCCCAGGCGCATTCTCTGCGCGGCCCAGAGAGCAACGCTGGGGTGGGGGGCAGAGGGAGGTGGGGGGGCCGAGCAGGAGGAGGGGGCGCGGGCCGAGCAGGAGCGGGGGGGGGGGGGCCCGGGTTGAGTTGCGGAAACTGCGCTAGCGACTAAGGCGGGGCCACTCCCGGGTCAAGGGGGGGGTGACACGCCTCCCCACGCTGAGACTCTCGGGCCTCCGAACCCCTCCAAGACTCGCTCCCTGCCCCCTCATGGCCTGTGTCCCCCAGACCAGGTCGGCACAGATGCGCTGAGGTGTAGCCAAACTAAGACCCGCTCTGCCCCTCCCATTCGGAGCCAGGACCCCTCCCCAGGGCCAAGTCCCACAATCTCTATAAGGCACGTCCCCTGCCCCATCCTGACATGGCTGTGACACCCTCCACACACACATTTTTTTAAGACCCACAGTCCGATGCCTAGTCTCCCCAGTAAATTCGAAGCCCTCCGTGTCTCATCCTGGTCCCCACCCCCAGCCATGGCCTGTCACACACTCTAAGACAAAATCCTGTCCCTCCCCCAACACGGTCTTGACCCCAGCTGAGACTCCTGTCCAGTCCCCTCCCAATATGGCGTCTCGCCCGATCACTCCCGGAATACCACCTGGTCCCAACTTGGGGCTCCGCTTGAGTCCCCACCACACACCCCATGTCCCCTCCCTGCTGCTGCTGGGGAGTCCCCAGGAACAGTCTAACCCACTGCTGTCCCGCTGCCCGGCCTCTCTCCCCTCCCCCCAGCACTGACGGTCCCTCCAACACTAGGGCCGCCCCTTCCCCTCATAAGTCACTCCCCACTTCGCTCCTGGGACCAAGTGTCCACACTGGGGCAGCTCCGCGGTGCCCAACACTAAGGCCCGCCCCTGTCCTGCCTCCAGCAAGTCCAGCCCCCCGATCCTAGGGCACGACCCATGCACCACCCCACCTTAAGACCTAGTCTCCCCCTAGACAGGCCCTGGTGGGCTCCTGGGCACGTCCCCTCCCAGCCTCATCTAGGCATTGCCCGCTCACACTGAGGCAGGCCCCTTGCTCCACCCCCAGCACATCCCCCTCTAGGACACGCCCCTTGCTCCGCCCCCTGCAGTCCATTGGGCACTTTAGAACACGCCCTTGCACCGCCCTCCACCCTGTGTCCCCCTAGGAAGGCCCCATCCAGCTCCTGGGCGCGTCCTCCTCGCAGCCCCAGCTCTGGGGTGCCCAACACTCAGGCCCGTCCCTGGCCCACCCCCAGCACGCCCACACCCCCCACTCTAGGACACGCCCAGCCCTGCTCCTGGTCCCCAAGTCCCCCATCCTGCCCCAGCGCAGCTGTGCAGGGCCTTATGACCCTCCCCCGGTGCGGGCCCTTGACTTTCCCCCATCCCCGCCCCCCGCCACAACTAGGTCCCCCTCCCAGCGCTAGGACAGGCCAGTCCCACTCTGAGTCCTCCAGTCCGCCCACTGCGCCCTCACGGGTCCCTGATCCTCCAGCAGGGGGACCTGCCTCCAGTCCCCCTCCCGCCAGGCGCACAAGATCTATGGCAGCCCCCGCGCCTTCCCTCTGGCTACTCTCCCCCCCACACACACACACGCACTGTGACGTCGCAGTGACTCCGCCCACCTGCTCTCCCCGGTTGCCCCACCCCCAGCGCGTCCTAGACAGCTGAGTCCCTCTGGGTCCTGGGCCCTGGACCCGCCAGTGACGCTGGGGCGGTGGGGAGCCTGGCCCCCTGTTCAGACGCTCAGGGACTCTCTTCTCTGCCGGCTGCACTGCGTCTCTGGGGTTGCTTTGAATACCCCATCTGTGGTTTAAAATCCTAGTGTCCCTGCGGGTCTGGTCTTCCTAGTGTCCTGCCTGCCGCTTGGCGCAGCCTTGGAGCTCCGGGCACCTTGGGCCAAGGCGCCTGCCAACCATCAGCGCCTCCTGACCCGCCGAGGACCCCAAATGGCAGGCCCCAGGCTCTGGACCCCAATTTCGCCCCGGCTTTACTGAGAGTTGAGCTCAAATGACATTAACCCAGAGGACCCATTTAGTGACAAAACAAACTCAGAGAGACCATGACTTGCACAACAAGAAAGGGTGTTTCCAGCGTCACCCGGGGTGTTGGTAGCCACAAAAGGTCACCACAAATGCACTCAGAAATCTCCCAGGATTCAGTAGCCCTATGTCCAAAAATAAATGGGGAGAAAAAACAGAAAGAAAGTGAAAAACTTGTAAGTCAGGCATTTGTCACAGCCCATTGCTACAACTGTTTGGTTATGATTTGCCGCTGTTAATCCTTTACTGTGCCTAGATTATAAATTATACATTATGACAGGCATCTATATATACTGGAAAAGTATAGTCTATCTAGGGTTAGGTACTAGCTGAACTTTCAACATCCTCTGAGATTTTTGGAATGTGTCCCCAGAGGATAAAGAGGGGACCTCTGCTGTTTGCATGGGGTTAAAGTGGAGGGAACTTTCTTATTATAGGGCTCAGTTTCTGATTGCTTGCTGAGAATCTCCAGTTTGGGTGCAGGGAGGAAATGGGCCTCTCTTAGCGTAGGTCTTGATTGGCCATTAGCAGTAGGGACTCCACCCTGGTTTTCTTTCGGCTGTTGGATTCCATGCAAAACCAGAGACTTCCCACAACTGGATAATTCTCTTGAGGCTCAGTTGGCCTCATAGGAGTTCGGTTCAAGCCCTCACCAGAAGCCTGACATCTACATATGCATGGTGTATATTTTGCATGCCAAATCATGTACATTTATTTCCTCTGCAGGGACTCCACCCTGCTTCTCCTCCTGGTATGTTGGCTTCTGCAGACCTGTAAGCAGAAATCACCGAACGCTTCGAAGCCAAACATCCTGCTGATCTTGGCAGATGATCTGGGCATGGGGATGTTGGTTGCTATGGGAACCTTACACTAAGGTAGAGTGCGGTTTGGGAGGTGGGGTGGTGTCTTGTGTGCAGTTTCGTGGAATAATTCACTTAAAATCCACCAGTGCAAATGAAATTTCTTAGTGCTGCAGAACTCAGCACCAAAAATGATCATTTTCCAACAGTAAAAATAGGGTCTTAGGCCTCTGAAACAACTTGAGGCCCTGCTGAGTTTGTAAGGGTTTTCCTGGGGCTGCTGTAATAAATAACCAAAAACACACAGACTTCAATGTAATCCAGGAACCACCACCCCTCCCCCAGCCCTGGAGGGCAGAGGCTGAGACCAGAGTCCCAGGCTGAGCTCCCTCCGTGGGCTCCAGGGAGGCTCCTCCCGCCTCTCTAGCTCCTGGGGCTCCAGGTGGCCCTTGGCAGAACAATATAGTGGCCCCTCAAAAGCTTAAGATTGAATCACAATATGACCCAGCAATGCCACGGCAGGGTTCAGACCCAAAGGATTTGAAAGCAGTGAGTCCAAAAGATACTCTCATATCCTGTGTTCACAGAAACCCTGATCCCCAATATGACTGAGACTAGGGCAAAACGCATGTCCTAGTGAGGTGTGGGGGAGCCAAGGCCAAAATGGGGGCCAAGGAGAAGGTCTGAATGGGGGTCCTTGGGGACATCTGCCTCTCATGTAACTCAGATGTCAGGATATTCCTGTGAGGACGTGTCACCTGACCTGTGAGGGCTTCCACGTCTCCACGAAACCCTCGCAGATGGAAGAGTCTGCAATTTCTTGCTTCTCTGGAGCGTGTCCCCAAGCCCCGAAAGCAGAGCCCTTTTCCTCCACGATGCTGAAAGCTAACGTTGTCTCTCTGCTTCCTGTAACCGCTAAGGGTGACGCTGAATGACAGCTCCTCACAAAACTGATTGCTAACGAAATGACTGGTTTTGTGCAAAATTAGACTATTACTGGGAATAAATGAACAAACAAGGGACACCCATTCTTGATCTTGACTTACCTACAAACCACTCCATCTCCTCCACTTCCTCGTCTCTCTCCTTTTCCTCCTCCTTCTCCTCTCCCTCCTTCTCCTCTATCTTCTCCTTTTTCTACTCCCGTTCCTCCTCCTCAACTCTCCTTTCTCCTCGTCCTCATCATCATCATCATCTCTCCTCTGTCTCTGCCTCCTCCCCCACCTCCTTCTCCTTCTCTTGCACCTCCTCTATCACCTCCTCTTCCCCCTGCTTCTTCTCCCTCTCCTCTTCCATCTCCACCTCATCTCTCCTCCTCCTACGCATCGCCATCATCATCTCTCCTCCATCTCCTCCTCCTCCATCATTCCTTGCCCCCCCTTCACCTCCCCCTAGTCCTCCATCTTTTCCTCCTTTTAATCCTCCTTATTTTACCTCCTTTTCTCCTCCTCCTCCCCCTCCTTCTCCTCTTCCATCTCCTCCTTCTACTTCTCCTCTCTTCTTTTCCTCCTCTTCCTCCTCTTTCTCATCTTCATCTCTCACTGTCCTCCATCTCCTCCTGCTCCTCTCCTCCTCCACCCCTTTTCTCCTCCCCCTCCTTGAACTTTCTCCTCTTCCTTCTCATTCTCCCCTCCTCCTCCCGCCTAGCTCCTCCTCCTACTACTACTTTTCCCTGCCTCGTTTTTCTCCTAATCTTCCTCATCCTCCCCCTCCTTCTCACCCTCCTACTGCTCCGCCCTCTTCTCATCTCTCCTCCTATTCCTCCTCCTCTTCAACATCATCTCTCCTCCTCCTCCACCTCCTCCTACTTCTCCTCCTCCTCTTCCTTCTTCATCTTCTCTTCTTCCATCTCCTCTTACTCCTCCATCTCCTCATCCTCCATCTCCTCTCCTTCTCCTGTTCAATCTCCTCCACCTCTTCCATCTCCTCCTCCTCCATCTCCTCTTCATCCTTTCCTCCTCCTCATCATCTCTCTCCTCCTACTCCTCTTCAACGTCATCTCTCCTCCTCTTCCTCTTTTTCCTTCTCCTCCATCTCCTCCACCTCTTACTCCTGCTCTTTCCTGTCCTCCTCCAGCTCATCTCTCTCCTCTTCCTCCTTCTCCGTCATCTCCTCTTCTCCTCTCCCATCTCTTCCTCCTCCTCCATCTCCTCCTCTTCCTCCATTTCTTTTTCCTCCTCCTCCTCCTCCATCTCCTCCCTCTTCTTTTCCTCCTCCTCCTCATCAACATCATCTCTCCTCATCCACCACCTTCTCCTACTCCTCCTATTCCTTTTTCCCCTATTTGTTCTCCTCTTCCTGCATTTCCTCTTCATCTCCTCTTCCTTCTCCTACCAGTCCTCCTCCTCCTCTTCCTCCTCATCAACATCATCATCTCCTCTCCTCCTCCTCCTCCATCTCTTCCTCCTCCTCCATCTCCTCCTTCTTCTTCTCTCTCCACTTTTCCTCCTCCTTCATCTCTTCTTCCTCCTCATCATCATCTCTCCTTCTTCTACTCCTCCACCTCCTCCCCCTCTTTCTTCTTCTCTTCCTGCATTTCCACCTCCTCCATCTCCTTCTCCTCCCTCTCCTCAACATCCTCCACTCCTCCTCCATCTCCTCATCCTCGGCCATCTCCTAATCCTCCTCCTCCTCCTCCTCTTCTTCCTAGTCTCCTTCTGCTCCTCCTTCTCCCTATTCTTCTTTCTCCTCTATCTTCTCCTGTTTCTCCTCCCCTCCTTCCCTCCATATGTCCTCCTCCTCATAATCGTCATCATCATCTCTCCTTCTCCATCTCCTCCTTCACCTCCATCTCCTAATCCTAGAGGTTTATTTCAGTCAAAATTGTGTTTCTCTCTCTGTGGTGTCATGGGCTCTTGGAGCTATAAGATCTGAGAAGGGACATGGTTAGATTATAGTAACTTATAATTACTGGGTTGCAGAGGGTTCTGGGAGACGATGACACATGCTATCTATCGTATCATCCAATAAGTATAACAAACATTATATTGTAAATTATTAAGTAGAACCAAAGGGTCTACAAAATCAAAATATATAATCAAATAAAAAATGTGGGGACATAAATGCTCCTATAGCATGTCTTTTTCTTTTTACACTCATCATTTTACATGTTTGTAGTTACACTTTTCTACTGGGTATCCAAAACTAAAGAAGTGGTCCCAAATTGTGATTTTTTCCTACACTAGAGGTGAGTATAGTCACCTCAGTGATGAATGTCATAGAATTCATGAGGAACTGCATGGTTTCTTCAGTCCAAGAGTCAGGATGGGCCTATGGACCATGTGGATTCCCCAGGAAACATTAAGAATATTTCCCCTTCAGCCACCCTCCTTTATTGCCTGAATACACACATTGGCTCCTAGTCTCTTGGGTCTTTCTCCTCTCCCTGATTGGGAGCTTGTATAACTCTCCGGAGTTGTAGATCCCTTAGGGTGTACTGCTACTCTATAAGGAGAAATGTTAAACTCATAATTCAAACTAGGGATGTCTGGGCATTATTTTAGTATCCCTAGGTCCTTCCTATAACTCTCTTAATTTTCCCATAATTACAAAAAAGAGAGTATATAATTTACATAAATAATATTCTCCAAATAATACTTGATTAAACATATAAAATAATTAATGGAGACATTATAGTATTATTTACCCAATAGAATGTTTTACTATTGCATCGACCCATTAGCAAAGTGAATAGTGGGAGATGTGTGACCTAATATCATTAAATGCATGACAAAGTTAACATTAAGAAATTCACACTTTATTTAGTAACAAATTGCATCTTTAATGAAATATAAGTAAAAATGCTCTGTAAAACGGGTATGGTGGGCCATGCCGTGACCCTAGGGACGTGAGAAGCTTTGCAAGTTCAAAGCCAGGCTCCATAACTTAGTGAGGCCCTATACAACTTAGTAAAGCCTATCTCTAAATAAAAAAGAAAAAATCTGAGGATGTGGTTTACTGATTAAGTGCCCCTAAGATTAAGAGGCTCTTAAAAATTTAAATTTTAAATTTCATATAAATCTTAAGAGACTTCTGAAATAATCAACTCTGAGTGTTATTAGTATTTCTCCAGTTGTGAAAAATGAGACTCTTTAGTAATTGTTGATTTATACTAAAATTATATCCTTTTAGGGATGCACAATTCTATACTTGTATTTCCTTATTTCTACAATATCAGCTAAAGATGTTAAGAAATTTTTCAGCAAATGTCAAAAGCAATTACCCATTTTCTACATTTAAATGATTTTTTCCACCTAGGTCCCAAATACTTCAAGGGATGGGCTATAGATAAGAAACTTACTACAATCTTTCTATTTGTCAAGGTGTTTTTGTAAATATTTTGCTGTTATCTAAGGTATACACTTTGGACAAATGCTACTCCACATTTGCTACAGATATGAATTCAGAAATTTAAAAATTTTGGAAATTTGAATACAGTCTTAGACACATTCTTTGGGTTTCTATATGCTATAAATCCTCCAGTGTTTTAAAAATGTTTGCTCAATGGCCAAAAGCTTTGCAAAATTTTTTCCACACGTCCTCTCACTTGTATGAATTCTGAGGTGCTGAGTAGGGTGTGAACAACTGTTGGAGACTCTGTCACCTATTTTACACTTGTATGATTTCTGTGCTATCATGTCTCTGGTGTTAAATAGTGTTGAACTACTGTGAAATAAGGGTTGATTCATCCTTAAAGACCTGATGCAATGTTTTCACTTGTAAAGCTTCTCTCCAGTATAAAATCTGTAATGTTTAGTAAGATATGATCTTCAATTTGAAAAGGTTTGCCATTCTTCACATTTATAGGACTTCTCTCTAGTATGGGTTCTCTGGTGTCGATTAAGTATAGATTTTTGATTAAAAGTTTTGCCACATTCTCTACATTTGTAGGGCTTCTCTCCAGTGTGGATTCGCTGGTGTTGAGTAAGTGATGATATGTGAGTAAAACTCTTGCCACACAATTTACATTTGTAAGGCTTCTCTCCATTATGAATCCTGTTGTGGCAATAGAGATGTGAGTTTGTATTAAAACTTTTGCCACACACTTTACATTTGTAGGGCTTCTCTCCAGTATGAATACTTTTGTGCCAATTACACTGTGAGATGCTATTAAAAGCTTTGCCACATTCTGTACAGCTGTAGGGCTTCTCTCCAGTGTGAATTCGCTGGTGCTGAGTAAGTGATGATTTTTTATTAAAACTCTTGCCACACACATCAAATTTGTAGGGCTTCTCTCCAGTGTGGATTCGCTGGTGCTGATTAAGTGATGATTTTTTACTAAAACTCTTGCCACACACGTCACATTTGTAGGGCTTCTCTCCAGTATGAATACTTTTGTGCCAATTAAGCTGTGAGATGCTATTAAAAGCTTTGCCACATTCTGTACAGCTGTAGGGCTTCTCTCCAGTGTGAATTCGCTGGTGCTGAGTAAGTGATGATTTTTTATTAAAACTCTTGCCACACACTTTACAGGTGTAGGGCTTCTCTCCAGTGTGAATTCGCTGGTGCTGAGTAAGTGATGATTTTTGATTAAAACTCTTGCCACACACGTCACATTTGTAGGGCTTCTCTCCAGTATGAATTCTGTTGTGGCGATCAAGATTCGACTTTGTATTAAAACTTTTGCCACACACTTTACATTTGTAGGGCTTCTCTCCAGTATTATTTCTCTGGTGATTTTTAAGGCTTGGTTTTTGACTAAAAGTTTTGCAAAGTTGTTTACATATGTGGGGCATCTCTTCAGTGTGTGTCCACTGGTGACAAATAAGATTGGATCTTTTATTAGAAGTTTTGTCACATTCTTTGCATTTGCATGGCATATCTCCTGTATGAACACTGTGATGTTGAGTAAAGTTTTTGAGTGTGTTGCATTTTTCACATTTGTAGGTCTTCTCTGCAGAATAAATTTTTGGTGTTGAGTAAGAGTTGAAAAATTTTTGAAGCTTTGCCACACTTTTTACATTTACAGGTCTTTTCTTCAGTATAAATCCTCTGATGCTTAACAAGTTGTAACGTTTCACTAAAAGTTTTTCCACATTCTTTAAATTTATAGGGGTTATCACTGTCATAGTATCTACTGTGTTTAGAAGATGTTGAGCAAGCCAATGCTTTGATATTTTCTTTAAAAGTATAGGGCTCTCATTCTCTATAAATTCTCTTGTATTGAGCAAGCTCTGCACTCTGAGTAAGAGCCCTTTCACATACCTTACACTTGAAAGTTTTGTCTTGACTACGAACATTTGGATGAGTAATAGTTTTTGAGCATGAAGCAAGACTTTCCCACATTTTTCATCTTGGTAAATTATTTTTACAAAATTACTAGGAGTTTCTCTATATTCATAATTTTTTTTCACCAATGTAAATATCCTGGTAATTACTCAGGGTAGAGACATGGCTAATGGTGTTACTTATAGCATTATCTATATAGTGCACTTTCCAGAAATCTGTATCAGAATTGTCATTCAGCAATGGTGGGGAAGTAGAAACCTTTCTACAATTCTTAATATTGTCCATTTGTTTTGTTGCAGAATTAAATGGACATTTTGTAAGAAACTCTCAAAAGAATCACTTTTAGAAATTTGTCTTAAATATTGTCTCTGTGCAAATGTTTGATGGGAAGTTTAACTCAGTGCTACATTTATAATTGCCTAAGTTAAGAACTTATGCATGGACCAGATATCTTTTCAAATTTTCCACATTTCCTTTCAGAGGAAATATAGTCATCAAAAATGGCTGTGGATATATTCTTAAATACATACATACATACATATATATATATATATATATATATATATATATATATATATATATATCCATCCTTAATACTAATAGGAATACATTAATTTTTCAGATATTAATTGTTTATGGTGTATTTTGGCTATAAAATTTTTATTGCAAATACAGACGACTAATTGGTTTTGTCCATTATAATATGATTTTTGAACTTTACTCTCACCTATATTTTCCCATTTTTTCCTTAGTTGTATATAGTCAAGGTCACACTTTCCATGTCTTCTCTCTCTCTCTTTTATTCCCTGTTCTGGTAAAATTTCTCGAGGATGATGAGAAGTCATGGCTGAAATAAATAAAAAATAAATAAAAAACAATCATGTTTACTTACTATACCGGGCTGAGTATATTTGGGAAACATAGGAAACTACAACAATTAAGGAACATCAGCAGGGGAGTGGATTATTAAATCCAAGTCCATCGTTATGGCAGAAACATATATGAATCAAAGAAAAATCTACACAGAAAAATACTTTGAGAAATTTTCAAATCATCTTACTGTTCACAGTATCCAAGATGAGTACATTACTGTGAAGAGTAATACAGTAGAGGAAAATACATTGTGTTACACAAAGCCTTTCCTCTTTCACAATATATTTTTTTTTTCTTTTTTTTTTTATTGGATGTTCACAACATTACAAAGCTCATGACAAATCATATTTCATAGATTAGAATCAATTGGGTTATGAACTCCCATTTTTACCCCAAATACAGATTGCAAAATCACATCGGCTACACATCACATTTTTACATACTGCCATATTAGTGACTGTTGTATTCTGCTACCTTTACTATCCTCTAATATCCCCCCTCCCTTTCCCTCCCATCTTCTCTCTCTACCCCATCTATTGAAATTCATTTCCCTCCATGTTTGTTATCCCATTCCCCTCGTATACTCTTATATATAATTTTGTATAACAATGAGTGTCTCCCTCCATTTCCATGTGATTTCCCTTTTTTTTTCTCCCTTTCCCTCCCGCCTCATGTCTCTGTTTAATGCTAGTCTTTTCTTCCTGCTCAGCCTCACTGTTCTGCTCTTAGTTGTTCTCATTATATCAAAGAAGACATTTGGTATTTGTTTTTTAGGGATTGGCTAGCTTCACTAAGCATAATCTGCTCTAGTGCCATCCATTTCCCTGCAAATTCCGTGATTTTGTCATTTTTTAGTGCTGCGTAATATTCCATGGTATATAAATGCCACATTTTTTTTATCCATTCATCTATTGAAGGGCATCTGGGTTGATTCCACAGTCTAGCAATTGTGAATTGTGCTGCTATGAACATCGATGTGGCAGTATCCCTGTAGTGTGCTCTTTTAAGGTCTTCAGGAAATAGTCCGAGTAGGGCAATAGCTGGGTCAAATGGTGGTTCCATTCCCAGCTTTCCCAGGAATCTCCATACTGCTTTCCAAATTGGCCGCACCCGTTTGCAGTCCCACCAGCAGTGTACAAGAGTACCCTTTTCCCCACATCCTCGCCAGCACTTGTTGTTGTTTGACTTCATCATGGCTGCCAATCTTACTGGGGTGAGGTGGTATCTTAGGGTGGTTTTGATTTGCATTTCCTTGACTGCTAGAGATGGTGAGCATTTTTTCATGTACTTATTGATTGATTGTATGTCCTCCTCTGAGAAGTGTCTGTTCAGGTCCTTGGCCCATTTGTTGATTGGGTTATTTGTTATCTTATTGTCTAATTTTTTGAGTTCTTTGTATACTCTGGATATTAGGGCTCTATCTGAGGTGTGAGGAGTAAAAATTTGTTCCCAGGATGTAGGCTCCCTATTTACCTCTCTTATTGTTTCTCTTGCTGAGAAAAAACTTTTCAGTTTAAGAAAGTCCCATTTGTTGATTCTTGTTATTAACTCTTGTGCTATGGGTGTCCTATTAAGGAATTTGGAGCCCGTCCCCACAATCTGTAGATCGGAGCCAACTTTTTCTTCTATCAGACGGAGAGTCTCTGATTTGATATCTAGCTCCTTTATCCACTTTGAGTTGACTTTTGTGCGTGGCGAGAGGAGGGGATTTAGTTTCATTTTGTTGCATATGGATTTCCAGTTTTCCCAACACCATTTGTTGAAGATGCTATCCTTTCTCCATTGCATGTTTTTAGCTCCTTTATCAAATATAAGATAGTTGTAGCTTTGTGGATTAGTCTCTGTGTCCTCTATTCTGTACCATTGGTCCACCCGCCTGTTCTGGTACCAGTACCATGCTGTTTTTATTACTATTGCTCTGTAGTATAGTTTGAAGTCTGGTATCGCTATACCACCTGATTCACACTTCCTGCTTAGAATTGTTTTTGCTATTCTGGGTCTTTTGTTTTTCCATATGAATTTCATGATTGCTTTATCTATTTCTACAAGAAATGCCATTGGGATTTTGATTGGCATTGCATTGAACCTATAGAGAACTTTTGGTAATATCGCCATTTTGATGATGTTAGTTCTGCCTAACCATGAACAGGGTATATTTTTCCATCTTCTAAGATCCTCTTCTATTTCTTTCTTTAGGGTTCTGTAGTTTTCATTGTATAGGTCCTTCACCTCTTTTGTTAGGTTGATTCCCAAGTACTTTATTTTTTTTGAGGACATTGCGAATGGAGTGTTTTTCCTCATTTCCATTTCAGAAGTTTTGTCGCTGATATACAGAAATGCCTTTGATTTATGTGTGTTGATTTTATATCCTGCCACTTTGCTGAATTCATTTATTAGTTCTAGTAGTTTTTTTGTAGACCCTTTTGGGTCTTCTAGGTATAGAATCATGTCATCCGCAAATAGTGATAATTTAAGTTCTTCTTTTCCTATTTTTATGCCTTTAATTTCTTTCGTTTGTCTAATTGCTCTGGCCAGTGTTTCAAGAACTATATTGAATAGAAGTGGTGATAGGGGGCATCCCTGTCGTGTTCCAGATTTTAGAGGGAATGCCTTCAATTTTTCTCCATTCAGAATGATGCTAGCCTGAGGCTTGGCATAGATAGCTTTTACAATGTCGAGGTAAGTTCCTGTTATCCCTATTTTTTCTAACGTTTTGAACATAAAGGGATGCTGTACTTTGTCAAATGCTTTTTCTGTGTCTATTGAGATGATCATATGGTTCTTCTCTTTAAGCCTATTGATGTGGTGAATAACGTTTATTGATTTCCGTATATTGAACCATCCTTGCATCCCAGGGATGAATCCTACTTGATCATGGTGCACAATTTTTTTGATATGCCTTTGTATCCGATTCGCCAGAATTTTATTGAGGATTTTTGCATCTATGTTCATTAGAGATATTGGTCTGTAGTTTTCTTTCTTTGAGGCGTCCTTGTCTGGTTTTGGAATCAGGGTGATGTTGGCCTCATAGAATGAATTTGGAAGAGCTCCCTCTTTTTCTATTTCCTGAAATAACTTGAAAAGTACTGGTATTAATTCTTCTTTAAAGGTTTTGTAGAACTCCGCTGTATACCCATCCGGTCCTGGGCTTTTCTTGGTTGGAAGTTTTTTAATTGCTTCTTCTATTTCATCTATTGATATTGGTCTGTTTAGGTTGTGAGTTTCCTCCTTACTCAGTCTGGGCAAATCATATGACTTAAGGAATTTATCGATGTCTTCACTTTCTTCTATTTTATTGGAATATAGGTTTTCAAAATAATTTCTAATTGTTTTCTGTATTTCTGAAGCGTCTGTTGTAATATTGCCTTTTTCATCCCGTATGTTAGTGATTTGGGTTCTCTCTCTTCTTCTCTTCGTTAGTATGGCTAGGGGTCTGTCGATCTTATTTATTTTTTCAAAGAACCAACTTTTTGTTTTGTTAATTTTTTCAATAGTTTCTTTTGTTTCAATTTCATTGATTTCTGATCTGATTTTAATTAGTTCTTGCCTTCTGCTACATTTGCTATTGTTTTGCTCTTCCTTTTCTAGGGCTTTGAGATGAAGTGTGAGCTCATTTATTTGTTGGTTTTTCCTTTTTTTGAGGAATGACCTCCAGGCAATGAATTTCCCTCTTAAAACTGCTTTCATTGTGTCCCATAGATTCCGATATGTTGTGTCTGTATTTTCATTTATCTCTAAGAATTTTTTGATTTCCTCCTTTATGTCTTCTGTAACCCATTGATCATTCAGTAACATATTGTTCATTTTCCATGTGATGTAGGATTTTTCTTTCCTTCTTTTATCATTGATTTCCAGTTTCATTCCATTATGATCTGATAAAGTGCATGGTATTATCTCAACCCCTTTATATTTACTGAGGGTTGCCCTATGGCATAATATATGATCTATTTTTGAGAAGGTTCCATGTGCTGCTGAGAAAAAAGTATATCCACTTGATGATGGTTGATATATTCTATATATGTCAGTTAAGTCTAAGTTATTGATTGTGGTATTGAGGTCAATAGTTTCTTTATTCAACTTTTGTTTGGAGGATCTGTCCAATGGTGAGAGAGGTGTGTTGAAGTCACCCGTGATTATTGTGTTGTGGTCTATTTGATTCTTGAACTTGAGGAGAGTTTGTTTTATGAACGTCGCAGCACCATTATTTGGTGCATAAATATTGATAATTGTTATGTCTTGTTGGTGAATGGTTCCTTTTAACAGTATATAATGTCCTTCCTTATCCCTTTTGATTAACTTAGTCTTGAAGTCGATTTTATTCGATATGAGAATGGCCACGCCTGCTTGCTTACGAGGACCGTGTGCTTGGTATATTTTTTCCCAACCTTTTACCTTGAGCCTGTGTATGTCTTTTCCAGTCAGATGTGTCTCCTGGAGGCAGCATATCGTTGGATTTGTTTTTTTAATCCATGTTACCAGCCTATGTCGCTTTATTGGAGAGTTTAAGCCATTAACGTTTAGAGTTACTATTGATATATGGTTTGTACTTCCTGCCATGTTTGATTATTTATCTCTTTTTTTTTTCCCCTAATTTAGTTTGTTTCTCCATGATTAGCTTTCCTCCCATCCTCTGTCTTTACTGGGGCACTTCCCGCTGATGGTTTTGGTTATTGTTTTCCATTTCTTCCTCGTGTAGAGTTTTGCTCAAGACGCTTTGCAATGCTGGTTTTCTGGCTACAAATTCTTTTAGCTTTTGTTTATCATGGAAGATTTTTATTTCGTTGTCGTATCTGAAGCTTAATTTTGCTGGATACAGGATTCTTGGTTGGCATCCATTGTCTTTCAGTGTTTGAAATACATTGTTCCAGGATCTTCTCGCTTTCAGCGTCTGTGATGAAAAATCCGTTGTCAACCTTATTGGTTTACCCCTAAATGTAATCTGCCTCTTTTCTCTTGTAGCTTTTAATATTTTCTCTTTGTTCTGTACATTGGATAGCTTCATAACAATGTGTCTTGGCGTTGGTCTATTGTGATTTTGTGTGCTCGGTGTCCTGTATGCATCTACAATTTGTATATCTGTATCCTTTTTTATTTCTGGAAAGTTTTCTGTAATTATTTCCTTCAGTAAGTTACCCATTCCCTTGGCATGAATCTCTGTGCCCTCCTCTATCCCGATGACTCGTAAGTTTGGTTTTTTTATGTTATCCCAAATCTCTTGGATGTTTTTCTCGTGGTTTTTTACCAGCCTATCTGAGTTGGCTAGACTCTTTTCAAGGTGATATATTTTGTCTTCATTATCTGACGTTCTGGCTTCTACTTGCTCCACTCTGTTAGTGATACTCTCGATTGAGTTTTTAATTTGGTTTATCATTTCCTTCATTTCTAGAATTATTGTTTGATTTTTTTTATAACCTCTATCTCCTGATAAAGATGTTTAACTTCTTCTTTTATCTGTTTTTGTAATTCCTTTTCAATGTGATCTTTAAGGTTCCTTTCCATCTGTCTAAGGTGTTCCTTGAGTTCTTTATATGGCCATTTTTCTGATGACTCCAGGTCCTCCTGAATATTTAGGCTGTCTTTCATTGTTTGTACTCCTTTTCTTCCTTGCTTTTTTATGCTCATGATACTTCTTGTTCTGTTTGACTGTTGAGTTACTGTTTACTCTTATAAGTTTATTTGATGCTTGGGAGGAGAGGTATTAGAAGGGAAGGGAAGAAGTCACTAAAGAGAGCAAGTGTAGGCAGGTGGAGTTCAAGAGAGGGGGAATAAGAAAGTTGAAAAGAAATGAAAAGACAAAAGAAAAAAAGTGAGAAGAAAGAGAGAAAAAACGAAAAAATAAAAATTTAAAACAAACGAAAAAAAAATTATAATGGTAATAAAAAATGGAAATTGAAGTTTAAAAAAATAATAGTAATAATAATAGGATAAGAAAAATTAACAAAAAAAATTGAAACCATTAGTAAGAAAGTTAAAGAACACAACAATGTCAACTACAAAAAGTGAGAATAAAAAAAAAATACTAATAATACTCATTAAGAAAATAAAAAAAAATACTAATAATAAATGCAGTCATAAAGCTCGATTGACTTCTCTTCCAGTGGGTGGAGCTATGCCCACTGGGCCAGGCTTCTCCTCTTGATAGGTGGGAGCCAATCACTGTGCCTCAGCTTTTCTTCCCAGACTGTGCGAGTCTCCAGTCATGAATGTCTGGGTCCTTCTCTTGTGGTTCCTCAATCCAGGCCCCACTCACCTGTGATGCTTACCACATTACTGTCTACACGTCGGGTCTGCTGCACCTGGGAGCCCTGTTTTCATGGATGTCTGGGCACACCCTTTCTGTTTGCCTCCCTCAGGCCCTAAGTTTGTAGGGTTTGGGGCTGAGGACCCCCAGCGAATTTGTTTGCCCTCAGGTAGCAACTCCCCTGGTAGGTGGTGCAAGGGACCTCTGTTGTCGGCCCTGGTGGGGGCGATAGCCGGGAATTCTGTGCCGCTAATCCCACATCACTTCTGATTCCCTGGGTCTGGCTATGGTGCTCTGTTTTTTTTTTTTTTTTTTTTTTTTTTTTTTTTTTTTTTACCTCTGTGAGATCATGTGGGCCGACTAGTTATTTCAGCTGGGTCGTTAGTGCTGAGTCACAAGAAGCAGGCGATCCGGGGCTTAAACGCAGCAGATACGTGCTCAGTGTGTGTTTTCTGAGGGGCCCAAAGTGTACGCCCTAGCTCCACGTCAGCTCAGCATTGCCTAGTGATCCTGAGCAAATAGGCTTTAGATAGCAGCGCCGCCGCGGCCTCCGCTGTTCCTCGGCCCGGTGCCTAGCTCCTGGGGCCCAAGCGGCTGCCGCCGCGGCTCTCCAACCGCCTCCTCCGGAGCACGAGTCCTCTCGCAGGGGGATGCCGAATGACCCAGCCTTCGGAGGACAGGGCTCGGCACGCAGCCCAGTTCTAGTCTCTAGAAGCGGCAGCTAGACCGTTTAGACAGGGCCCTCAAGACAGCGTGCCGAAAGCAAATGGCAGCTCCAGCGGAGTGGATTTTCGGCCCCGAAACCCCAGCCCAGCCAACAATTTCAGTCCATTAATTCTCCCTGTATAGACAATATTAAAAAAAAAAAAAAAGGGCGGGGGTGTACTAAGCTTTCTTAGCCTCAGGTACTTAGGATCCACTGCTGATTACCCATTCAGCTTCTCTGCGGGGAGTGAAGTGGAAGAGGAATAGATGGGCGCAAAGCGTGGCTCTGAGCAGAAAATCGTCAGGGAGCCAAGCGTCCTCTTTTTCAATCTCTTTGTTTTTTTTTTTTCTCCCGCTTGGCCGGGTGGTCCACTACAGACTAATGGTGAAAGGCGCTCTAACAAGCTGCGCAAAGTCTCGATTAAAGCCTCTGCTCCGAGCTCCAGGCTCAGCACTTCAGCCACCCCCATACGCAGCCCAGTTCGCTATTTCATAGAGGCTTGGTTAGATTCCCTTCACGTCGCCTCCTGGGCTGGGCGGGCGGGGGGCTGTTTGACGAGCGGGCGGAGACCCTTCTCGCAGCGCCAGGTCCCGCAGGCGGCGGTAACCCTTCTCGCTGCGCCAGGTCCCGCCTCCGGGGGCCGTTTACAAAACCGGGCAGGCAGCTCCGGCTGCCGTTTGGCGGCGGCTGGCAGCGGAACTAGTCCTCTGCACCGCGTGGCCAAGATTCACTCATCTGGGACAAACTGTCACCTCTAATCAACTTACTAATTTCCGGCAGGTCTCTTTTCAGCGGAGTTTTGCTCGAAGTACCTCAGTAGGTAGAATCTGGGTGTATTAATGGATCTTTTTGATCCCGTTACTGTAGAGATAGTGAACGTGCTGCTTACTCGCCGGCCGCCATCTTAGCTCTCCTCACAATATATTTTAAAAATTTACCAACTTTCTTCTGCTTCATTAAAAGTATGAAACATGCAAATATTTGGGGACTGTTCAAAAAAGGGGTTCCTGTTTACCACCAGAAAAAAAAACACAGCTAAGTCAACTGTAAGAAAAGTTATGAATTAATCCAAGGGAATAGTAAATTATCATTTAAATGAAGTTTACTGAACTAAACAAACACACAAAAACAGAATAAAAATTAGTCTAGAATTATTAATAGTAATAAGCAGAAAATGTGTGTTGAAAGAATTTCTTTAGAAAATGTCTGAAAATGTCAAGGAGTACACAGCAACATAGGAGGTTGAGCCAGAAGGATCAAAATTTCAAGGCCAGCCAAAGTAAAATGAAAAAAAAAATAAAAAGTGGGAAATAATCCTCAAGTTTTCTTTCTAGTACTAATGAACACATCTCAGAAAATAGGAAATATAAAACATCCAAGCCACTTAATTATCACCAAGTTGTAAAGACTCAAAGCAGGTATTAAACTAAGTTTTTAAACTCAGAATATTGAGAGCATCCAAGAGAAAAAGATGGGTCACCTAGAAATGTGTAACTAAATAATTGTGAAATCCTTAGTTGAAACTTCACAACACAGAAAGGAATTCAGGGCTATTTTCAAAAAATGAAAGAATAAAATTATCAAACAAGACATTATATTCACAGCTACTATATTTCAAAAGAGAAGGAAAATAATGACTTTAAAGATATAAAAATGCACACATTACTCATCAACACTAGCTGTTCTCTGCAAGTACGAGAGGTAATCCTTCATACTACAATGTAAATGTGCCCAGCAACACAAGTCATATGAAATTTTAAACATGTCTTGGCACAAACAATTATATTGTACTGTAATGATGGTTCACAAAATATGTAATTTTGCAAGAGAATTTGAAAGAAAAAAGCATAAAAACAAAAGTGTAAATAAGCATATATATCTGTAACAATAATATAATTTTGAAAGGACACATAAATATAACAATTTTTTAATACAGTGAAGTCAAGTTGAAACTCATACAAAGTATGCGAAGGAGATAATTCAGTTTTAAGATTTTTTTGTTGCCAAATTCAAGATTACAAAATTCTGATCAAAACAAACCTTGGCTATCTGATTTAACTCTAAAAATTACAACTGTTGGTAGTCCGCAGGATACTCTAAATCTAAAAACACACACATACACGGAAAGCAAGAGGATATAAGAAGGACAAATACAAAGGTGACCGAACACAATCTGGGCTGTCTAAATTATTGTACACAAAATATAGTTTAAGACAGTAATAGGACATAGAAGACGTTTTAAATTTAAAAATAACCTTTGAAAAGAGGCAAAATTGAGAAAAGGAACCTTTCCCTAGGTTCTGAATTAAGAGTAAATACATTCACAACAAACATCCTACTTTCCAAACACACAAAGAAAACATTGAGAGAGTTGAATGTAAACCAAGAATCACTGTCATACTAAAAGACATCAATCCCCACTTACTGAAAAGGGAAATACAGTGAAGCAAAATGGTAATTGCAAAGCATAAGACTTTACAATAGTTTCAAAATATTTTCAGACTTATAGAATCCCTGTTCTTAATCACAAATGGGATATTATGCTGGATAGACCAATTTTATGTATTAAAAAAAGGTTAATACACATTTAAGTGATAGTTATTTTTTAACCAACATGGAATAAATATTTGAAGTCAAAAGTGGTAGGGATTTTCAAAAATCCCTAAATATATGTCAGTTGATTGAACACTCTTGGGCATGCTGTTGTTCAAGAATTGAAAGATAAAAATTAAAAGATGTTTATACTACTTAAAGTTAACCAGAATCTCCAGGTAATATTCATCAAACTCACATTGTCAAAAAGTTTTTGTTTTTTGCAGAGAAATCTATCTTTTAAATTATATGAATATCCCCCCAAATACAAATAAGACTTTTTCCTGCTAAAAAAATATACTAAAAGTTACAGCATTCAATTGTAAATGCAGACTTGGAGTTAGGTAAATGGAGTTCTTAGTGAGTGTGGCAATAAGCCCTCACATCAATAGCAAATTAAAAACATTACACATCAGTGTTGTTACAATGTTATTCAACAGAGCCATCATGGGGGATGCAAACCAAATATCCCTTGAAAAGAATGGATGAGCCAATTTAAAATATAGAAACAATAAAACTTTGAAGTCAAGGAATTTATTCTAATTATATATTTTACAAAATGTATGTACACTAGGTTAACTGAAATGTCACAGAAAGAATACTGAAGAATTCTAGAACATGACATCTCTAAACTAAAGAAGCAGCTTTCTGAACAAAAGAGAATGGTTTTGTGATGGGGAGACAGAAATCAGCCTTTGCTTCCTAGGCATTGTTTTATTTATTTATTTTTTTTTGAGATGCAAACTTTTTAGAGATATATTGCATAACAATTTGAATTAATGTTACTGAACTGTGTATTTAAAATTTTGGAGGCAGTTTTATTTTGTAGTTTTGATTTTAATAATAATTACAAAATTTCATAAAAGAGAATTGCAACATTTCTCAAAAAGCTACATTTAAAATAATGTCTTTATTATTTATTAATGTCTTTATCCTATAAAAAAGAACAAACTAATCAATATACAAATGATGGACATGCATGTAATCTCAGCTATTAGGAAGTCTGAGGCAGAAGAATTGCAAATTCAAGACATCCTCAATAACTTAGTGAGAACCTCTCTCCAAATATGAATGAAAATGAGCTTGGGGTCTAGTTCAACATTCAAGTATCACTGCCATCAATCCCATTACATTTACATATAGAAAACTTCAATTTCTAAGTACATGGGCAGAATGAAAAGCCAATCAACATAAAATACAAAAGTCATAGACAAAAGAGGCTTAATATTTATACAAGCAAAAGCATATATAATATGATTGGAAATACAAACAAGAGTCATGCATATCTTAATTTGTAAAGCAATTCACTGATATGAGGAAACCCCATCTATAACATGGAACCCTCTGTACACAATAAAAACATATTGAAAAAATTAACCAACCAAATTGTAAATATCCACAGATGTATTATTTTACGAATCCTCTTATTCAACTACAACTTACACCATCTCTCAGAAGAGCAATCTTTGTCCATCTTGACATTCATTCCATGGCAGATAATTTCACAGAAAATCCATTACACATATTCAGAAAGAACTCTGATAAGGAAATTTTAGTGAAGAAAATGTACAAATAAGATTAGAGAAACTGACTTATGATAGTAATGTATTACAATGGGTTGACCTAGAGGTCTTGAGAAATGTGCAAAAATTTTCTGCAAATAATGCAAGTAGGGTTGGAGTTGTCGACTAGTGGTAGAGTGCTTGCCTAGCATGTATGAAGCCCTGGGTTTGATCCTCAGCACCATATATGAAAAAATGGGAAATTCATTAACAACTAAAAAATATTTTAAAAAGTTATGGAAGTGCTGTCAGATAATATTGACACTCAAGGCAAGGGGAGTGTTTTGTTGTTAATTTGAATGTTCCGATACATTACTGGAGGAAAAGCAGGAGACTAGGTAATTTTAAAGCAGAAAACAAAGGACAGGTTTTTCTATGATAACAAGAGAAAGAAATCAAGGCTTCTCAAAAATCTTTTCTGTTGGGTAACTTCTCAATCAACCTTAATGAATTTAGGCTTCCTCCTCTACCTTAACTATGTCCTCTGCTATATGTGGGCCACAGGATTTGACATCACTGCATTCCTCTAAGTCAACCATATGTCAAGTGAAGGATATATATCATGCCAACAAAGGAAAACATTAAGGAAGAAAAGAAACATCATTAACATTTTTTTGTCAGCACCGAGAACTACCAAATCTTCTTTATTGATAGCATAAATGTGAAACTGATTCTTCTGGAGAAGTTCCCAAAATATATACTTCAAGGGAAGAAAATTAAATAATGATAATTAGGAATTTTGAAGGAAAGTTATGCTCACCCACAAAGAGCAGGTTGCTGTAGGTCTCCAACATCACTTCTCTATATAAATGCTGCTGAGCAGGATCCAGGCATTCCCATTCCTCCTCAGAGAAATCAATCTCCACATCCCTGAATTTCAATGGCTCCTAAAATAAAAATTGGTACATCAATAGCACATGGACCAAACCATTATTTAGTTTTTAGTTTGAATTAACAGTTAATAGAACTGACAGTCATGTAGGTGAGTGACTTTAATTATATAAAAATATACGTTCCATTATCGTTCCATTATCTAATTCAAAGGAAAATACATAAGTCCAAAACGGTGTGTGTGTGTGTGTGTGTGTGTGTGTGTGTGTGTGTATTCCATATCAGAGTGAAGTGAAGGATATATACCATAATCCAAGCAATGAATAAAGCCCAACTCCTAACTTTTCTGCTATCAGTGAATGTGAAATTTGGTGGACATTACAGATGCAAATCAGACCCTTCAAAGATATTCTTATAAAGACATTGTGCCCAAGGGAAACAAAAGAGTGGTAAAAAAGCTTTTGAAAACAGTCTGGTTCCTATTCTCTCTGCTTTATATCCATGAGATAGATTGAGCTCCCAAAACAATTAGTTTCAAGTATCATCCATGACACATTCCCAATGTGTAAAATATTCATATAATATTAACGTTTGGAGACATGTAAAGTGACACTTCCACCTCGTGAAAAGACAAACTTGAAATATTTCAAGTTCTATAAGCAGTTCAATGAGTGAATAAGATTGGAACAATAGAGGTCCAGACAACAGCACATATGTGTTCAAAATACTGAGGCAAAGAAATGGTTAATAAAAGAAAAAATACCTTTGATATAATTGTAATGGAAAAATAATAGTAACAATAAGTTACTTAAGACTCATACAACCAAGTAAATATAACCAAGGAAACCGATGGTTTTGAGAAATACATAATAAAATTATTAGTCATAAGAGGCACAGGACTGTCAACATCTGTGTGTGCAAAAGGAAGATGAGATCAGTAAGACACACCAGAAGTGTCCACACGGGTTTTCTGCACGTGGATGGATCCTAATTACTTAAACATAGCTACTTTATTGGAACAATTACCTTGACACCAGAGCATAATCACCCCATCTACACAAGTAATCAATTAAAAATCTTCAATAGCAAATGAGCGAATTGGAATTGTATGGTATCAAAATTTTATGAAAGAACAACAACAAGAAGACAAATCAGGTTAGTAGATGATTAGAGTCACTGTTCACAAAACACAAAAAATAAAAATCCTGACATGTTAGAATAAATATATTTTCCAAACTGTGGAGCACCCTCACTGTAACACTGTAGCCTTCTGTGGCTCATTCCTAAGAAGTAAGTGAGGTAATTCTGGATAGCTAAGAAAATAAAGTCCACACACCTCAGATACCTTTGGCAAAGAAAGAAAATGCTTAGTCTTCCAGAGTCACAATTCTCACCATTTAACAGACACATAGCTGCAGTCAGTTATAAGTCACTTATAAGTCTGATGTCACTTTTAAGTCCCAGAATGTCATCTACACTGCTGATCAACTTCCTGTAAGTTGGTGGACCCTACAACTACCAAACATAGAAAGGAGCATTCAATATTAAGTGTTAGTTATCTACAACTCTAATAAATGATTAAACACAACCATGATAAAATCCTAACAAGTTTTTGCATAAATATTGAAAAATTGGCTTCTAAAGGCTATATGGAGAAGGCAGGCATAGAGAGTGGTCAACAATTCTGTAGAATAAGTTTACAGGACTGAAATATTGGATGCTGAGATGTACTATGAACTTAAAGTAACACAAAAGGTGAGATATGTGGCAAGGAGTATACAAACAGGTTAGTGGAATACAACAAAACCTAGAAAGAAACTGAAAAAAAAAATACAAGAAATGGAAGGACTTCACTGGAGATGATATAATATTTTTAATTAATTATGAATAACTTGGCATCTGTATGCAAAGAAATGAATTTGACACAGAACTTGCAACTTTTAAAAAATGAAAACATTCATCTGAAAGAAAATGTTAAATTTGTAGCTTGTGTCAGACAACATAGCAGAAATTCTATATGGCTTTGTCTTTGACATGAACATTCAAAGTCAGAAGCAGCATCTATAAATGAGAAACTTAATAAATTTTTATTCTGTTGAAAACTATTCTGTATTTTGAAGTATGCTATAAACTGAATGAGAAGAAACTAGATGAAGTATTTGCCAAACATATATATATGGCACTGGGTTTGATCTTCAGCACCACATATAAACTAATAACAAATAAAGGTCCATTGATAACTAAATAATATTTTAATAAAAACACTGAGCAAGAAAACAATGAGTTTCAAAATGGCACTATCACATATAATGATATTAGAAACTCATAAGGAGCAATAGTAAGAATAATATAATTAAAAACTATAATATATACAGATCCATGGAAATGAGATTTGTGTATCTATCTACATCTGTTTTTCTATAGACTTCTGTATATGTACATACTTAGATTTATAATTATTGATATATAAAATCCAGAATTACATAGTTTAAGCATATATCTTAAAAAACTTTATTATAATTTATTCATTAATGACTCATTGTATATAATTTATGCATAAATACAGAATAACTTGTAAGGTTTTCACTTAGAGATATTTACATGATAATATTTTATGGAGTTATGGTTGTAGTTAAGTGGTGCAGAATTTGTACAGCTTGTGCAAGACCTTGGATTTGATTACAGCAGCACAAAAACAAATGCAATAGTTTCCACTAAGGCCATTATAACATAGTGACATTTGACAGATATTTCAGTCATTTTCTTGGAAAACCACAGAATTTAGTGGGTTTCTGTGTCTCCTATATGTAGTAGAAACTTCAATGTCTGAAAACTTCTACTTGAAATATTTTTACTAACCCCCATTAATTTCTAATGTCATTAAGTTAAAGCAATCAATCATGATCCTAGTGTACCTTAAGCATAATTTTTATTTAAACTTTCATTTTTTACTTTTCTTTGTTTCTACTTAGTGCCCAGCCTTCTTTACTTTGGAATTCATAAAGTCCCCAAATTATTCCTCCTGTTCAAACACCATGGTTCCAAGAACTGTAGCTGAAATGTACAAACTGCCCCCTGAGGGAATCTAGACTGATAGCCCTGCCCTGGATGAGCCCATGTATCAGTACATTCTTAAAAGTCAAAGACATAAGGAACAAATTGTTATGCCTTTTCTCTTTCTAAAGGTTGTTGTCTAGTGAACAAACCAGTATTAAAATTCACACAACTAAAAATGTAAGAAAACAGATTTAAAAATGACAAGGGATGCAAAAGTTAAAAATAATTCTTTGGGAGAATGTAAATAGGTGTTAGAAGGAACTGATTTTTTATGTATAAAAATATCAGAAACTAAACACTGGTGATTGTTTTACAACATTGTGACTACTGTATAAGCTGTGGGATTGTAACCTTAAAAATTGTAAATTAGATTTTAATTATATTTTGCCAGAAGAAAAAAAAGTTTTTGTAAGAGGAACAAGAAAAAAGTCAAAACCATAGCAAAAATAATAATTATAAAATAATAAAAGATTTCAAAAGGCAAACAAAAATGCAAATAATATTTGCCTAATAAATAACACAATTTCCACAATGAGAAACATTTATTTGAATATGCTGTCTATATATAATGATCAACAGTGGATTGTTTTCTTATGCCTTACATATTTGTATCAGAAAAGCATGTCCGAGTAGCCATGAATATTGGCTATCTGTAATTTTAATTAATAGTTTATTTAGATAGAGCCACATTTTCCCAGCATCCTAATTCACCATAGCCAAATTATGGAAGCACTTCCCATTATGGACACAGTTCCCAATAGATGAATTGAGTAATAAAATGTGATACACACAATGGAGTTTTTAGTCAGCTATAAATAATATTATTGACAAATGTCACAATTTAAATGGACAGAAATTAACAACATCATGCTATGTGAAATAAATCAGACTGATCAAGGGTCAAATGCTTTCTTTCACATGCAGCAGCTACAGCAAAACAAAGGGAAAGGAGAGTTGGATATCATAAAGATATAGGAAAGATTAGTGGAGTATAAGGAGATTGGGTGGGAGTGACAGGAAAGGAGAATATCAAATGTCATACACACATACCACTGTGAATTCCACCTTCCTGTATATGGAGAAAGCATCAACCATAAATGAATAAATAGATTAATAAAATAGATGAAGGAGAATATTGGGGGCAAATAATGAAGGGGAAAATAAGGTAATGAGAATTGAAAGGGATTAAATTAATTTAACAAAAGAGGTGAAAGCCTTGTACAATGAAAAGTACAACATGCTAAAGAAAAAGAATTAAAGAAGACCTAGAAGATATAAAGTTCTACCTTGTTCTTAAATAGGTAGAAGTAATATTGTCAAAATGACCATGCTACCAAAAGCACTGTACAGATTTAATGCAATTCCAATCAAAATCCCAAGACATTCCTCATGGAAATAGAAAAATAAATAAAAATTAATCCTGGAAAAACAAAGAGACCCAGAAGAGGCAAAGCAATCCTTAGAAGAGGAAGGCAGGCGGCATCACTATACCAGACCTTAAACTATACTTCAGAGGAATAGTAACAAAACAGTGTGGTACTGGCACCAAACTAGACAAGTAAACCTATGGTATAGAATAGAGAACACAGAGAATAACCCACATAAATACAGACATATTATACTAGACAAAGGTACCCAAAACATATTGGAGGAAAAATAGCCTTTTCAACAAATGGTACTAGGGAAAGTGCAAATCCATATGCAGCAAAATGAATTTAAGACCCTCTCTTTTCTCATGCACAAAACTCAAATCAAAGTGGATCAAGGACCTAGGAATTAAACCAGAGACCCTACACCTAAGAGAAGAAAATATAGGTCCAAATCTTCATCATGTTGGATTAGACCCTGACATCCTTAATAAGACTATTATAGCATAAGAATTAAAATCAGGAATCAATAAGTGGATGGATCAAAACTAAACAGCTTTTCAGCAAAAGATACAAGCAGTGAGGTGAAGAGACATCCTACAACCTGTGAGCAAATTCTTACCACTCACATGTCAGATACAGCCCTCATCTCTAGGGTATATGAGGAGCTCAATCTTGACACCAAAAACAAAACAAAACACACACACAAACACACACACACACACACATGCGTGCACACACACACACACACACACACACGCACACACACACACCCATATAACCCAATGGATAAATGGACCAAGGAATTCAACAAGCATTTCTCAGAATATGATATACAAATGAGCAATAAATATGAAAGTTCAACACAGCAATTAGAGAAATGCAAATCAAAGCTAAAATTTCATCTCACTCCAGCCAGAATTGCAGCTTTTATGCATATAAACAATAAGTGTCAGCAACGATGTGGGGGAAAAGGCACATTGATACATTGCTGGTGGGGATGCAAATTGGTTCAGGCAATATGTAAAGCAGTATGGAGAGTCCTTGGAAATCTGGGAATGGAACCACCATTTGACCCAGCTATCCCACTCCTCAGTGTATACCCAAAGGGCTTAAAAACAGCATACTACAGGGACACAGTCACATCAATTTTTTAATGGTTGTTCACAACATTACAAAGCTCTTGACATATCATATTTCAAACATTAGAATCAAGTGAGTTATTAACTCCCATTTTTACCCCAAATACAGATTGCAGAATCACATCGGTTACACATCCACATTTTTACATACAGCCATATTAGTAACTGTTGTATTCTGCTACCTTTCCTATCCTCTACTATCCTCCCTCCCCTCCCCTCCCATCTTCTCTCTCTACCCCATCTACTGTAATTCATTTCCCTCCATGTTTGTTATCCCATTCCCCTCACAGCCTCTTATATGTAATTTTGTATAACAATGAGGGTCTCCCTCCATTTCCATGCAATTTCCCTTTTTTTCTCCCTTTCCCTCCCACCTCATGTCTCTGTTTATTGTTAATCTTTTCTTCCTGCTTTTCCTCCCTGCTCTGTTCTTTGTTCCTCTCATTATATCAAAGAAGACATTTGGTATTTGTTTTTTAGGGATTGGCTAGCTTCACTGAGCATAACCTGCTCTAGTGCCATCCATTCCCCTGCAAATTCCGTGATTTTGTCATTTTTTAGTGCTGCGTAATACTCCATGGTGTATAGATGCCACATTTTTTTTTATCCATTCATCTACTGAAGGGCATCTGGGTTGATTCCACAGTCTAGCAATTGTGAATTGAGCTGCTATGAACATCGATGTGGCAGTATCCCTGCAGTGTGCTCTTTTAAGGTCTTCAGGGAATAGTCGGAGAAGGACAATAGCTGGGTCAAATGGTGGTTCCATTCCAAGCTTTCCCAGGAATCTCCATACTGCTTTCCAAATTGGCCGCATCAATTTGCAGTCCCACCAGCAGTGTACAAGAGTACCCTTTTCCCCACATCCTCGCCAGCACTCATTGTTGTTTGACCTCAGAATGGCTGCCAATCTTACTGGGGTGAGGTGGTATCTTAGGGTGGTTTTGATTTGCATTTCCTTGACTGCTAGAGATGGTGAGCATTTTTTCATGTACTTGTTGATTGATTGTATGTCCTCCTCTGTGAAGTGTTTGTTCATGTCCTTGGCCCATTTGTTGATTGGGTTATTTGTTTTCTTATTGTCTAATTTTTTGAGTTCTTTGTATACTCTGGATATTAGGGCTCTATCTGAAGTGTGAGGAGTAAAAATTTGTTCCCAAAATGATGTAGGCTCCCTATTTACCTCTCTTATTGTTTCTCTTGCTGAGAAAAAACTTTTCAGTTTAAGAAAGTCCCATTTGTTGATTCTTGTTAACTCTTGTGCTATGGGTGTCCTATTAAGGAATTTGGAGCCCGACCCCACAATATGTAGATCGGAGCCAACTTTTTATTCTATCAGACGGAGAGTCTCTGAATTGACATCTAGCTCCTTGATCCACTTTGAGTTGACTTTTGTGCATGGTGAGAGAAAGGGATGCAGTTTCATTTTGTTGCATATGGATTTCCAGTTTTCTCAACACCATTTGTTGAAGATGCTATCCTTCCTCCATTGCATGTTTTTAGCTCCTTTATCAAATACAAGATAGTTGTAGCTTTGTGGATTAGTCTCTGTGTCCTCTATTCTGTACCATTGGTCCACCCACCTGTTTTGGTACCAGTACCATGCTGTTTTTATTACTATTGCTCTGTAATATAGTTTGAAATCTGGTATTGCTATACCACCTGATTCACACTTCCTGCTTAGCATTGTTTTTGCTATTCTGCGTCTTTTATTTTTCCATATGAATTTCATGATTGCTTTATCTATTTCTACAAGAAATGCCATTGGGATTTTCATTGGCATTGCATTAAACCTATAGAGAACTTTTGGTAATATCGCCATTTTGATAATGTTACTTCTGCCTATCCATGAACAAGGTATATTTTTCAGTCTTCTAAGATCCTCTTCTATTTCTCTCTTTAGGGTTCTGTAGTTTTCATTGTATAGGTCTTTCACCTCTTTTGTTAGGTTGATTCCCAAGTATTTTATTTTTATTTTTTTGAGGATATTGTGAATGGAGTGTTTTTCCTCATTTCCATTTCAGAAGTTTTGTTGCTGATATACAGAAATGCCTTTGATTTATGTGTGTTGATTTTATATCCTGCCACTTTGCTGAATTCATTTATTAGTTCTAGTAGTTTTTTTGTAGACCCTTTTGGGTATTCTAGGTATAGAATCATGTCATCCGCAAATAGTGATAATTTAAGTTCTTCTTTTCCTATTTTTATGCCTTTAATTTCTTTTGTCTGTCTAATTGCTCTGGCCAGTGTTTCCAGAACTATATGGAATAGAAGTGGTGATAGGGGGCATCCTTGTCTTGTTCCAGATTTTAGAGGAAATGCCTTCAACTTTTCTCCATTCAGAATGATGCTAGCCTGAGGCTTAGCATAGATAGCTTTTACAATGTCAAGGTAATTTCCCGTTATCCCTAGTTTTTCTAATGTTTTGAACATAAAGGGATGCTGTACTTTGTCGAATACTTTCTCTGCATCTATCGAGATGATCATATGGTTCTTATCTTTAAGTCTATTGATGTAGTGAATAACATTTATTGATTTCCATATATTGAACCATCCTTGCATCACAGGGATGAATCCTACTTGATCATGGTGCACAATTTTTTTGATGTGCCTTTGTATCTGATTCGTCAGTATTTTATTGAGGATTTTTGCATCTAGGTTCATCAGAGATATTGGTTGTAGTTTTCTTTCTTTGAGGTGTCTTTGTCTGGTTTCAGAATCAGGGTGATGTTGGCCTCATAGAATGAATTTGGAAGAGCTCCCTCTTTTTCTATTTCCTGAAATGACTTGAAAAGTATTGGTATTAATTCTTCTTTAAAGGTTTTGTAAAACTCCGCTGTGTACCCATCCGGTCCTTGGCTTTTCTTGGTTGGTAGTCTTTTGATTGCTTCTTCTATTTCATCCATTGATATTGGTCTTTAAATGGTGTGTATCCTCCTGACTCAGTCTGGGCAAATCATATGACCTAAGAAATTTACCAATGTCTTCACTATCTTCTATTTCATTGGAATACAGGTTTTCAAAGTAATTTCTAATTGTCTTCTGTATTTCTGTAGCATCTGTTGTGATAATGCCTTTTTCATCTCGTATGTTAGTAATTTGAGTTCTCTCTCCTCTTCATTAGCATGGCTAAGGGTCTGTCAATCTTGTTTATTTTTTCAAAGAACCAACTTTATGTTTTGTTAATTTTTAAATAGTTTCTTTTGTTTCAATTTCGTTGATTTCTGCTCTGATTTTAATTAATTCTTGCCTTCTGCTACATTTGCTGTTGTTTTTCTCTTCCTTTTCTAGGGCTTTGAGATGAAGTGTGAGCTCATTTATTTGTTGGTTTTTCCTTTTTTTGAGGAATGACCTCCAGGTGGTGAATTTCCCTCTTAAAACTGCTTTCATTGTGTCCCATAGATTCCGATATGTTGTGTCTGTATTTTCATTTATCTCTAAGAATTTTTTGATTTCCTCCCTTATGTCTTCTGCAACCCATTTATCATTCAGTAACGTATTGTTCATTGTCCATGTGATGTAGGATTTTTCCTTCCTTCTTTTATCATTGATTTCCAGTTTCATTCAATTATGATCTGATAAAATGCATGGTATTATCTCCACCCCTTTATATTTACTGAGGGTTGCCCTATGGCATAATATATGGTCTATTTTTGAGAAGGATCCATGTGCTGCTTCTAAAAAAGTATATCCACTTGATGATGGTTGATATATTCTATATATGTCAGTTAAGTCTAGGTTATTGTGATATTGAGGTCAATAGTTTCTTTATTCAACTTTTGCTTGGAGGATCTGTCCAATGGTTAGAGAAGTGTGTTGAAGTCACCCATGATTATTGTGTTGTGGTCTATTTGATTCTTGAACTTCAGGAGAGTTTGTTTTATGAACATCGCAGCGCCATTATTTGGTGCATAAATATTGATAATTGTTACATCTTGTTGGTGAATGGTTCCTTTTAACAGTATATAATGTCCTTCCTTATCCCTTTTGATTAACTTAGTCTTGAAGTCGATTTTATTCGATATGAGAATGGCCATCCCTGATTGCTTACAAGGACCGTGTGCATGGTATATTTTTTCCCAACCTTTTACCTTGAGCCAGTGTATGTTTTGTCCAATCAGATGTGTCTCCTGGAGGCAGCATATTGTTGGATTTGTTTTTTTTTAATCCATGTTACCAGCCTATGTTGCTTTATTGGAGAATTTAAGCCATTAACGTTTAGAGTTACTATTGATATATGGTTTGTACTTCCTGCCATGTTTGATTATTTATCTCTTTTTTTTCCTAATTTAGTTTGTTTCTCCATGATTAGCTTTCCCCCCATCCTCTGTCTTTACTGAGGCACTTCCCACTGATTGTTTTGGTTATTGTTTTTTGTTTCTTCCTCGTGTAGTGTTTTGCTCAAGATGCTTTGCAATGCTGGTTTTCTGGCTACAAATTCTTTTAGCTTTTGCTTATCATGAAAGATTTTTATTTCGTTGTCGTACCTGAAGCTTAATTTTGCTGGATACAGAATTCTTGGTTGGCATCCATTGTCTTTCAGTGTTTGAAGTACATTGTTCCAGGATCTTCTCGCTTTCAGCATCTGTGATGAAAAATCCGTTGTTAACCTTATTGGTTTACCCCTAAATGTAATCTACCTCTTTTCTCTTGTAGCTTTTAATATTTTCTCTTTGTTCTGTATATAGGATATCTTCATAACAATGTGTCTTGGCATTGGTCTACTGTGATTCTGTGTGCTTGGTGTCCCGTATGCATCTTCAATTTGTATATCTGTTTCCTTTTTTATTTCTGGAAAGTTTTCTTTAATTATTTCATTCAGCAGGTATGAATCTCTGTGCCTTCCTCTATCCCGATGACTCGTAAGTTTGGTTTTTTTATGTTATCCCAAATCTCTTGGATGTTTTTCTCATGATTTTTTACCAGCCTGAGTTGGCTAGACTCTTTTCAAGATGATATATTGTGTCTTCATTATCTGACATTCTGGCTTCTACTTGCTCCACTCTGTTAGTGATACTCTCGATTGAGTTTTTAATTTGGTTTATCTTTTCCTTCATTTCTAGAATTATTGTTTGGTTTTTTTTTATAATCTCTATCTCCTGATAAAGATGCTTAACTTCTTCTTTTATCTGTTTATGTAATTCATTTTCAATGTGATCTTTAAGGTTCCTTTCCATCTGTCTAAGGTGTTCCTTGAGTTCTTTATATGGCCATTTTTATGATGACTCTAGGTCCTCCTGAATATTTAGGCTGTCCTTCATTGTTTGTACTCCTTTTCTTCCTTGCTTTTTTATGCCTATGTTACTTCTTGTTCTGTTTGACTGCTGAGTTAATGTTTACTCTTGTAAATTTATTTGATGCTTGGGAGGAGAGATATTAGAAGGGAAGGGAAGAAGTCACTAAAGAGAATGAGTGTAGGCAGGTAGAATTCAAGAAAGGGGGGATAAGAAAATTGAAAAGAAATGAAAAGACAAAAGAAAAAAAGTGAAAAGAAAAAAAGAAAAAAGAAAAATTTAAAACAAAAAAATTATAATAATAAAAAATGGAAATTAAAGTTTAAAAAATAATAGTAATAATTATAGAATAAAAAGAATTTAAAAAATTGAAACCATTAATAAGAAAGTTAAAGAACCACAACAACATCAACAACAAAAAGTGAAAAGAAAATAAAAATACTAATAATAATCATTAAAATAATATTAATAATAATAAATGCAGTCATAGAGCTCAATTAACTTCTCTTCCAGTAGGTGGAGCTATGCCCACTGGGCCAGGCTTCTCTTCTTGATAGGTGGGAACCAATCACTGTGCCTCAGCTCTTCTTCCCAGACTGTGTGGGTCTCCAATCCTGAGTGCCTAGGGCCTTCTCTTGTGGTTCCTCAAGCCAGGCCCCGCTCACCTGTGATGCTCACCACAATAGTGGCTACATGCTGGGTCTGCTGCTCCTGGGAGCCCTGTTTTTATGGATGCCTGGGCACACCCTTTCTGTTTGCCTCCCTCAGACCCTAAGTTTGTAGGGCTTGGGGATGAGGACCCCCAGCGAATTTGTTTGCCCTCAGGTAGCAACTCCCCTGGTAGCTGGTGCAAGGGACCTCTGTTGTCAGCACTGGTGGGAGCGATAGCCGGGAGTTCTGCGCTGCTAGTCCCACGTCACTCCTGATTCCCTGGGTCTGGCTATCATGCTCAGTTGGCTTTACCTCTGTGAGTTCAGGTGGCCCGACTAGTTATTTCAGTGGGATCATTAGTGCTGAGTCACAAGAAGCAAGTGAACCGGAGCTAGAATGCAGCCAATCCGCGCTCGGTGTGTTCTGAGAAAGGCAGACTGTTCGCACGGGATCCCCTTCAGGTCAATAGTGCCTAGTGGTCTTGAGCAAACAGTATTTTGACAGTTTACTTCTCCCTATGCTCGCACAGCTGAAGGGGTTAGAGACTTGATCTCTTCGCGTCCGCCACCATGTTGGATCACTTAGATTTTAAATTGTCACTCATCTTAGCTGTTCCATTTTACTCCACAGCTCACTTGCATGGTAAAGAGTCTGCTCTAAGGTGCTCCATGGGAGGCGGCGGCTGCGGCGGCAGCGGCCCAGCTGTGGCCTTCGGGACCCCTGGGAGGGGGTGCGGGCTGGGGGAAGGGAGGTAGCGCCTCGGGGCCTGCGCGGGCCGGGTACTGGGCACACGAGAGAGCGGGCAGGGCAGGGGAAAGAAATTGAGATCTAGATTTAGGGTGTGAGCGTGGGAGGAGAGACGGTGGGGGAGAAGCAAAGTGGAAAGGCGGAGAGGAGAAGGAGAAGGGGCCGGGGGAGCCAGGCAGCTCGGGGGCTGCAGCCTTACTGCTCGCACTGAGATCGTGATGGACTCACTCCACCTTGGCTGGAGTCGTGGCAGATTCACTCCACTTAGGCCCCTTTCTTGACACGGTGCTGAGTCTTTGTCGACAGATCTCCTTTAATGATCTTTACTTCTTCTTTTAAGATGCGGCAACATACGCTGTGGGCACAGCGGCACGGAGCACGGAACGTCTTACTCACTTCCCGCCACCATCTTTTTTTTTTAATTTTAATATTTATTTTTTAGTTTTTGGCAGACACAACATCTTTGTTGGTATGTGGTGCTGAGGATCAAACCCAGGCCGCACGCATGCCAGGCGAGCGCACTACCGCTTGAGCCACATCCCCAGCCCCACCACCATCTTTTTTCTCTCCCACATCAATGTTTATAGCAGCACAATTCACAATAGCTAAACTGTGGAGCCAACCTCGATGCCCTTCAGTGGATGAATGGATAAAGAATGTGTGGTATATATACACAATGGAATATTACTCAGCACTAAAAAAGAATAAAAATATTGCATTTGACAGTAAAGGAATAGAGTTGGAGAATATTATGTTAAGTGAAGTTAGCCAATCCCAAAAAACAAATGCTAAGTATTTTCTCTGATATATGTGGGGTGACTCACAGTGGGGTAAGGAGAGAGAACATGAGAGGATTAGATTAATTCTAGGTAGGGAAGACGGTGAAAGGAAAATGGATGGGGAAGGGGATTAGCAAGGATGGTGGAATATTATCAACATCATTATTCAAAAACACATGTATGAAAATTTGAATTTGATGCCAACATACCTTATATACAAACAGATATTAAAATTGTGTTATATAAGAGTTGTAATGGAGAAAGAAATAAGTACATGTATAATAACATGAATTAGCATGAACACACTTTTTTATACAGATATGAAAAATTGTGCTCTGTGTGCAATACGGATTATAATGCATTCCACTGTTGTCATGTATTTAAAAAATAAATAATTTTTTATAAAAGAAAGTTATTGGAACCCATTGGGGACACTATAAGCCTACAGGGTAAAGATTGTAAAACCTTGAAAACACAGAGATGGAAGAGAAGATGCATGAACAACATGAAAAAACAAGAAGAATGTGCCCCAAACAAAGATGCTCATTATTAGAATCCATGGTCAGAACATCAGGAGCAAAACAGAGAAGGAGTGGAGGAGGTACATAATTTTCTGTGAAATAAAGGATGATATAAGAGCAAATACAGGCAGCAGAGGATCATTTTGATAAAGAGCTACATAAGCAAATATAGAAAGCAAAAGTTTCCTTCAATAAGGAGATAGAGATTCTGAAATAACAAACAGAGATCCTTGAAATGAAGGGAACAGTAAATCAAATTAAGAACTCAATAGGAAGCATCTCCAACAGAACAGATCACTTGGAAGACAGAACATCTGACATTAAGGAAAAATATATAATCTTGAAAAAAAGTTGAACTCAGTAAAGATGGTAAGAAACGATGAGCAGCAGTTTCAAGAATTATGAGATAACATGAAAAGACCAAATTTAACAACTATTGGGATAGAGGAAGGCTTAGAGGTCCAAACTACCGAAATGGACAATCTAGTCAATGAAGTAATATCAGAAAAAATTCCAAATATGTATAGTGAATTGGAAAATCAAATACAAGGAGTGTACAGGACACTAAATGAACAAAATCACAACAGATCCACACCAACGCAGATCATAATGAAAACACCTAGATTGCAGGAGACACAGAGTATTTCAAAAGCCACAAGAGAAAGGAATCAGATTATATATGGGAAAAAATCAGGATCTCTGATTTCTCAACCAAGGCCCTGAAAGCTACAAGATCCCGTAACAACATATACCAACCTCTGAAAGAAACAGATGCCAACCAAAAATCATACCCGGCAAAATTAAATTTTGATTAGCAATTGAATTTGGATTTACATATTATTTTTATGACAAAATAGAAACCTCCCATGATACACAAAAGTTTAAACAATTTACAACTAGAAGGCCTGCACTACAGCATATCCTTGGCAAAATATTCCATGAGGAAGAAATGAAAAACAATGAAAATTAGAAAAGGGAAGTATCACTTTAAAGGAAAAACCTATCAAAGAGAAACCAAATCAAGTTAAATACCGAAAATAAACAAAAATAACTGGGAATACAAATCATGTCTCGATAATAACCCTGAATGTTAATTTCCAAAACTCAGCCATCCAAAGACTGGCAGATGGGATTTAAAAAGAAGACCCAACAATATGCTGCCTCCAAGAGACTAGTCTCATAGGAAAAGATACCCATAGACTGAAAGTGACAGGATGGAAAAATAATATATGTCACTTGGGCTGGGGCTGGGGCTCAGCAGTAGAGTGCACACTTAGCATGTGTGAGGCCCTTGGTTCGATCCTCAGCACCATATAAAAATAAATAAATAAAGGTATTGTGTCCATCTATACAAAAATAAATATTAAAAAACATACCACTCACATGGACTGTGGAAGCAAGCAGGGGTTTCCATCCTTATATCAAATAATGTTGACTTCAAGTGTAAGTTATTCAGAAGGGATAAAGGAGAACCTGTCATACTGCTTAAGGGAACCATACACCATCAAGACATAACAATTATAAATATTTATGCCCCCCAAAATGGAGCATCTATGTTCAAACAGACTCTTCTCAAGTTTAAGGGCCAAATACACCACAAGACAATAATTCTGGGTGACTTTAACACACCTCTTTTACTACTGATAGATCTTTCAAACAAAAGCCAAACAGAAACTATAGAATTCAATAATACAATAAATAACTTAGATTTAACTGCCATACATAGACTATTTCATCCTTCAACAGGCGAAGACACTTTCTTCTCAGCAGCACATGGATCCTTCTCTAAAATAGACCATATATTATGCCAAAAAGCAACTCTAAGCAAATACAGAAAACTAAAGATACTACCCTGCATTCTATCAAATCATAATGGAATTAAATTACAAATCAATGATAAAAATAGAAGCTACTCCAACACCTGGAGACTAAATAATATGCTAGAGAATGAACAATGGGTTGCAGAAAACATCAAAGAGGAGATTTAAAAATTCTTAGAGGTGAAGGAGGACACAGATACAATATGTCAAAATCTCTGGGACACTATGAAGGCATTACTAAGAGGAAAATTCATTGCATGGAGTTCATTCCTTAAAAAAAAAAAGTCAAATAAATGACCTAAAATTACATCTCAAAGCCCTAGGAAAAAAATGAATCAACACCAAAAGCAATAAAGGAAAGAAAATAACTAAAATCAGAGCTGAAATCAATGAAATTGAAACAAAAGAAGCAGTTTAAAAATCGACAAAATGACTGGGAATAGTACCACCATTTGACCCAGCTATCCCACTCCTCAGTCTATACCCAAAGGACTTAAAAACAGCATACTACAGGGACACAGCCACAATGTTTTTAGCAGCACAATGCACAATAGTAAACTGTGGAGCCAACCTCGATGCCCTTCAATAGATGAATGGATAAAGAAAATGTAGCATATAGAATATTACTCAGCAATAAAAGAAAATAAAATCAAGGCATTTGCAGGTAAATGAATGGTGATGGAGAAGATAATGCTAAGGGAAGTTAGCCAATCCCCCCAAAAAATGCTGAATGTTTTCTCTGATATAAAGAAGGTGACTATACTGGGATAGGGAGGGGGAGCATGAGAGGAACAGATGAACTCTATTTAGGGCAGTGGGGTGATAATGGAAAGGAGGGGGCAAGGGATTAGCAAGGATGGTGGAGTGTGATAGACATCATTATTCAAAGTATATGTATGAAGACAAAAATTGGTGTCAACCGACTTTATATACAGAGATATGAAAAATTGAGCTGTACATGTGTAGTTAAGAATTGTAATGCATTCCGCTACCATTTATTTTTTTAAAAAAAATTTAATTTTCAAAATGAAAAGGTGGCTCTTTGAAAAAATAAATACATTTGATAAACCCTTATCCATGCTAATGTAGAGAAGTAGAGAAAAACTCCAATTAGTAAAATCTGTGATTAAAATAGAAATATCATCATGAACACTAGAGAAATACAGAAGATGATTAGAAAGTATTTTGAAAACTTGTACTCCAATAAAACAAAATATTGAAGACAGAAACAAATGTCTAGAGTCATATAATTTACCCAAACTGAGTGAGGATGATACACTAGTTAAAAACAAAGAAAATGATCTGTTTAAGAGAATTTTTTAATTTTTTTTGTTAGTTTTTGGTGGACACAACATCTTTATTTTATTTTTATGTGTTGCTGAGGATCGAACCCAGCACCCCTCACATGCCAGGTGAGTGTGCTATTGCTTGAGCCACATCCTCAGCCAAAAAACAGATGACTTTCAAGCAATGAAGTAGAAGACACCATCAAAAGCCTACCAACCAAAAAAAAAAAAAAGGCCCGGACTCAATTAATACAAGACCTTCAAGGAACAACTAACATCAATATTCCTCAAATTATTCCATGAAATAAAAAAAGAGGGAACACATTCAAACTCATTCTATGAGGCCAATATCACCTTTATTCTAAAATCATACAAAGACACATCAAAGAAAGAAAACTTCAGACCAATATCTCTAACAGACTGATGCAAAAATTCTGAATAAAATTCTGGCAAATCAAATGCAATAACATATCAAAAAGTTCATGCACCATGATCAAGTGGGATTCATCCCAGGGATATAAGGTTGGTTCAACATATGAAGATCAATAAATGTAATTCATCACATCAGTAGATTTAAAGATAAAAATCATATGATCATCTAAATAGATGCAGAAAAGCATTTGACAAAATTCAGACCCCTTCATGTTCAAAACACTACAAAACTAGGGATAATAGAAACATATCAACATTGTAAAGGCTATCTATCCTAAGCCCCAGGTCAACATTATTCTAAATGTAGAAAAACTAAAGGCATTCCCTCAAAAATATGGAACAAGACAGGGATGCCCTCTCTCACCACTTCTATTCATCATACTTCTTGAAACACTGGCCAGAGAAATTGGATGAAAGAAATTAAAGGAATAAGTATAGAAAAAGAATTTAAACTAGCACTATTTGCTGATGATATGATTCTGTACCTAGAAGACCCAAAAAACTCCACTAGAAAACTTCAAGAACTAAAATTCAGCAAAGCAGCGGGATATAAAATCAACACCTATAAATCAAAGGCATTTCTGTATATCTATGAAAAATCCTCTGAGAAGGAGATGAGGAAAACTACCCCATTCACAATATCCTCAAAGAAAATAAGATACTTGGGAATCAACAAAAGAGGTGAAAGATCTATACATTGAAAACTATGGAACACTAAAGAGAAATTAAAGACCTTAGAAGATGGAAAGATTTAACTTGTTCTTGGATAGGCAGAATTAATATTATCAAAATGACTATACTACCAAAAGCACTATACAGATTTAATACAATTCTGATCAAACTCCCAATGCCGTTCCTCATAGAAATAGAAAAGGCAATCATGAAATTCATCTGGAAAAATAAGAGACCCAGAATGGCTGAAGCAATTCTAAGCAGAAAGAGTGAAGCAGGAGGTACAGCTATACCAGAACTTACAGTATTCTTCAGAGAAATAGTAATAAAAACAGCATGGTAGTGGCACCAAAACAGGCTGGTAGAAAAATGGTACAGAATAGAGGACACACTGACTAACCCACATAATTACAACTACCTTATTTTAGACAAAGGTGCCAAAAATATGCACTGGAGAAAAGATAGCATCTTCAACAAATGGTGCTGGAAAAACTGGAAATCCATATGTAAGAAAATAAAATTGAATCCCTCTCTCTCACTATGCAAAAAGTTAACTCAAAATGGATCAAGGACCTAGGAATCAAACCATTGCAAGTTTTTAGGACGGATTGTATGTCCTTTAATCACATGACCTAGATATTGAAAAGGAGATGTCTTTAACACATTTTGAGGTGCAATGCAGAAACCCATTGCTGTGAGTGACGTCCCTAATTGGGCAAAAAGTTTTAAGAGTACATCTGGGTTATCATAAGCTAAAAGTATGTCTTTCATAAAATGAATAATATATGCATCAGGGAATTTCTCTCTCACAGGCGTGATAGCCTGTGTCACAACATTTTGACATAGGGTAGGACTGTTACGCATTCCCTGAGGCAACACTTTCCAGCAATATATTTTAACTGGTTCTTTAAAATTAATTGCTGAGACACTAAAGGCAAACTCTTTACAGTCATCTGCGTGCAAAGGTATAGAGAAGAAGCAATCTTTCAGAGCTATTATTATCAAATAATAATCTAAAGGAATAGCTGTAGGAGAAGGAACCCAGATAGATGGGTGTGTTCCAAGGGCTGAGCATAGGCTCTAAATGAGCAGCCTGAAGTTGTTCCTCAACTAACATGTGGGCTATTTTTACTTTTCCCCTGTTAGGGGTCACCAACAAAACCAGATTGGCCCTCCTATGAGCCTATTATTATTATTATTATTATTATTATTATTATTATTATTATTATTATTATTATTATTTTGCTGTTCTCTGGGTTAGGGATAAGGTCAGGGCACCTTTCAAAAATTTGGGCTGGATAAATTATTTAATCTCTGTAGGAGAGATTGGGTTACAGGTAGGTACTCTTCCTGTAAATCTCCCTCGATTTCCCTAGGAGTAATCCCTTGCTTAAGTCCCTCAAATGACATGATAGTCTCTTGTAGAGAGCCAGATGCCATGTTCTGATTGCACAGCAATTTTAAACTCATCTTAAAAATTTGAATCAATCATTCCCGGCAGTACCCGAAATCCATATTTAAATCGTTTCATCCCAAAATTAGGCCTGTGGTATGGGGGTAATGGTCCATGAGTCACCACAAATGTAGTGACTGGTCAGAGCCTCCTGCTTCAGGACTGGAAGGCTTGGTCCTTCAGTGTGGCTCCCCACAACACATCTTATTGTGAGACTGAAAATTTTAAAATGCAGGAGCTCCCCAGTGACTCCCAAATTACAATGTACACTTTCTGTAGAATAAAAACTAAAATGACTCCTGAGAACTAAGTTATCCTGTGTGAAATGACATGGAATGAATACAAGAGGAAAGGTATGGGCACGACCCTTGGAAGAAAAAAGAATGGCCAAGGTACTCCATATCTGAAACCGAAACTCAAGGATCACGGAAACATCATTACCATTACCTTGGTTTTCTTATCCCTAAAATAGATCATTAGATGGCAACATTTACATATTCAAGTCAACTTAAATCAATGTTTGATTTTTTTTGAGCCAAATCACTAACACATGAAAAAATATAAGGTAATCATGTGCTTCAACTTTTGAACAAGTTTGAACATAGTTAGCAGCTTATCTGAATAAGAATTCTGTTTTCATCAGTGTGAGGACATGTGGTCCTGTCCCTGTAAGACCAAAAAAGGGACATGTTTAGTTTTTAGTATTTGTGAATAGTCTATCATAGAGAAATTTGAGGAGTTTATGCTATATACTGTCTACCTTGCCATCCCAAGGGTATAATTACCATTATCGATTATAAAGTACAATAAAAGAGGTAGGAAAATACAATGATATTTAATTAAGTAAATTGTGAGGTGCCCAGCTAGCTCAGTCGGTAGAGCATGAGACTCTTAAGTAAATTGTGTGGGAGGTTTAAGTGCTCCATGGATATGTCTCTTTCTTATCCACGTTATTGTACACATTCCTGGTTATATTTCCCTGCTAGGGATTCAAGAATAAATAGGAAGTCAATACTGGGGGAAAAATATTTTCCTACATTCTTTGAAGTCACTCAAGATCCTCAGGGGTTACTTTTAGGGATTGCCTGACTCTTTCAGATGTTTCTGTATATGAAGCATCAAGAGCCAGGGAGGATCAACATGTAACTGAACACATTTCTCTTGAAAATATTGGGAGTATTTCTGCCCAATGACCCGCCTTTTTCCTGAATATGCACCAGCTACTCTCTGCCTTTGAGGTCTTTATAATTACCTTGTTTGGGAGGTTGTGTGACTCTCCAGAATTGCAGGATAAAATTTAAAAATTTGTTACTCAAGATACAGAAATCTGGGGGTTACTTTCTTATCCCCATACCTTATCTACACCTGGATCTATTTCTCCAATAATTATAAGCAGAAAAAAATGATCAAAAATATGACTTATAGGAATAATATTCTCCAACTGAATTGAATAATTAATAATTAATAGAGATGTCTTGCCACTATTTACCCAATAGTGTGTTTTTACTACCTGTTACTAAGAACATTTAATAAAGTAGAATAGTTTGATATCTGTGACATGATGATTCCATACAGAACAGTATTAGCGCATTAATACTTACTTTTATATAGTAAAAAAGCATATATAATGTGAACAAAGTATTTCAAAGTTTATAGCATAGTTTCATCAACAACAGTAACAACAACAACAACAACAACAACAACAACAACAACAGATTAAAATCTCTGGGGCTGTGGCTGTAGCTCAGCAGTAGAGCACTCAGAGCCAGGCTCAGTGAAAGATTTACTAGGCATCTCAGTGAGATCCTGTCTCCACATAAAATAGGGCTAGAGATGTGGCTCAGTGGTTGAGTGTCCCTGAGTTCAATCTTCATCATCCCCCCCAAAAAAAGAATGTCTGTGGGCTGGGGATGTGGCTCAAGTGGTAGCGTGCTGGCCTGGCATGCATGTGGCCCAGGTTCAATCCTCAGCACCACATACAAAACAAAGATATTGTGTCTGCCTAAAACTAAAATATAAATATTTTAAAAATTCTCTCTCTCTCTCTCTCTCTCTCTCTCTCTCTCTCTCTCTCTCAAAAGAAAGAATGTATGGGTCATACTTTCATGGAGGTTCTAAAATGTAGAAGTAGTATAGAATAAGTATTATGGACCAAGCTCTAGAGTAGATGGGCATGCATTTGAATCCAGGCTTTTATAAATAATATAGATTTGATGTTGATCTACTGATGAAATATTTCCTACACAAGGCATGTATGTGCTTTAATTCAAGTGTCTGAAATAGTAGATATATATTTCAAATAATTGCAGCAACATATTGAAAAATAACAGTCATCAGAAAATCATGCGTGTGAAGCTAGATCATTTCATGACTCTTTAGAACATGTAGATCTATAAGGCAAGATAGTAAGAGAAACAATAAAAGTGAAACATTCATGAACTTGGGATGCCATTTAAAAATTTGAGGTGACTGTTAGTCCAGAATCTGATTTACATAACAAGACCCCTATAGCACAAGAAGTAAAAATCATGAATCAATAAATGGGATAGATTCAATCTATAAAGCTGCTTCTCAGCAAAAGGAAAAATAATGTAAAGAGAGAACCTACAGATTTGTATAAAGCCTTTACCACATGTACCTCAGATAAAGCATTAATCTCTAGGGTATATGAAGAACTCAAAACTTAACAAAAAACCCAATTAACAAATGGACTAAGTAAGTGAATAGATACTTCACAGAAGAAATATAATCCATTACCAAATACATGAAAAAACCATTTGACATCTAGAAATTAAGAAAATGTAAATCAAAACTTAAGATTTTATCTCACTTTAGGCAGAATGTCAATCATCAATAATACAGGCAATGATAAATGTTGGTGAAGATGTGGGGGAAAAAGGAACACTCACACATTGCTCATGGGACTGACTGCAAATTTGTGCAACCACCGTGGAAAGCAGTATGGAGACTCCTTGCAAAACCAGAATGAAACCATCACTTGACCCAACTATCTCTCTCCTCGGACTATACCCAAAGGACTTAAAAACAGCATACTACAGGGATGCAGCCACACCAATGTTTACAGCACCACAATTCACAACAGCTAAACCATAGAACCAACCTAGGTGTCCTTCAACAGATGAATGGATAAATAAAATGTGATTATATGTATTCCCCCAAACAATGTAATATTACTTAGCTTTAAAGATGAATGAAACTATGGCATTTGGTGGTAAATGGATGGAGTTGGAGAATATCATTCTAAGTGAAATAAGCCAACACACACACACACAACACAAAGGACAAATATTTTCTCTGATAAGTGGATCTTAATTCACAATGGGGGGTGGAGAAGAATAGTTACTTAGATTAATTAGAGAGGAGTGCAGGGAGGGGATATGGGGATAGGAAAGGATAGTAGAATGAAACAGACATTACATATAATATATAATATATATGGATGCTAAACCACTCAACAAGGGAGGGGGAGAGAATAGAAATTGGATTAAACAAAGTTGGAATGAAGGGAAGAAAAGGGAAATAGGAATACAGATGACAGTAGAATGGATCAAACACACATTTTCTATGTTTATATATAAATACACCACCAGTGAAGGTCCACACCAGGTACACCTCAGGAATGGAATGCTAAGTAAAATATTACTCCATGTATGAATAATATGTCAAAATTTGCTCTACTGTCATTTATACCAAAAAAAGACTAAGAAATTTTAAAAATTGTAAGGGAAAATTTGTATACAGAGAAGGTTTGTGAGTTAAAAACTCTTCAATAAATGCTAATGTCATTAAGGTTAAATAAAATTATAAAAGACTATCTTGATCTCATACAAACTAAGAATGATAAATAGAGGGGCCCAAGTCATTCTGTGCAACTATCTATAATCCCTATATTTATGATTTGTAACTCTTCTATTTGTTTTAAAAGCAGTACAATAACAATAATTACAAGTTGAGCAGAGAGGAAATATTACATAGCAGTGTTATGAATACTATCAATAATGCTGTGTGCACTCAGAGAAAGGATTCTCAATTTCCTCCCCCATGAAATAAAAAATCATGTAGTTGAAATATACTCTAGTTACTAATTAGATAACACATGCATGTGTTTGTTACATTAAGTATGTGGGCAGCTGCTCAACTTGGCAGGTCAGATCCAATAGATAAGGAAGACACTCTCTTCACACAAGAGAGTGTTTTTTTGAGTAATACTATGAAAGCAAGAGAGAAAGCAAAGTAACAGACACACAGGCAACTGTATTGCCAGACTAGGAAAACCCCAACACTGAACTTATGTACTAGGGAGTCTGAAACAGCTTTTCAGGGTCCTGAATGGGAAGTCCTGGGCAGAGCATCCTCTCCACAGGTGAGAGTCTGAAGTCTTGTTATAACTTATATTTAAAGTGGGGCTGAATCAAGTTAGAACAAAGAAATATTCATTCTAACAGCTTGCATGACCTAGTGGTCCCATGAGGAACACTACATCCTCCCAAGAACAGGTCAGATCCTAGAGGAGGGAGTGATAGCCTAGAGATGAGTAAATAAATTGGGGTTTGAATGAGTGAGCCACTGAGACAAATTCATTGAGAAATCAGCATTCTTTAGATGTTTCATCAAGGATATGCAGATATCATGCAGGCACATGGAAAGGGAAGGTCTTTAGTATTTTTCTTGGATCTATAGTACTGAATCTTCCCTCAGGGCCTTATAAATAGTTAAAAATTTCATATGTGAAATGAAGCTATTTTTCTGTGTAAAATAAAATGGAGTATAGATAAGCATGAAGCCTAGAGATTTATTTTTTGGAATAAAAAATAGTGTGAATATTATTCTCCTAGGACTTATCATTATATTTCAATATTTATTTTCCCAAATAAAGTTAAGTGAAATATTTGTAGGTGGTGTTCTGTATACCCAAAGGTCTCACATATGAAGAGAATATTGGTTTTTTGTTGTTGTTGTTGTTGTTGTTGTTGTTGTTTTTTACTTTTTGAGCAGGACTTGTAGATTAGAGACTAGAGGTTTATTTCAATCAAAATTGTGTTTCTCTCTCTGTGGTGTCATGGACTCCTGGAGCTATAAGGTCTGAAGAGGGACAGGGCTAGTTTATAGTATCTTATAGTATCTGGGAGACCATGACACATGCTATCTATCATATAATCCAATAAGTATAACAAACATTATATTGTAAGTTATTAAGTAGAACAAAAAGGTCTACAAAATCAAAATATATAATGAAATAAAAAATGTGGGGGCATAAATGCTCCTATAGTATGTCTTTTTCTTTTTACATTCATCATTTCACATGTATCTGGTTACACTTTTCTACTGGGTATCCAAGACTAAAAATGTGGTCCTATATTGGGTTGTTTTTCCTACACTTGATATCAGTCTAGTCTTCTCAGTGATGAATGTCATGGAATTCATGAGGAACTGCATGGTTTCTTCAGTACAAGAGTCAGGATTGTCCTGTAGACCACGTGGTTTCTCCAGGAAACATTGAGACTATTTCCCCCTTCAGCAACCCTCCTTTTTTACCTGAATATGCACGTTGGCTCCTAGTCTCTTGGGTCTTTCTCCTCTCCCTGATTGGGAGCTTGTATAACTCTCCAGAGTTGTAGATCCCTTAGGGATTACTGCAACTATACAAGGTGAAATGTTAAAGTTGTAAATCAAACTAGAGATATCTGGGCATTATTCTAGTATTCCTAGGTCCTTCCTATAACTGTCTTAATTTTTCCCTAATTACAAAAAAGAGTATATAATTTACATAAATAATATTCCCCAAATAAAACTTGATTAAACATATGAAATAATTAATGTAGAGGTTATGGCATTATTTACACAATAGAATGTATTACTATTGCATCAATCCATTAGCAAAGTGAATAGTGGGAGATGTGTGACTTAATAACATCATTCAATGCATGACAAGGTTAATATTAAGAAATTCACACTTTATTTAGTAACAAATTGCATCCATAATAAAATATAAGTAAAAATGCTCTGTAAAATGGGCATGTTGGTCCATGCCTGTGACCCTAGGGACGTGAGAAGCTTTGCAAGTTCAAAGCCAGGCTTCATAACTTTGTGAGGCCCTAAGCAACTTAGCAAACCCTATCTCTAAATAAAAATGATAAACAAATCTGGGGATGTGGTTTACTGATTAACTGCCCCTAAGTTTAAGTACAAAAATAAAAGCTAAAAATTTAAAATTTCATATAAATCTTAGGAGACATCTGTAATAATCAACTATGAGAATAATGTTTTCTCCAGTTGTGAAAATTGAGAATATTTAGAAATTGTTGCTTTACAGTAAAATTATATCCTTTTAGGGATGCACTATTCTATACATGCATTTCCTTATTTCTATAATATCAGCTCAAGATGTTAAGAAAATTTTCAAAATGTCAAAAGCTATTACCCATTTTCTACATTAAAATGATTTTTTCCTCCTAGATCCCAAATACTTCAAGGGATGGCTATAGATAAGAAACTTACTACAATTTTTTATATGTGTCAACATGTTTTTGTAAAGTTTTTGAGTGTGTTGCCTTCTTCACATTGGTAGGTCTTCTCTGCAGAATAAATTTTTTGGTGTTGAGTAAGAGTTGAAGAATTTTTTAAGAATTTGCCACACTTTTTTAAATTACAGAAAATGGATATTTTGTAAAGAAACTCTCATAGTATCACTTTTAGAAATATCTTCTCTGTGCAAATGTTTGACTGGAAGTTTAACTCGGTGCTACATTTATAATTGGCCAAGTTAAAAACTGATGCATGGACAAGATTTCAAATTTTCCACATTAACTTTCACTTTAAAAATGGCTGTGGATATAATCTTAAAGAAATATACAGCTCCTCAAAAGTAAGTGGAATAAATTGATTTTTTTTTAGATATTAATTGTTCCTGGTGTCTTTTGGCCATAAAACTTTTATCATAAATAGGGACTACTAATTGGTTTTGACCACTATAATATGATTTTGAACTTTACTCTCACCTATATTTTCCCATTGTTTTCTTAGTTGTAAATAGTGAAGGTCAGACTTTCCAGATCTTCCCTCTCTCTTTTTTATTCCCTGCTCTGGTAAAAATTCTCGAGGATGATGAGAAGTCATGGCTGAAATAAAAATAACAATCATGTTTACTTACTGCACTGAGCTGAGTATATTTTGTAAACATAGGAAATTACAGCAATAAAGAAACATCATCAGGGGAGCAGGTTATTAAATCCAAGTCCATCGTTACTGCAGAAATATATAAATCAAATAAAAATGTACACAGAAAATTACTTTGAGAACTTTGTAAATCATCTTAAGTGTTCACAGTATCCAAGATGAGTACATTCCTATGGAGAGTAATATAGTAAAGGAAAATACATTGTGTTAAACAAAGCCTTTCCTCCTTCACAGTATATTTTAAAAATCTACCGACTTTCTTCTGTTCATTAAAGAAATATGAAACATGTGAATATTTGGGGACTGTTCAAAAAGGGGTTCCTGCTTATCAACAGAAAAAACATGGCTAAATCTACTGTAAGAAAAGTAAGTTATGAATTACTCAAAGGGAATAGTAAATTATCATTTAATAGAAGTTTAATGAACTAAACCAACACAAAAAATAGAATAAAATGTAGTCAAGAATTGTTAATATTCATAAGCAGAAAATGTGTTTAAATACTTTATTTAGAAAATGTCTGAGTCAGGGGTTGTACACAGTAACATTGGAGGTTGAGCCAGAAGGTTCAAAATTTCAAGGCCAGCCAAAGTAAAATATGCAAAGTGGTAGTTCTCTTTCCAGTACTAATAAATGTATCTGAGAGAATAAAAAAATAAAAAATCCAAGCAGCTTAATTATCTCCAACTTGTAAAGACTCAAAGCAGGTTTTAATCCAAGTTTTAAAACTTACAGAGAATATTCAGAGTATCCAAGAGAAAAAAGATGGGTTACCTAGAAATGTGTAACTCTATAATTGTGAAATCCTTAGTCAAAACTTCACAACACAGAAAGGAATTTGGGGCAATTTTCAAGGGATGAAAGAATAAAATTATCAACCAAGACATTATATTCACAGCTACTATCTTTCAAAAGAGAAGAAAAATAAAGACTTTAAAGATAGAAGTGAACACACTATTCATCAACACTAGATCTGTTCTCTAAAAAGTACTAAAGATAATTCTTCTTAGTGAAATGTAAGTGTGCACAGCAACACAAGTCGTATGAAATTCTAAAAATTTCTTGGCACAAACAATTCTATTTTATTGTAACGATGGATCACAAAACATGTAATTTTGCAATAGTATTTGAAAGACAAAAGCATCAAAACAAAACTGTTAATAGGCATATATACCAGTAACAATAATATAGTATTAAAAGACACAAATATATTGAATTTTTAATAAAGTGAAGTCAAGTTGATACTCATACAAAGTATGAGTAGGGAGACTCTTCGTTTTTAGATTTTTTTGTTGGCAAATTCAATTACAAAATTCTGATCAAAACAAACCTTGGCTATCTGACTTAACGCTAAAATTACAACTGTAGGTAGGCCATAAGATACTCTAAATCAAAGAACACACAAATACTGAAAGCAAAAGGATATAAAAATGGCACATACAAAAGTGACCAATCAAAACCTGGGCTGTCTAAATTATAGTACACAAAACATAGTTGAAGACAGTTACAGGACATAGAAGACATTTTAAATTAAAAAAAAAAAAACTTTGAAAAGAGGCAAAAATAGAGAAAAGGAACCTTTCCCTAGGTTCTGAATTAAGAGTAAATACATTCGTACATCCTATTTCCCAAACACACAAAGAAAACATTGAGAGAGTTCAATGAAAACAAAGAATTACTGTTATCCTAGGATACATCAATCCCCACTTACTGAAAAGGGAAATACAGTGAAGCAAAATGGTAATTGCAAAGCATAAGACTTTGAAAATATTTTGAAACTATTGTAGACTTATAGAATCCCTGTACTTAATCACAATTGGGATATTATGTTGGATAGACAAATTTTATGTATTAAAACAAAGGTTAATAAATATTTAAGTGATAGTTATTTTGTAACCAACATGGAATAAATATTTGAATTAAAAGTGTTAGGGATGTTCAAAAATCCCTAAATATGTGTCAGTTGATTGAACACTCTTGGACATGCTGTTGTTCAAGAATTGAAACATAATGTTAAGTAGCATAAACATCTTTTAATGTTAACTAGAGTCTCCAAGTAATATTCAAACTCCAGTTGTTAGATTTCTCTGCAAAAAAAATTTCTTAGAATTGTATGAATATCCCTTATAATACAAATAACATTAGAAGAATATTTCCCTGCTAAAAAAATGTACTAAAAGTTACAGCATTCAGTTGAAAATACAGACATGGAATAAAGTAGATGGAGTTCTGAGTGAGTATGGTAATAAGCCCTCACATCAATAGCAAATTAAAAACATTGCACACCAGTGTTGTTACATTGTTACTCACAGAGCCATTATGGGGGATGCAAACCAAATATCCCTTGAAATAAACGGATGAGCCAATTTGGAATATAAAACTATAGAGCTTTGAAGTAAAAGAATTTATTCTAATTATATATTTTACAAAATGTATGTATACTAGGTTAGCTGAAATATGTCACAGAAATAATACAGCAGACTTCTATGTATATGACATCTCTAAACTAAAATACATGCTTTCTGAACAAAATAGAATGGTTTTGTGATAGGGAGACAGAAATGAGCCCTTGCATCATAGGAATTAATTTTTTTTGAAATGTAAACTTTAGAGATACATTGCATAACAAATTGAATTAATGTTACTGAACTGTATATTTAAAAATTTGGGGACAGTAAGTTTTATTTTGTGGTTTTGATTATAATGAAAATTAAAAACAACACATAAAAGATAACTGCAACATTTTTCAAAGCTACATTTAAAATAATGTGGTCTTTATTTTATAATTAATAACAAACTCATCAGTATACAAATGATGGGCATGCATGTAATCTCAGCTACTAGGAAGTCTTAGGCAGGAGATTTGCAAATTCAAGACATCCTCAATCAATTAGTGAAAACCTCTCTCCAACTATGAGTGAAAAGGAGCTTGGGGTGTAGTTCAGCATTAGAGTATCACTGCCATCAATCCCCATTACATTTACATATAGAAAATTTCAATTTCTATTTACATGGGCAGAATGAAAGGCCAATCAAGATAAAATACAAAAGTCATAGACAAAAGAGGCTTAATATTTATACAAGCAAAAGCACATATAACATTACTGGCAATACAAACAAGAGTCATGCATATCTTGATTTGTGAAATAATTAACTGATATGAGGAAACCCAGTCTGTAACATGAAACCTCCTGTACACAATGAAAAAATAAAGAAAAAAAAATAACCACCCAAATTGTAAATATACACAGATGTATTATTTTAAACATCCTCTTATTCAACTACAACTTACACCATCACTCAAAAGAGCAGTCTTAGTCCATCTTAACATTCATTCCATGGCAGATAATTTCACAGAAAATCGATTACACATATTCAGGAAGAACTCTGATAAGGAAATTTTAGTAAAAAAAATATGTACAAACAAGATTAGATAAACTGACTTATGATAGTAATGTATTGCAATGGGTTGACCTAGAGATCTCCAGAAATTTGCAAAAGTTTTCTGCAAATAATGGAAGTGGGCCTGGAGTTGTAGACTCCAGTGGAGGTCTTGCCTAGCATGTATGAGGCCCTGGGTTCAATCCTCAGCACCACATACAAATAAATGGGAAATTCATTAACAACTAAAAAATATTTTTAAAAAATTATGGTCTAGCTGTCAGATACGATTGACACAATGCAAGGGGAGTGTTTTGTGTTGATTTGAATGTACATAGACATTAGTGGAGGAAAAACAGGAGACTAGACAATTTCAAAGCACAAAACACAGGACAGGTTCTTTTATGATAATAAGAGAAAGAAATCAAAGCTTCTCAAAATTCTTTTCTGCTGGATAACGTCTCAATCAACCTTTTTGAATTTAGGTTTCCTCCTCTACCTCAACTATGTCCTCTGCTATATGTGGGCCACAGTATTTGACATCACTGCATTCCTCTAAGGAAACAACATGTCAAGTGAAGGATATATATCATGCCAACAAATGAAATCATTAAGGATGAAAAGAAACATCATTAACATTTTCTTGTCAGCACCAAGAACTACCCAATCTTCTTTATTGATATCATAAATGTGAAACTCATTCTTGTGGATAAGTTCCCAAATGATATACTTCAAGGAAAGTAAATTAAAAAATGATGCATAGGAATTCTGAAGGAAAGTTATGCTCACCCACAAAGAGCAGGTTGCTGTAGTTCTCTAACATCACTTCTCTATATAAATTCTGCTGAGCAGGATCCAGGCATTCCCATTCCTCCTCAGAGAAATCAATGGCCATATCCCCGAATGTCAATGGCTCCTGAAATAATAATTGATAGATCAATAGAACATGGACCAAACCATTATTCAGTTTTTAATTTGAATTTAGAGTTAGTAGAACTGACTTTCATGTAGGAGAGTGACTTTAAGTATGTAATAAGATACTTTCCATTTTCTAATTCAGAGGAAAATACAAAAGTCCAAAAATAGTATATATATATTTCATATCAGAGTGAAGTGAAGGATATATACCATAACCCAAGCACTGAATAAAAGCCCAACTGCTAACTTTTCTGCCATCAGTGAATGTGAAATTTGGCAGACATTCCAGATGCAAATCAGACTTGTCAAAATATTCTCATAAGGTGATGCTGCCCAAGGGAGACAAAAAGAGTGGTAAAAAAGTTTTTCAAAACAGTCCGGTAGTTATTCTCTCTGCTTTGTATCCATGAGATAGATTGAGCTCTCCGATACAATTAGTTTCAAGTATCATCCATGACAAATTCCTAATGTGTAAAATATTTGTAGAATATTAACATTTGGAGACATGTAAAATGACACTTCCAACTCATAAAAAGACAAAGTTGAAAAATTTCAAGTTCTATAAGCAGTTCAATGAGTAAATAAATTTGGTACAATAGAGTCCCAGACAGCAGCATGTATGTGTTCAAAAGACTGAGACAAAGAAATGGTTAATAAAAGAAAAAAGACTTTTTAATATAATTGTATTGAAAAAATAATGGTAACAATAGTTACTTAAAACTCATACAACCAAGGAAATATAAACAAGGAAAATGATGGCTTTGAGAAATACATAATAAAATTATTAGTCATAAATGAGGCACAGGACGGTTGTCATCTCTGTGTGCCAAAGAAAGATGAAATCAGTATGACACACCAGAATTGTCCAGAGTTTTTCCACGTGGGAACTCCATGTGTCGATGAATCCTAATTACTTAAACATAGTTACTTTATTGGAAGAATTACCTTGACACCAGAGCATAATCACCCCATCTACATAAATAATCAATTAAAAATATTCAATAGCAAAATATTTAAATACTTGAGCCAGTTGAAATTGTATGGTATCAAGATTTTATCAAAGGAACAACAACAAGAAAAATGAGGTGAGTAGATGATTATAATCACTGTTCACAAGACACAAAAAATAAAAATCCTGACATGTTAGAGTAAATATATTTTCCAAACTGTGGAGCACCCTCACTGTAACACTGTAGCCTTCTAGGTCTCATTCCTAAGCAGTGAGTGAGGTAATTCTGGGCAGCTAAGAAAATGATTCTATAAAGTCCACACACCTCGAATCCCTTTTGCAAAGAAAGGAAATGCTTAGTCTTCCAAAGTCACAATTCTCACCAGTTAACAGACACATACCTGGAGTTAGTTTAAGGTCCTCACCTACAATGTCCTTTTAAAAATATTTTTCTAAAAGAAAATGTGTGAATTTGCAGAAAATCAAATTGGGGTTGTGGCTCAGTGGCAGAGCACTTGCCTAACATGTGGTAGGCACGAGGTCTGATCCTCAGCACCATATATAAATAAAAAATAAAGGAACATCAACAACTAAAAAGTAGTTTTAAAAAGAACATTTTTGACACTGGTTGGCACAAGTGCCACTATTTCAGGTCTCAAACTTGCAGTCTTTCACCTAATTCTGATGCCACTTATAAATCCAGAATGTCATGTACACTGCTGATCAACTTCCTGTAAATTGGGGGACCTACAACTACCAAAGATAGAAAGGAACATTCAATAGAAAGGAGCATTCAATATTAATATATTAGTTATCTACAACTCTAAAAAATGAATTAAACACAACCATGATAAAATCCTAACAACCTGTTGCACAAATATAGAAAAATTGGCTTCTAAAGGCTATATGGAGAAGGCAGGCATAGAGAATGGTCAACAATTCTGTAGAGTAAGTTTACAGGACTGAAATATCTGACACCAAGATTAACTATGAACTTACAGTAACCCAAAAGGTGAGATATGTGGTAAGGAGTATAGAAACAGATTAGTGGAATAGAACTAAAAAACTAGAAATAAACTCAAAAAAAACACACAAGAGATGGCAGGACTTCCCTGGAGATGATATAATCTTTTTAATGAATTATGGACATCTTGGCATCTGTATGCAAAAAAATGAATTTGACACAGAACTTACAACTTTTAAAAAATGAAATAATTAATCTGAAAGAAAATGTTAAATTTGTGACAGACAACATAGCAGAAATTTTATGTGGCTTCGTTCTTGACATGAAGGTTCAAAGCCAGAAGCAGGATCTATAAATGAGAAACTTAATGAACTTTTATTCTGTTGAAAACTATTCTGTATTTAGAAGTATGCTATTAACTGAATGAGAAGAAACTGGATTAAGTAGTTGCCAAACATATATATATATATATATATATATATATATGATAAAGGTCTGGAATAAAAAAATGTACAATGCACTCTTAAAACTCAGCAAAAGGTGCTGGAGTTTTGGCTCAGTGGTAGAGAGCTTTTCTACCATGAATGAGATACTGGGTTTAATCTTTAGCACCACATATAAATTAGAAATTAATAAAGGTCCATTGATAACTAAACATTAAAACACTGAGCAAGAAAACAACCAGTTTAAAAACGGGCACTATCACATATAATGATATTAGAAACTCAATAGGAGCAATAGTAAGAATAATATAATTAGAAACTATAATAAATATATACAGATACATGGAGATAACATTTGTGTATCTATTTACATCTGTTTTTCTATAGATATCTGTATATGTACATACATACATACATAGATTTATAATTATAGATCTATAAAATACTGCAGAATTACATAGTTTTAGCATATATCTTAAAAACCTTTATTATAATTCATTGATTAATAACTAATTGTACATAATTTATGCATAAATACAGAATAACCTGTAGGCTTTCACTTACAGAGACATTCACACAATAATATTTTATGGAGAAATGGTTGTAGTTAAGTGGTGCAGAATTTGTTCAACATGTGCAAGACCTTGGGTTTGATTACCAGCAGCACAAAAACAAATGCAATAGTTTCCACTAAGGCCATGACAACATAGTGGCATTTGACAGATATTTCATGAATCTACTCTAAAGTCATTTTCTTTGAAAACCACAGAATCCAGTGGGTTTCTGTGTCTCCTATATGTAGAAGAAACTTCAATGTCTGGAAAGTTCTACTTGAAATATTTTTACCACCCCCCTTAATTTCTAATATCATTAAGTTAAAACAATCAATCATGGCCCTAGTGTACCTTAAAGTCATAAGTAAAAAATGAAAATTTAAACAAAAAACTATGCTTTTCTTATGTTTCTACCTAATGCCCAGGTTTATTTTCTTTGGAGTTCATAAAGTCCCCAAATTATTCCTCCTGTTCAATCACCATGGTTCTGAGAACTCTAGCTGAAATGTACAAACTGCCTCTTTAGGGGATCTAGACTGATAGCCCTGCCCTGGATGAGCCCATGTATCAGTACGTTCTTAAAAGTCAAAGCCACAAGGAACAAATTGTTATGCCTTTTATCTTTGTAAAGGTTGTTGTCTAGTGAACAAAACAGTATTAAAATTTATACAAAATGTAAAAATAAGAAAACAGATTAAAAGTGACAAGGGATGCAAAAATTAAAAATTCTATAATTATTTGGGAGAATGTAAATGGGTGTTAGAAGAAACTGTTTTTTTATGTATAAAAATATGAGAAACTAAACACTGGTGATCGTTTTACAACATTGTCACTACTGTAAAAGCTACTGGATTGTAACCTTAAAAATGATAAATTAGATTTTACTTATATTTTGCCAGAAGAAGAAAAAAAGTTTTGTAAGAGGCACAAGAAAAAAGTCAAACCATAGCAAAAATAATAATAAACTTCATAAAAATAAGATTTTAAAAGACAAACAATAATGCAAGTGATATTTGCCCAATAAATAACACTATTTCCATAATAAGAAACATGTATTTGAATATGCTACTGCCTATGTATAATGATCAACAGTAGATTGTTTTCTTATGCCTGACTTATATTTGTATCAGAAAAGCATGTCCGAGTAGCCATGAATATTGGCTATGTGTAATTGTAATGAATACAATATTTTGATAGAGCCACATTTTGGTTCCTATCATCCCAATTCACCATAGCCAAATTATGGAAGCAGTTTCCATTATGGAAGTAGTTCCCAATAGATGAATTAACTAATAAAATATGATACACACAATGGAGTTTTTTAGTCAGCTATAAATAAGATTTATTGAGAAATGTCACAATTTAAATGGACAGAAATTCAAAACATCATGCTAAGTGAAATAAATCAGATGGATCAAGGGCCAAATGTTTTCTTTCACATGTAGCAGCTACTGCAAAACAAAGGGAAAGGAGAATTGGATATCATAAAGATATAGGGAAGATTAGTGGAGTATAAAGAGATTGGGTGGGAGTGACAGGAAAGGAGACTATCAAATAAATTTTTAAAATCCTGGGTAGATAGAGATTCTCAAACTTAAAAAAACAAATAGAAATCTTGAAATGAAGGAAACAAAAAACCAAATTAAAAAACTCAATAGAAAGCATCTTCAACAGAATAGATCACTTGGAAAACAGAACCTGAGACAATAAAGACAAAATATATAATCTTGAAAAAACTAGTTTGACCACACAGTGAAGATGGTAAAAAAATGAGGAGAACATTCAAGAATTATGGGATAACAGGCAAAAACAAATTTAACAATTATTGGGCTTAAGGAAGGCATAGAGGTCCAAACTAAAGAAATGGACAATCTAATCCATGAAATAATATCATAAAAAAATCCAAACATGAAGAGTGGATTGGAGGGCTGGGAATGTGGCTCAAGCAGTAGTGCGCTCGCCTGGCATGCGTGCAGCCCGGACTCAATCCTCAGCACCACATACAAAGATGTTGTATCCACCAAATACTAAAAAATAAATATTAAAATTCTCTCTCGCTCTCACTCTGTCTCACTCCCTCTCACTCTCTCTTTAAAAAAAGAAAATAAATGATAAAAATAGAAGCTACTCCAACACCTGGAGACTAAAAAATATGCTATTGAATGAACAATGGGTTTCAGAAGACACCAAAGCGGAGATTAAAAAATTCTTAGAGGTAAATGAGAACACAGATTCAACGTATCAAAATCTCTGGGACACTATGAGGACAGTACTAAGAGGAAAGTTCATTGCATGGAGTACATTCCTTAAAAAAAGAAAAAGTCAACAAACAAATGACCTAAATTACACCTCAAAGTCCTAGAAAAAGAATGAATCAACTCCAAAAGCAGTGAAGTACATAAAAATAATTAAAATCAGAGCTGAAATCAATGAAATTGAAACAAAGAAGCAATTTAACAATTGACAAAATGAAAAGTAGGTTCTTTGAAGAAGTATATGATATATATAAACCCTTATCCATGCTACTGTATAGGAGGATAGAAAAACTCAAATTACTAAAGACCATGATGAAAAAGGAAATATCACCGTGAACACTACAGAAATACAGAAGATAATTAGAAATTAGTTAGAAAATTTGTACTCCAATAAAACAGAAAATATCAAAGATATCAAAAGATTTCTAGAATCATGTGATTTACCCAAACTAATTCAGGATGATATACACAAGGTAACCAGATCATTTATCAAGCAATGAAATAGAAGACACATTAAAAAAACTCAAAAAGCACACAAGCATGCACACATGAACACACGCACACAAATAAATAACCCAATCAACAAATGGGTCAAGGACCTGAACAGACACTTCTCTGAAGAGGATACACAATCAATCAACAAACATGAAAAACGGTTTATCTCTATCAATCAGAAATACAAACCAAAACTACTCTAAGAAACCATCTCACTCCAGTAAGAATGGCAGCTATTATGAAGACAAACAACAATAATGGTTGGTGAGGATGTGGGGAAAAAGGCACACTCATACACTGCTGGTGGGACTGCAAATTGGTACAGCCAATATGGAAAACAGGATGGAGATTCCTTGGAAAGCTGGGAATGGAACCACCATTTGACCCTGGAATTCCTTTTCTTGGACTGTACCCAAAAGAGCTAAAAACAGCATACTACAGGGACACAGACACATCAATGTTTATAGCAGCACAATTCACAATAGCTAAACTGTGGAGTCAACCTAGATGTCCTTCAGTGGATGCATGGATTAAAAAAATGAGGCATATATACACAATGGAATATTACTCAGCATTAAAATAGAACAAAATCATGGCATTTGAACATAAATGGATGGCAATGGAGAAGATAATGCTAAGTGGAGTTAGCCAATCCCCCCCCCAGAAAAAATGTCCAATGTTTTCTCTGATATAAGGAGGCTGAATCAGTGGGTAGGGAGGGGGAGCATGGGAGGAATAGATAAATTCTAGACAGAGCAGAGGGGTGAGAGGGAAAGGGAGGAGGCAGGGGATTAGCAAAGATGGTGGAATGTGATGGTTATCATTATACAAAGTGCATGTATGAAGACTTGAATCGTGTGTCAACATACCTTATATACAAATACAAGTGGAAAAATGTGATATGTGTGTGAAGAATTGTAATGCAAAAAAACTTACATGTATAATGACATAAATTGATGTGACCATACTTTATATATAGAGATATGAAAAATCGTGCTGTGTGTGTGTAATAAGGATTATAATGCATTCCACTGTTGTAATGTATTTTAAAAAATAATAAAAACTTTAAAAATATATAAAAATAAATAAATAAATAAATCATGAACTAAAAAACATCTGAAAAAAGAAAGGAAGAAAGAAATTGTGAGATAGGATGCATGTGGTGCTACACACCTGATATATCCAGTGGTCTGGAGGCTGAGGCAGGGGGATCACAATTGTGAAGCTAACCCCAGCAACGGAGTGAAACCCTGCCTAAATTAAAAAAAAAATAAGTAGTAGTAATTTTTAAAAATTAAATTAAAAAATTTTAAAGTTTAAGTAAAAATGTAAAAATGGCTGAAGATATAGTTCAGTAATAGGACACCCTGGTTCCAACCCCCAGCTTTACAAAAGGAGAAAGAACAACAATAAGAAAGTTTTTTTTCCCCAAAGTTACAGAAAATAATATTTTAAATCTATAAATAATTGTATATATGAAAACAAAAATTCTATTCATCAAATGACTCCATAGAAGAGTACAATGAGAAGTGACAGATAAGAAACCAATTGCCTCACCTTTAACCAAACACTTGTAAGAAAGGAGAACAGACTGTGAGAGAAACGCAGTCAAGAGCCGTGAACAGCCCCTTCAAATAGCAGGTATCTAAATGTCCCATCCTCACAAAGAAATCAACGTCTTTAGAAAGGAGAGACTGTACAACAAACTCACATTGTATACACAAATTGAGACAGTGTTGAAGAACATGTGGGGTTATCATGAAGGCAAGGTGGAGTCTGAGCCCCCCTCACTATTCATTTGTGGAAGCTCTTTTGCTAGGGAGCATCCAAGGCTCCCAGAAACAGACCTCGACTACAGCACCTGTTCATATGGGGACACAGCATGCTCTTCCAGAGCCGAGACCTGGGGCCTGGTGACAGAGAATGTCCATTTGGAAATAGATAAATAATAAACTATGGAAAATAACCATTTCTGGCAATCAGCCACATTTTGTTTGCCATTTGGCATACAGTTTGACAAATACTATGAAACACTGTGTCCGTTTCATTTAGATGTCACATAAATGTTGCATTTCACACATACTCTTACTTACAAAGAACATCTTCAGAATCGAAAAAAATTCAAATGCAGATGAGCACATAACAGACTGAATTACACACACTGGGAATAGAAAGGACTCCTCATGATAAAGAGCATTGCTTCCCTCAGGTTCATCTAGGATAACACCCCATCACAATTTCACCATGATTTCCTTGTAATTGAAGAAGGGACCAAAGCAAACAGTTTGAAAATTCTCCTGGAAGGTTGAGTTGATATGAAATTAGCCAAGAATTCTGAACTCTAAGAGCAAAAGCATGAGCTATCATTACCAGACACTAATGCATATTATAAAATTATCATATTGCAGTAATTTGAGGACCAAAAAAAATCACAAAGCAGAAATTTCATAGATGACTCCATATGTATGTAAATGTCATTTTTATTATGAAGTGCATTGAAAAGGCCTAGATAAATGCCACCATCTCCAGCAGAGGATTTGATGTGAATGAACAAGACAACCCAACATGAAGGGAGGTGTGGGAACTGAAGGCGCAGAGCACTGGTAGGGCTTGGGGGCAGCACGTGCGTGGTACTGGATTACACTCCAGCACCCCAAAGAAGCACATATTGAGTAGGATTATGTTTCAAAATTATATGAGAATAGGAGGCTCCTGGATTCTCTTCACACATGGATACAGCAAATAAACACCTACTTCTGTTTTGAGTCCCTCTTAAATAAAGTTATACATGGACTGAGAGACCTATGCATTGGACCACTCAGAAAATCTCTACCATCCAAAGGGCAAAGTTGGGGGACATGTGGGCATTAGTTCTGCCTTGAACAATGTGCCACATAATTGGGACAGAATACCCCCATCCAGTGGCACCCAGAGTAGAGGAAAACTGATTGGCGTCACAAATGGAGCACATGGGACACGAAATGACTTGTAGCTGGAAAAGCAATTTGTATGGTGCTCATAGAAGAAAGAGCTGGATATACACAAGTATCAGGACGAGAGAAAAAGGAGTGCTTTTCTATGGCCGTGGAGGGTCATGAGCTTTATCCATGGGACCAGGGAAGAAGGGGAGTGAGGTCTCAAGGGTCTCAGTTTATCCCTACAAGGGATTTGCAGCATGATCTGCAAAGTGTGGTTGCTAACAGTCGAGCTCCTCTCTAGCCAGTCCCTAAGAGTAGACATGACAAATGCAGTCCACCCAGCAGCCCTGCCTGAACCCTCTCCCCCCTACCTCAGTAATAACTCCAGGTCTGACCAGTTCTTTCTGGAAGGAGTATGTCCAGGCACTCAGGGTCCCAACATTTTTCTCCATCTCATGGACTCCATCCTAACCCACCAAGCTTTGGGAGCAATGGCAACTGTGCATGTGCATATCTCCCTGGATCACAAAGGAGGGGCGTCACATTGATGTCCGAGTATTTCCCTGTGCTACAATCCACACCAGGAGTGCAGCAAAAGGGGTCAAAACCCTGTTTCTTTCTAGAACAGGCTCACACCACCTTCCTGCAGTGAGCACACGCAGCCTGGGTTCTAACCAACTGCATCAGGAATTCAGTCCACAGCCAAGTAGGAGAGCTTCTGCAGCCTGAGCCCAGCTGTGGGAAAGGCTCCTATCAAATAGGCGAAGGAACTAGTCCTCCAACGAAGTGAGTATGGAGAAAGAGACCTGCTCACATGGGGCTAGAATATCAGTTTAGTGCAGCCATTTTAAAAAATAGGATGGAGTTCTTTAAAAGCTAACAACCACTCTGGATGCATTTCCAAAGGAACTTTAACCAGTGTGTTAATAAATGGCTGCATGCCCATCGCTGTTCCAGGATCCACAGGAGTCAGGACAGGGAACTTGTGAAGTGGCTTCTGGATAAGGAGACTCCTCCCAGCCACAGGGCAGTCACCTACTCCCCTGAGAAACTACTTCCCCTAAATGCACCTGCTCATAAGTCCACAGGTGGCTGATATGTACCAGATGCTCAGGAGACCTCAGATGAGCCAGGTGTGGGATCCCTGTGTCAGGCAGAGCCAAAACAGGACCAGGAAAATATCACAGAGGTCATGAGGCCCCTAGGAAATGCAGTGCACAGGGGGACACTGAGCCCAAAGACATCCTGACCATGGGTCTGGCCTGAGAGAGGAGGGGAGAATTCACATGCATGCACGCGCGCACACACACACACACACACACACACACACACACACACACATATTTTTACTGGAAATGGGGACAGGGGACTTGAATTTGAGGAATTCATTGATACATGTGTACAGCTTTCATCTGGGAGATGGGGTTCTGGATCTGACATTTTCCTTCCCTTACATTTAGAACATTCAGGGGGACCCAGGCAGGAGGGCCACACCTGTAATCCCAGCCACTCAGGAGGCTGAGGCACATGTTCAAGGCCAGACTCAGCCTCTGTCTCAAGATAAATGACAAAAAGTACGAGGGATGTAGCTCAGTGGAAAAGGAGCTCTGCATTCAATCCACTATGACCCCCTGCCCCCCAAAATAGAAAAGCTCAGGAGGAAGAAAAACCTGAGACCCATGCAGATCCAGCCCCCTTGGGTAGAAAAAGGGCCCACAGACTGGTGATTCTCATGGTCCCAACACTCTGAAATCCACCACAGAAGAAATTCAGGGAGGAGACTTGAGCTGCCAATTTGTACAGGAGATACCCATGTATTCAAAAATAAGAACAAAAAGAATCCTACATCTTTAGAAACCCGAGAAATGTAAACTAAAACCCTATCAGAGAGAAAAATAAATATATCAATGAAGATAGGAAACAAAAGAATTCTAATAAACTCAAGGAGTTTAAGTGCTTCTTAACTATTTGTGCAAACTGTTTTGCTATTAAAGACACATGAGAGTCCCCCACCGCAGGGACTTGCTGCAATCAGTTCATAGGACCGGGATAATACATTACTAGTCATGGTACATTCAGCTTAAAAATAGTATAAAATACCATGGGTAAGTTTTACACGGGTGCCATATGCAGGTGGTATTATGTGTAACTCTGATGCACTAATAAACAATCCAGCATGCTTTACTCTTAATGGAAGCACCCAATCCTAAATTTCATCCACAAAGTTAAATATATGTAAACTTAACCAAGAAACTTTTGAATTATAAGAGCAAAAAATTATTATTTTTTTAGCAAAGACTTTTATTATAGTAAATATTTAGGCTGTTTGATTTTTGTCTTTTAGGAAAACATATTAATTATGGCCTACTGAAATTAAACAAAGGAGAAAGAAAGTCACCTAGTACATTCAGGGATAGAACTAGTTCTCATTTAACCACGTTGCATAAACATTTATATCTATGATTGCCTTAATATATGGCATGATTCTACTAGAACAGGTGGTTCCACAAAGTTTCACAAAATAAAGGATTTTTTTTACATCTCTTTCATTTCTAAAATAAAAAACAGTGAGGCAGGAAATATTTCTTAGCTCAAAATAATCTCCCTTGTATTTCATGGTAAGGATTTTTAAAAAAATTACTTGGAAATCATAATACTCAGAAAGTTTATCCTTTAATAAATAAATAGTATTTACTATGTTCCTATATTCTTCTCAGCATAGGATTCTAAGTTTCTCTTCATTACACCCACTGACCTATCACAACTACACAGATTTGATAAAGATAAGCCTCTTGTATCAGCAGGATTTTATGGTTAATATTTCATAATGATGACTATCTAAGCATATATAGATAAAACTATTATGGTGCCTGTTGTTAAAAAAGTGTTAGTTTTTAAAATACATAACAGTTTGCATATGACTTTTTAGTAATGTAAACAAAGGCTAATTTTTTTTGGCTTAAAATGGTGCAAATTTACTTATTCCCAGTTCTATACATACACTATGGTTTAGCTGGATCTTCTCTTCAGTATTTCACAAGACTGAAATCTGCTGTCAGCTGGACTGAGTTCTTGTCTGGAGGCTCTGAGACTGACCTGTTTTCACACTTATCCAGAGGGTAGGCCAAGTTCAGTTTCTTGTAGTGGTAAGACTGAGGTCCACATTTCCTTACCAGCTGTGGTTCTGGTTGTCATTTGAGGGCTGATCTTTGTTCCTAGGGGCTGGCAACATTCCTTCTCATGCTTTCCATCTCCCCTTCCTCTTCAGAAATAGTGGGTTTAAGACCCTCTTACCCTTAAGATATCTTCAGGTTCCCCATTGGAAGCATCTTTTTTTAATTTTTTTTTTATTGGTTGTTCACAACATTACAAAGCTCTTGACATATCATATTTCATACATTAGAATCAAGTAGGTTATGAACTCCCATTTTTACCCCAAGTGCAGATTGCAGAATCACATCGGTTACACATCCACATTTTTACATACTGCCATATTAGTGACTGTTGTATTCTGCTACCTTTCCTATCCTCTACTATCCCCCTCCCCTCCCCTCCCATCTTCTCTCTCTACCCCATCTACTGTAATTCATTTCCCTCTTTGTTTATTATCCCATTCCCCTCACAACCTCTTATATGTAATTTTGTATAACAATGAGGGTCTACCTCCATTTCCATGCAATTTCCCTTTTTTCTCCCTTTCCCTCCCACCTCATGTCTCTGTTTAATGTTAATCTTTTCTTCCTAGAGCAAAAAATTATAAGAGAAAAAAAATAATGAGAAGAAGTTATTACCTAACACGTGCATTGTGAAGCTGTTCTGTTACAATTGTCATCAAGGAATCACGACGACAACAGAGTCCTCCCACGAACCCACGTGGTTGTAAAAATCATACACTTAATTGCAATGGAAAAGTCATTATAAACCAAACCCTAACAAGGCCAATCTCAGCAACTTAGCTAGACCAGCGGTCAGAATAAAAACTAAAAACTACCAGGGAGAGAGCTCAGTGGTAAAGCACCCTTCTGTTAACTACCAAAACACAACCACCACCACCAAAAAAAAAAAAAAAAAAACCAAAAAAAAAAAAAAAACAATAAACTCCACAAAACTAGCTTAGGAATAGGCAAGGTCCCTGTTCACCGCAGCTTCCCTCCTGCAGGAAAACGGTGTTTGGAAAATTGATTTTTTTTGGGGGGGGTGGTGCTGGGCATTGAACTCAGGAGCACTCTACCACTGAGCCCCATCCCCAGCCCTATTTTGCATTTGATTTCGAGGCAGGGTCTCCCTGAGTCTCTAAGTGCCTCACCCACTTGTGGAGGCTGGCCTTGACCTCGCAATCCTCCTGCATCAGCCCCCACCCCCAGCTGCTGGGAATGACAGGTGTGTGCCATTGCCTGGCTTGGAGATTGGATTTTTCTAGTGGTCCCACCTGTCAATCACCACAGCCCTGGAAGACGCCAGGCTGCCTCCCTCACCTGCCAGATAGATAGGTCTTGAGCAGGGTCTGAGGCTGCCCCAGGGGATGGGGAGGCTGCCAGGAGTCTCCGCCACTGTCACGCTCTCCACCCGGCTGGCCAGGGGGACAGAGGGGCACTGTCCCCAATGGGCTCAGGCCTGTGGTTGCAGAGAGCCCCCGGAGTCAGGGTCGGCCAACTCGGGTTCCCCCAAAAGCCGGTCCCGCCAGACAGACTCCCTGCCCCGCCTCCCTCCTGAGCCTCCCTGTCCAGGCACCAGGTGCCACTGCACACTCACCATCTCCTGGTGCCCAGCAGCCAAGCTTGCCCTTGGGAGCTTCGGCCCCTGCATGGCAGGGCCACCTGGGATCCTAGGCACGAGCGAAGCCTGGAGTCCAACTGCAGGAATCTGAGTGGAACCGCGGACCACGGAGAAATAAATCCCATTCCGAACGCGGAGGCCCACCCCCTGCTGCTGGCTGCGCTCAGGATTGGACAGCGTTCAGTACGGGGGCTTCTGATTGGACAGGGAACCAGTCAGTCTCTGCTCTCCCAGGTCTGAGCCCAGCGAGCTTTTTTTTTTTTTTTTTTTGAGTGACAGGGGGGTGATCTCCGCTCCAGGCAAGGGGGACACAAGAATGGCAGGGTTTGGGTGCAACTTTTTTCTATTTTCTTTTCCTTTTGAGGTCTCAGCATTGGGTTAGGGTTAGGCTGACCAGAATTCTAAGTTCTGTTGGGTTTGATGTTAGGAAGTTGAAGTCATTTCTTGAAAGTTTCATCACTTGGACCTCCTCCTATAATAAGACCAAACAAAGCATCTTCAGGAGGCTGACTTGTCCTCTGTTTATATGTGCAAAATTCTCCAAGTAGAACTGGCCTTTCTCCCAGTAGGAACAGCCAGTGCGTCATGGCCAGCGCTGGTGGAGGCTCACTGTGGGCCTGGCAGGTGCCCTGCAGGAATTTACCACCCAGTTGGCAGTGTGAGAGCTGATGTTCCTCCAGCTGAGTTGAATCTATCTCGAGCCCACATTGAGGCTGGAGGCAGAGTAAGGAGATCAGCACAGAAGAGACCTGGAGAGCACAGACCTGGGTAAACCCCAGCTGCACCCGGGCTCCCTCACTCTCTGGCGAACTGCGGGTGTAATTCAGAGGACTCCACCTCTGAGCCCCTTCCCCAGCCCTAGTTTGAATTTTATTTAGAGACAGAGTCTCACTGAGTTGCTTAGCACTTGCTTTTGATGAGGCTGGCTTTGAATTCACCATCCTCCTGCCTGAGCCTCCCCAGCCACTGGAATGACAGGCATGTGCCACTTTTATTTTTCTTTTTGAGAGAAATACCTGAAGTGACCACAGGATAACAGCCTTGCACAGATCAAGGCCACCCTGAGTGTTCTCCCTGGTTCCCACCAGTCCTCTGGATACCAGGCAATGAGATCCTGCCTCCTCCAAAAACCAGAGATACCCTGCCCAGGTGTGCATCCTTAGTATCAGCTGAATATGCTGCACATACCAAGAATAAAGAAAAAAAAGAGACATACTGTACCTGTTTGTCTTGATGCAAACAAAGCCAATGTGTTTCAAAAGAGAGCTCTGGTCTTGTTCCCCAATTCAGTGGTGAAAAAGTCACACAATACAGAGAAGTCGAGGGACTCAAGGGTCTGTCTCTTTAAGGAAAAACAATTTGGTTTTGATTGGGAGTCCAGGAAAGCCAATTCCAGGTTTTCCTAATTTGGTAAATAACTCCATAGACTCCAGTGCACCCTGCTCCTCTCTGTCTTACTTAACCTTGGAGGACTCAAGATTACCTGCCCCCTGGGACCCCTGCACCTGCAGATGAATGTGGGGGAATCCTTTCTTTTTCATGCAGTGTCATGAACCTTCATCTTCCCACAGATTCTAACACCTTTGGCAGCATCCAATGGGGGAGCGGTTTAGAAAATTCTGGAATGTACCTAAAGACATTTCCTCATCTGAGTGTGATGCTATTAATTTGGTCCTATGGTCCTTTTTAGTATGTTTTATGTTTTTCTATTTTATTGATACTTCTTAGTTATACATGACCATAGAGTCCATTTTGGTAAAATTATCCAAACATAAAATATACCTTATTCTCCTTAGGACCCCATTCGTGTGGGTGAGCATGATTGTTACTGTATTCTTGATAAATGTCATTTTGACTTGAGTGAAAGAGAATGTCAGTGCAGTTTTAATTTGCATTTCCCTAATTGCTAGATACATTGCCTTTTCAGTATTTATTTTTTTAAATATATTTTCTAGTTGGAGTTGGACCCAATATCTTTAATGTATACATTTATTTTTCTATGGTGCTGAGGATGGGACCCAGTACCTTGCACGTTCTAGGTGAGCACTCTATGGCTGAGCCCCAGTCCCAGCCCCCATTTTCAGTATTTTTTACTTTTGTTTCTTAGTAACAGCAGACCAGGTCCTTGGGGAACCAGTTTTGCTGCATTTGTGAATTGGGAACATTTCTCTTGAAGAAAGACTGAGAAGGTCAAGGCACATGCCCAGGATTCCAGGGATGAGAAGTACATGGTTGTCTTGCCCAGGATGAGGAGAAGATTATGTGGGTGAAAAGAGGGAAAGAGCTGGGGACACCTTTGGGCCAGAACCTCTCCTTCCCCCATGAGGGAAATTATTCTTGCTTTTAGTTTTCTTAACCCAAATGAGAGATTTTCCTAAGCTACCAGTGCCACTAAATATACGTCCCTAGATGTAGCTCAGAGGCAAAGAAAAGTGAATAACCAACCCAGTGGTTCCAATACCAACAAGCTAGACCTTGGGCTACTTGGGGGCAAAACACTGGGTTTTACCCAATAATTAACAATCCAACAGCACTTGACACCCAATTAATGGGGGACACAGAATTGGATCGGTGGGTGTGGGGCCTGTGGGTGGCCAGCTGCAGGAGCTTGCCTCTGGGTGCATTCCTTGCATCTGGGAGGTTTTTCAACACCAATGAGATAAACAAAGTGGCGAGAACACTGGCAAAACCCTCTGCAATATTCTAGCCGGGAAAATTCATAAGCACTTTGAAAGCATCTTAATGTTTACCCTCGGTCCAATGTGCCTCAATCCGAATGAAACCATTTGAAAATAGTTGTCAACATGAAAAGCTTCTAAAATCTGCTGGTTTGTGGATTACTGCAAATCCATATGAGTCCATGGCTAAATACATAAGTAAAAATAGAAATCTAATAATGAGCATTTTCTTAAAACTTCTCTCCTGAAAACACTGCCCTATTTGCTTTGATAACTAAATGATCATTTAATCATTCCTCTATGAACACTTGAGGTCCATAAAGAACTGTGAAACATGTCTGGTTGGGGCAGAAATGCTGGGATACCAAGAAGAAAGTTACTGTGACCCTCAAAGGAAAAGATTCATAAATCACCAGAATGCAAGAATGCCCACAAAATGTTTGAAATTAAAAACAAGGGACTGGGGTTTTGGCTTAGTGACAGACCACCTGCCTAGCACCTGTGAGGCACTGGGTTCAATCCTCAGTACCACATTAAATAGAAATATATAAAATAAAGGCATACTGTCCAACTAAAAACTATTTTTAAAAATAAAGATCAGATTTATAAAAAAAAAAAAAGCAACTCCCTGCAATGCAGCATTTCTCCTAGACCAGCTTCCTGGACCCCCAAATACTAGCATGATATGAGCAAGCTTAGAAAAATAGGTGAGAAATTACAGAAGTCTGATCTGGCCCCATCTCTAGTCCAGCCCCCATTAAATGTCCCTCTCCAAATAGCAACACCTCAGACCACGTTTTTGCTGTCTCTTTAGAGCTTTCTCACATTTTTTCCTTTCTTTCTTCTTGTGGTGCTGGGGATTGAACCTGGGACCTGGTGCATGCAGGGCAAGTACGCTACTGACCTCACTGTATTCCCGGGCTCCTCACGTTCTTTCCTGAATGTGGATCTGTTTTCTAAATAGGTCTGTCCATGTGCCTGACAAATGAAGTTCTTTGCCATAAAAACTAAAGAACCTACTTTTTCTTAGCTGATGTCCCTCTCTCTCCCTGGAATCCCTTCCTATCACATAACCTCTCACAGCCAGAGTCAGACTTGAGCTTTGGAATTGTGTGGGGTTTTTATTGTTTGGGGTCTGATATCACATACATCACTGGAGGGAGGTAACCAGCAGCTATGCATTTTTTTTAATAAGCAAAGAACAAGTTTTGGTAGCACATGTCTATAAGGCCAGGCATTTGGAAGGCTGCTTCAGGAGGATCACAAGTCAGAGGCCACAGTTGGCCTATGAGCAAGACCCTGCCTCAAAATAAAATATTCAAAGTTCTGACACTGGGTGAGTCTTCATGAACAATGAAGGGTCAGAATTCCTTTTTCAACAGTCTCCCCTTAGGATGCTGTGTGTAGGTGTGTGACTGTTACCTTCCAACAGGACCTAGAGCTGTTGCTGGTGTCCACCTGTATTAATAAATGGATCAAATGAAGTGAGTAAATAAGTAAAGCAATCAAAGATCTGACACTGTAGCTGGTTGGGTTCCCAGGGATATGGAGGTTAGGTTGTGTTTCTTGGCTCTTGTGTTCTTGCAAGAGAGGAGTTTAGATAATACATAAAATGTAATTAAAGTAGAGCAAAGCCCATTGGCCCAGAAATCACTATCAAGAGGGAGGGAGGAAACAGTGAGGCTTCTCTGACATCTCTAGGCCTCACACCCCTTTGCTCCTCAAGTTTATGGGAGATGCTGTGGGTGACTCCAGAGGCCTGCCCATGGACCAATTAAACTCTTAACTGGCAGTAAGATGACGTCGTATTTGTAGGTTCCTACTCCAGATGGTCTTCTGCAGAGACACCAAAGCAAAACCCGAGTGTGTGTGTGTGTGTATGTGTGTGTGTTTGTGAATTTTACTATAATAAAAATTTTATTATGGCAGCTATTATGAAGACAAACAACAACAAGTGTTGGCGAGGATGTGGGGAAAATGGTGCACTCATACACTGCTGGTGGGACTGCAAATTGGTGCAGCCAATATGGAAATCAGTATGAAGATTCCTTGGAAATCTGAGAATGGAACCACCATTTTACACAGATATCCTGTGGAGCCAACATAGATGCCTTTCAGTGGATGAATAGATAAAATATATGCGTTATATATACACAATAAAATTTTATTCAGCAATAACAGAATAAAATCATGTGTGTGGGGGAGATTATGGTCTTGTTCTCTTGGTTTCTGACTTGTAGAGGATAGTTTTTCTGAGATTCTCACCAGTATCCTTGCCTTTTTCAAAGGGGTATTGCAACTTACTTGTGTTTCTTGCTATCTAACTTTTGTGGTTTTCCAATATGAGGTATGAGGTAAAAGTGGATTTTAAGTGGATATTTTTAATGTAGGAGTTCACTAATTACTATTAGAAACAACAGATGAGCTCAGAACAGTAATAAAATTTAATATCATCAGTTATTTATGTGCATAAGAAAATAAGTAGCAAACATAAAATTGAAGAAAGTTCTAATGACCATAATATCAATAGCAAAATACTTGGGAATTTTTCAAGAAATGTGAACACTTGAATATTTAACATGTCTTGTTTTTAGAAAATATACCATTATCCCTAAGGCACCTTCTTTTTTCTGGTGACCTTAACTCATAGAAAAAAGATAGGAATTAAAAACTTCCCCCTGTGATCCTGAGGACAGGACTTAGGTATGGTCTACCAGTGAGCTCTATCATCATCCCATTTTTATTTTTCTTTGAGATATGGTCTTGCCAAGTTAGTGAGGCTAGACTCAAAGATGTGACTCTCAAGGCTAGCTTCCAGAGCAGCTGAAGTTACATGCATGTGCCATCAATTCGCCTTTTTTGTTTTCTTTAGTTGTAGTGGACAGAGTACCTTTATTTTATATATTTATTTTTATATGGTGCTGAGAATTGAACTCAGTGCCTCACATGTGCTAGGCAGGTGCTCTAACCCTGACCCCAGACCCAGGGATTAAATTCTTGACTTTAATAGTATAGGTTGGCTCAGGATAATATCTGGGTTTGCAAACGTGTAAAATGTCCCCATTTTGTGAGTAGAAGGTAGAGGCCACAATGAGAGAAAATGTCTATCCTTATCCTTGGAAGAGGAACATCAACTGTGGATTCACCTGCAACTTAGTATTAGAGGATTTCCCAGATATTAAAAATATAAGCAAAAGAGACATGAGGTCAAGGCTCTGAGGAAGGGGGTCTAAGTATTTCAAATTGTGAGGCATCAAACTGAGAAAAACAATGCTAAGGTAGCTGGGTATGGAGAATAGGGTCCCTCACATTTAACTGTAGGATCAGGATCCCAGAAGATATATAAGAAAACAAACTATTTACTTTTTACATTTTAAAAAGATGATCATGGGTAGGACTTGGTCAGAAGTCATCATTATCACACCCCACCCACACGCCCACACACATTACTTCCCTTTTACATCTTCCCCCACTTTAGCAGTCAAGCCAACATCCACTCCTCAAGGTGCATCCTTGCATGAAGTTAAAGGACTGAGCCACAGTACCCTGGGGATCACAATGGGCAGATCTTTGCCTAGCTTATGGCAGAAACTAGCAAAGGAATGGCAGAGTTCAGGAACATCCCTGTCTCTTTTCTCTCACAAACAAATAACTAGAGATTTCAATTATAAATTGATGGATGAAGTGAACTTGGGAGTATTGGGCCAAATATTTGCAACACTGAAAATATAAATGTTCAGCAGCCTAATGTCTTATTTCTTTTTTATCTTTGTTTTTGTTTTTAATGCTGTGGGTTGAGCCCAGGGGCACTCAACCTCTCAGCAACATTCCTCATCTTTTTTTGTAATTTAGTTAGAGACAGGGTTTCACTGACTTGCTTAGCCCTTCCCTAAGTTGTTGAGGCTGTCTTTGTATCAGCCTCCAGAGACACTGGGATTACAGTCATGCACCACCACACCTGGCTAAGGTTTTATTTCATTATTTGCACAAGAGCAGTTTTTTATGAAATATAACCTACTGAATGCTCTCAAAATATTGCACTTTGTCAAAGACTCAAAGAGATAGCTTATTAACTTTATATTAACAAACTTAAAGAATATTATTTTTCTTATGCCTTGGCTTCTTTTCATTTGATAAAATCAGGTTAGGACATAGTTTTCTAGTTTCTTTATTCTCTTTTTTTGGGGGGTATACTAGGGATAGGTCTCAGTATCACTCAACCACAAAGCCACTTCCCCAGTCATGTTTTTTTTTTTTAGAAACAGGGTCTCACTGAGTTGTATAGGTCCCTATTAATTTGCTGAGTCTGTCTTTGAACTCGTGAATTTCCTGCCTCAGCCTCCCAAGCCATTGGGATTGCAGGTATGTGCCCCCACTCCCAGTTTCTTCATTCTTTTGTAGTTGTTGCTTTCTTTTGTTACATAAATTCAAGTTGAATAACAGTATGTTTAACAATACAGATATAGAGAAAAGCCAGTGGTGTAGGTAAGCAATTTAACATATCCACCAGAAAGTACATTATATATTCACCATGGTGTATTACTCAACCATCAATACAAACTTCTCTCATGGTCAGCAAAATAGATGAAATTGGATGATGTCATGCTAAGTGAAGAAATACACAGTAGTGTCACATCTCATATGTTAACTAATATAATATCATGTGCCAGTACAATAGTGATTAGTATGACTGAGGAGTGTGTGGGGGCATCAAGGGCAGAAGAAGGTGTTTGGATATTATGAATACATGTATATGCATATATATAAACATCACACTGAATCCCATTAGTATGTGCAATTGCTATGTGATGATAAAACCCACCATCTCTCATAATTATCAAATTCTGCACTAAGAACACAATCCTGCTGTCTTCTGGAATTTCCTGTATATGATGCGATATTATTGATGCTGCTCCCTGATAACAACCCGGCTCTCCCTACAAATCCATTCTATTTTCTTCCAGGCTCTGAACATAGAGTATACAATGTATTTATGCATCTGGATCATCTCACTTAGCCTAAAGTCCTCCAGCTTGTCTGTGTTATTGGAGAATATTCTTTTGTTTCTGGGGTTTGGACCCAGGGTTGCCTTACCAGTGACAGAGATCCACCATCATTTTCTTTTTCAGTTTTAAGACAGAATGTTAACCAAACTACTAAGGCTGGCCTTCACATTTTGGCAACACTGCTATATACATCATCTTTATTTTAAAGTTGAGTAATAAGTGAGGTGTGGAGGCACATTTCTTTTGTCATGCTAGGGACTCCATAGGCTAAGGGAGGAGAATTACTATATTGGAGCCAGCCTCCCATCTTGGTGACACACTCTGCACCTTAAAATTCCTTGTCTCAAAATAATCGTAAAAAAAACTGAAAAGGTTATATATGTATGTTGATACATTTGTGTGTAAACACAATGATAAATCTCTCTTTCACTATTATCTGTAACATACCATAGGTTCTTCTTCCTGAGTTATTCTTTGGAAATTTAGGTTGTGGATAGTACTGCAGTTATCTTGGGAGGGTAGATATTCCTAAAGATGGAATTTATTTCCTTCAATTGTTGAAGTGGTTAATGTCAGCTGTCCATTTGAGTGGACTGAGATACCCAGAGAATTGGTGTGGAAGATCTCTCCAGGAGTCTGTGAGTGTGCTTCCAGAAGGCTGAGTCAGAAAGCGTGGGGAATACCTGTAATAAACATATATATTGGTGTTCAATAGGTTTGATTTGGAAAAAAACAAGAGAAGCAGTCACTCATTTATGCTCCAAGCTTCTTGACGTCCCATTTGGGGACTTGCACCATTGGCTCTACCTGGGTCTTTTTAAAAATTTTTATTTGTTTTAATTAATTACCCATGACAGTAGAAAGTGTTTATATACTTTGATATATCATACATAGATGGGATATAATTTCTCATTTTTTCTGAGTATACATATTGTAGAATCACATGGGTCACACAGTCACGTACATACATAAAGGACTAATGTCCGTTTCATTCTCTTTCTTATTCCCACATCCCCTGTCTTCCCCTCCTTTCACTTTCCTCTACCTAATGTAAGTTAATGTGATTCTTTTTTCTTTTGCATTACAATTCTTAATACACATATATACCACTATTTTTGTATCTTTTTTATGTAACGTATGTTGACACTCAATTCAAGTCTTCATACATGTATTTTGGATGTATGACATATTCCACCATCCTTGCTAATCCCTGTCCCCCTCCCTTTTCCTCCCACCCCTCTGCCCTATCTAGAATTCATCTCTTCCTCCTATGCTCTCCCTTCTTACTCCATTATGAGTCAGCCCCCTTATGTCAAAAAATATTCGGCATTTTTTTTTATTTTAGAGGGGAGGCATTGGCTGACTTTACTTATCATTATCTTCTCCAACTCCATCCATTTACATGGTAATGCCACGATTTTATTCTTGTATTGCTGAGTAAAATTCCATTGTGTATATATGCCACTTTTTAAATATATCCATCCACTGAAGGGCATCTATGTTGGCTCCATAGTTTAGATATTGTGAGTTATGGTGCCATAAACTTTTATGTGGCTGTGTCCTTGTAGTATGATGTTTTTAAACCTTTGTGCTTAGACTGGGCAGAGGGATAGGTGGGTCAAATGGAGGTTCCATTCCCATATTTCCAAGGAATCTCCATACTACTTTCCATGTTGGCTGCACCAATTTGCAGTCCCACCAGCAGTGTATAAGTGTACATTTTCCCCACATCTTCACCAACACTTATTGTTGTTTGTCTACATAATAGCTGCCATTCTGACTGGAGTGAGGTTGTATCTTAGAGAAGTTTTGATTTGCATTTCTCTGATTCCTAGAGATGTTGAGCACTTTTTCATATATTTATTGATTGTATATCCTCTCCTGAAAAGTGTCTGTTCAGGTCCTTAGCCCACTTGTTGAACAGGTTATTAGTTTTTTCATTAACCAGGATCATTTAAGTCCTCTGTCCTGGACCACAGCTGCTTCATTTGCTTCCTCATATTGTGAAGCTTCCAGTTTCTTGGACTGAGCTGTTACCAGTTTCCCAGTGTTGCCATCCTTTAGGCAAACATTTGGTGACTATTACTCCCATGATTATGTGAGTAACTATAATAAGCTCCCTTCTGTATACATATGTACGTTTTTTATGTATTCTATTTTTCAGAAGAATCCTAAAAATACAGGCATATTCTCAATGTCTGGGTCATATTGCATCTCTAGTTATAATTTTTTGAAAAAACCCTTATAGTTTTTTTAATGTCTATTCAAATTTATATTCCTGGCAAGGATGTCTAAGTGTCTTCTTTTCTGCATATCCTCTGCAGTATGTGCTACCTACGAACATTTTGAGGATTGAGCCCAGAAGCGTGTGATTGTATCTCATTGTGATATAACCTGAAAGCATAAAAATTCCAGAAGAAAATGAGAATTTTTTTGCCATTGGTGTTGGCAATGGTTTTAGATAGAATATGCAGAGACTGGGCAAGGAAAAACAGCTGAGACTATATAAAGCTAAAAATGCTTCTATACAGCAAAGGAATCAATCAATGAAATGTAAAAGTGGACTGGGTTAAAGAAAACCATTTCTAGCCACATGTCTGAAAAAGCTCAAAATCCAAAATATAAGAAACTTACACAACTCACCAAAATTTAATATAAACCCCTCATAACCTAATTTAAATATGGTAAAATACTTAGATTCTGCCCTAAAAATTAAACAAGTGTGTAAAGACATATGGAAGTTACTCAAGATCACGTATTAAGCTACGTAAAATGATAATTTAGCTTTTCTGCTTTATTTGTTTCACAGGATTATGGGTGCACTCTCTCCATTTTTCACAGGGTATCTTGAGATCAATTAGCAAAATGCCAGGTTCTCATTTTCCCAAATTATGCTTCCTCATTATTCCATCTTAATTGCCAAGAAAGTGTTGAGCCTGGAAAACAACAAAATATAGATAAATTGCTAGATAATCATCAACTTTGAAAATTACTTCAGAAATCAATAAATACATTAGTAGACCCAGATGTGAAGAAATATAAAATAGACCTACAAATTAACATTTAACTTTACAACTGCTCAAAAAATACTTGCAGTTATGCTGATATGGGAGCACATGCCACTAGTCTCGACTACCTTGAGGCCACAGAAGGAGGAGGATTTAAGCTAAGGAATTTGAGGCCAAAATGGCAAAAACCTAGCTCTAAAAATTGACTCACCAAAAAACCAAACAGTAATCACATTTTTAAAAAGGAGCCTTCATGGGTGATTTCTATGAAACATGTAATAAGGATCAGTAACAATAATTCATGATCACGTCTAAATGTAGGAGAAGAAAATTGACTAATTCTTTTTGTAAGGCCAGAAATATCAGCTAACACAGCATAAGAATGGAAATTGCAGAGCACCTTTTTATAGATGTTGACCCAGATATTCAAAACCCCTAGCAAACTGAGAACAACAACAAAAAGAATGATTGGACTTCATGACCAAGAGGGACATTGTCATATGGGAAGTTCCCAAAAATCATTTTGATAGAGCAAAGCTCTTGAAAATCACTTACCAAATTACTGTAAAACCTATGACCAGAGGAAAATTCTTTTTCAATCCACTTAACAGCAGCTATGAACTGTTTTCATATTTAAAGGTGTGAACTGAAGTGTTTCACAAACTACTTTTAGAAAAAGAAAAAAATGTTTGCTTTTCTGACTTCTAAATATTGTTTGAGAATATGAAATGGGATTTTCATCAAAAATCAAATAGCATATGCAGATGATAGTATTATTTCTATAATGTTTCTAAGCAATTTCCATGAACTAATGAAACATAAGAATAAGTTCAATAATGTCATGGGTTAAATGGTCAACATTAAATCATTTAAATTATATACAGTAGCAATCAGCAGTGTTAAAATGACAAATATAGGAAAAATAATCTGAATGAAAGTATTAACAAAAGAATTGTTCACTGCAAAGTAAAAAGTAAAGGTGAAAGTAAAATGCAAAAAAAGATCATGGAAATGAAATGGGAAAACTGTTAATATTCAATGATTAAAAGTTTGGTTTGGGGTTTTAAGGGTTGATAGGCTTCCTCCAGACTAGCACACAGGGTGGAGCTGGACTTCCTCCTCCCTCTGGCCTGGCATGGTGCAGAGCTTCCTCCTCCGGTCTGATATATATTCTATATATGTCAGTTAAGTTATTAATTGTGTTATTCAGCTCTATAGTTTCTTTATTCAACTTTTGTTTGGAAGATCTATCCAGTGGTGAGAGAGGTATGTTAAAGTCATCCCAGATCATGTTGTGGTCAATTTCACTCTTGAACTTGAGAAGAGTTTGTTTGAACATAGGTGCGCCATTTTGGGGGGCATATACATTTATGATTGTTATATCTTGTTGGTGTATGGGTCCCTTGAGCAGTATGAGATGTTCTTCTTTATCTATTTTGATTAACTTTGGCTTGAAGTCTACTTTATTTAATATAAGTATGGAGACCCCTGCTTGCTTTCAAGGTTCATGTCAGTGGTATGTTTTTTTCCCAATCTTTCACCTTCAGTCTGTCTTTTCCTGAGTCTCCTGGAGGCAGAATATTGTTGGATTTTTTTAAATCCAGGCTACTAGCCTATGTATTTTGATTGGTGTGTTAGGCCACTAACATTTAAGTTTACTATTGAGACATGGTTTGTATTTCCAGCCATCCTTATTTTTGCTACTTGACTTGAAGTGTTAATTATTGTTTAATTTTTAATTGGTATCCACATATAAAATCCAACATTTTAATTGAATATGTGTAGTGTTCAAATTAGTGCAATTTCTACCTTCTAAAATATCATTTTGATGTTTGAAATGTGTGAACTCTTTAGAATGTCCACAGTCTAATAATTACTTATACATTTCAAACTATGTGCTATAAAACCTAAGAGTTACTCTTCCCTCTTAACTGCTTTATGGCACTCCTTGCCAACTGTCTCTTAAAACAGATATAAAAAGCTTTTCTCATTTGTGGTTCTTTGTGATCAACTTTTTCAGCTTCAACATGTGAGTGCAAACATACAGGATATGTGAAATATGAAAATCACTAGAAAAAGACAGTCTCCCTGGTAAATCCAGAAAAAAGAATATAAATTTAAAAATTGTAAACTATAATCCCAGTGCTCTGTAAGGCTAAGACAGGAGGATGCCAAGTTCAAATCCAGCAACAGCAAGGCCCTGAGCAACTTGGAGATCCTGTCTCTAAATAAAATACAAAATAGGAGTGAGGATGTGGCTCAATGGTTGAGTGCCCATGAGTTTAATCCCTGGTACTCCCCAAATATTTTAGGGTTAACATTTAATCACTAGGCCTTAGTAATTTTTGGTGAGATCTATATATAAATGTCATATGCCAATTCTTATGAATTTATTTTATTTAATTCAAATATTATATAAATATTTTTACAGTATAGGCTTAAATTGATCTATATTATCATGTAAAAAAATAACTTAAAAATTGTTTTAGATGTAGCTGAATGCTTCCAATCCCATTGACTCAGGAGTCAGAGGATTGCAAGGCCAAAGTTCAGTAACTTAGCAATATTTTTCCCCAATATACAAAATGGCTGGTGATATAGTTTAATGACTAAGTGCCCTGGGTTCAATCTGTGGTACAAAGGAAAGGAGGATTTTAAAATTGCCTTGTCTCAACAAAAACAAATGTGAAATTTAAAACCCAAAACTGCATTCTATCACTTTTCTGTGACAACCAGAATCTTCTTTAATTCATTTTAAACATTTGAATCCTATACCATCCAAGTTTTCTAACTCTCAATAAATGGCATGTTTTAATCACGTGTGTCTCCAGGCCATTAGATGAATTTAAGATCAGTGTAGCTGAGGAAAATGCAGTCATACAAACTGGAGTGTGCAGGTGCCATGAATTTGCAGTAATAGTCATGAACTCATGGATGGGTTGTTTATTGCATTGAAACTGTTGGAAAATTGTTTTCTGATGGTAAATTTATATATCAGTATTGGGAAAAAACTTAGATCCTTTCCTGATAGTATGCTTCAAAGAAAGGGACACAATTTCATGCAATAATGAGGAGAACTAATCTTCATACAGGTAGTGGCCAGGAGAAAGCACAGTCTGGTTATTCTGCTAGCTCCAGTTTTGAACCACAATCATCACTAAATGATGTGCATCAATTATATATGGTTAAAGTTATGTAAATGTACCATGGTAGGGTTTTGAAGAAATATCTATAGTAATGTCCCTGCTGAGGTTCCATTGTTGTTAGGAAGCATGCTGGGGAATGGGAATGATTCACAGATGACTGAAATCCTAAGCTATGTACCTTCCCAGCTGTGCACATTATGCCTGGCACAACATGGTCCAGGATATCATGAGACATAACAGAAGCTCTCTGACATCAGGGAGGTAATCTGAGAAACACCCCTCAAACAAGGGTCTACGGAGTGATACTTCCAGCTTGGTCCACAGATGCACTATCGTACTGGGCACTCATGTCCTTTATGCACTGAAGAAATCAAGCTGCCCCCTAGAGTGGGCATTCCGTGTGGAAGGATATGTAAATCACAGGGAATCTAACACAGATTTCTGAAATAGGATACATTTGAAGAATAAGAATATGGTAAGAAGAAGGAGAGGCCAAGTGAGGAGATGAGAAAAAAACAGATCACACATGAAAAAGAAATTTAAAAAAATCAGAAGTTTTGTTTGTTAGAGCTGATAGTAAAGACTATCTTTAGTATCTGGATCCAGGAGGGAGTCCTGTTAGATATGGTGCTGTCACTAAAGTCAGGGGAGGCTGTGTGATACATGCAAAATCATCTGTGTTGCAACCACCTAGTGAGGACTGCTCAGGCAGTGGACACGAGCTGGTGGTCAGGACAGAAGTAGAGAGAATTATAGGAGAAGGACACCCCACTGCAAGTCAGGGTTATTTGGACCCTCTGGGTGGGCACATTCCAGGGTGAAAGTGAGAGGAAGAAACATCTCTTCTCCCATATGCAATCTGAGCACCATCCTGTTCATAACAGAGAGGAAATAGGATCTGTCACCCCTAACAACACATGTGCAGACTTACAGCTTGGGGTTGTCCTCATCACAGAGCTCAGCTTCACCACTACTGCCAACCCTCCCCATGTCCTCTTGGTATTGACTAACAGACAAAAGGGAGATGGAGAATTGAGACAGGTCTTGCTTCAAGCAAGTGGGTTTGGGACTGATATCAGAGTAGGCAGAAAACTCTTACATGTGGCTCTTTGTGTGCTGGGAATCTATGAAGAGCACTAGGAAGAAATGACTGACACCACAGAGAGAGCAACACCATCACCCAGCCCCTCTGCTGCAAAACACACCCTCCAGTAACACAACGAGCAAACCCTGGGCAAGACTTGACTGAATGAATGGCAGCTCGTTGTGAGAAGTAGATATGAGAACCATGGCTTGCTTTTATAAATTGTCAGGGTTTTAAAATACAGCTCAGGATTCACACTTACATCTATACTATTTATATTACTATCATTTTAAATTTCTCCTGAGAAAAGCAACGAGAAGAGAAATTGTTCTTTAAAGTCAAGAAAGATGAAGCCCCAGAGGTGCTGCTCTGTGGGCACAAGTGCATGGAGTACTGCATACAGGGCATAGGTTAATGGCGTCTGCGTGGCAGGCCACTCCCCATGCTAGGTATGTGAGTGGCAAACTGCTTACCCCGTCGGCACAGCTCTGGGCACGAAGCCATGTGTTGCACACCCACTCTTTGATTGTTCACCACAAGGACAGTTAGCAAACATTACATTGGTGGCTGTCTATATTTTGCTTAAGCACTGCCTGAGTACATATACATAGTAACTGCACAATAAAATCAGGCCAGCTTCCTGATTGTCTCTAGAGGTCTTGATTAGAGACTCCACACCCACACTCTCCTCTACTCTGTTCTGTGGAGCTCCTCAGGGATGAGAGAGCCCATGCATTTCTCTGCAGACCCCAATCTCTCATTACTGGGACACCCACAGGCTCCTGCAGGAGGGTCTGTTTTCCCTGACTGATATTGCGATGGAAGAGTCAAGTTCTCCTTTCACCTTTTCTGCTTTATCTTGTTCTGTGTGTCTTAGGGTCATATTTATCTGTGCAGGCTAATGACATGAGAAATTGAATTTTGGAAAAAAATTTGAAAGTGCCCAGGACAGGATGGATTTCAAGTGTCCTGATTGTTCCTCTAAGCAAAATTGAATTTACACATTTCCATTATTAGATATTACAAAAGGTTTTTAGTGATTAAAACAGAATGGACTAATACATAAAAATATTCTTCCAAATTCTTATGAATTATATTCATAAGCCTATAATTTGGCACCATGAATTGGAACTTACCAGCACATTTATTTGATTTTCTAAAATATTTAATGTACTTCCTTCTGATCACGGTCCCTTGTTGACATTTACCAACTGAAAGTTCTTAACCATGTGAGATTCCATTCTATAAAATGAGGTTTTGAACATAGAACCTCATTTCCCTCTAAAGATTTCAAAATGTACAATTACTCAAACCATAATTGTTCTATGAGTTATGAAGATGACCAAAGCAAGATTATCAATCAAAATATTAAAACTTATTAATTCCCTGGTAATAAGTATACAAATTGTAGTGTTTAAAATTTCTACATGACATACCATATGTAAGTTATGTCCCATGAAGTTATTAAATTGAAAAATGAAGAAGTAAAACTGACATTCCCTATAAGAAAAATTGACTCATTTTAGCAGGATCTCAAAGAAGAAAACATCTTTAGAAGACAATATCCTCATTGCACCATATAGAACATGGTCCTCTGGGCTTATTAGAACTGTTGGAGCCCAGAGGACCATGTTCTGTATGGTGTAATGAGGATATTGTCTTCTAAAGATGTTTGCTTCTTTGAGAAGCAAAGAAGCTACTGGGAAAGCTCACTAGTAGACTGAATTTCCTCCTCCAATGCCCTTTTTACAATCCACACTAACTCTGCATCTGAGGACACAGAGGTACTTTGTCATCTGAATAAGCTGAGCAGAGCACCAACACTTGTAAGTTTTATGGAAAGGATGTGTTTAAGTTCTGTCTCTGCAGATTTGTAATTTTAATGTCTGTAGAAAGGCAAGAAGTTCCCACTGGAGAACACAGAACTGTGGCTGCCCCAGTGGGACATGTCATCTCTCTCAATTTTATTGTCTTCTCTGATGGATAACAGCAATCCAAGAGGTCTGGGCTTCAAATTCTTAAAGTTTCCTGGACACATCTGGAAAAGGATCTTGATTGAGATTATTTTCTCATGCTGATAAGGAAACTTAAATTACTCTAATTCTGGTCCTAAAATCAAATTAGTCCATACCTGTTCCACAACTTATAATGCCTCTACTTTGATGTGAGGGACTCCTGGCACCCCCATAATTTCCCTGAAGACCTGAAGTGTGTGATGGGCCCCTCTTTTCTAGTTTGCACATGGACCACACCTTCTTGGGGGTAGTGATGGTTTGTTAAGTCATCCTTTCCAAAGTGACAGTCCTGTGGCTCAAGCTCTAAGTGAAATATTAAAATTAAGAAAAGAAGAGGAAGACCTATAGGTCACATGTTGTAGAAATCACAGGCAGATGGAATCTAGTCAGAGCTGAGGCAGAGTCCGAGCTGGAGTCCACTCCAAGAAACCTACATGATCAACTCCACCTTCTCTGAGAGAAAACCATGTAAAAAGCAGGATCAGTCTCCTGGGTACTGTATATAAATATATATATATAAAAGCATTAAAGTGCTATATTAAAAAGGATCCACATTATTTGGAGTCAAAAGAAAAGACAGTTATTTCAAGCAGACCCACTTATGTTCCATTTGTAGAAATCAGAAGATAGTTCTTGAACACTGCCATTATCAACAAGTGAAGGGTTAGGACAAGCATGATAATGAATGAAACATTTGTTTTTTCTAGAGGTAACTGGAAACTTGGACTAAATGGAAATATATAAAATGAAAACTCATATCCACATACAGAAATTCCACATGGATGGGATGAGGGAGGTTGGAAAACTGAAGAAGAAAGTCACAATAATTGCCAAAGCATGAGACCTCCAAAGCCACATGAGAGGGAAACACAAAACAGGAAAAGAGTGCAAGTCATTGAACAAGTATTTCAGCATATGAACAGGTAGGAAAGACACATCAAGGGCGGAGTAAAAGTATCCCCTCATGCAGCCCCCAACCTGGACCACATGAAATTTTGTGCCTTTGGTGAATTAGGCTCTGCCTTATTCCCTGGCATAGCCAATTAATCACCAAGGTGCCACCTTGAATACTGTCCCTCATATACACTCACCTCCTGGGAGGCTTCTGAATGAGGCATGGCAGAGGGTTGGCAAGTACTCCAAAGTTTGTGGAGCCAAGAAGAGCTGTTTGGAGAGGTGGAGAATTGCAGACCACACCTTTGTTGTAATGTGGACTTGCTGTGTAATTCGGTGCTGTTGAGTCCAAACTCTTTGTGTAAGTTGCCCTGATTTTTAATAAAGAGGAAAATAATTTCATCTCTAATTGTGAGGATTAGGCCAAAACATACTGAACAAGTGGGTTCCAACCAGTTAAAGAAGGCTCTCTAGGGAGCTGGGCATGGTGGTATTTGCCTGTAATCTCAGCAGCTTGGAAGGCTGAGGAAGGAGGATCATGAGTTCAGAGCCAGCAACAGTGAAAAAATTTACTAAGCAGATCAGTGAGATCCTGTCTCTACATAAAATAAGGATAGGGATGTAGCTCAGGCATTGAGTGCCCCCAAGTTCAATCTTCATCATCGTACCCCCCCCCCCAAAAAAAAGAAGTATTTCTGAGGAGTGAGTCTCAGGCTTTGGATTTATAACAGCTTTCATGGAGGTTCTAAAGTGTAGAACTAGTATAGAATAAGTGTTATGGGCCAAGCTCTGGGATGGATGTGCATGCATTTGAATCCAGGCATTTATATATATTTATATATATACTATAGATTTGATGTCGATCTACTGATGGAATATTTCCTACCAAAGGCAAGTATGTGCTTTAGTTAAAGTCTGAAATAGTAGATATATAATTTAATAATCTGCAGCTACATATTGAAAAATAACAGTCATCAGAAAATCATGTATGTGAAGCTAGATCATTTCATGACTCTTTAGAACATGTAGATCTATAAGGCAAGATAGTAAGAGAAACAATAAAACAGAAACATTTATGAACTTGGGATGCCATTTTAAAATCTGAGGTGAATGTTGGTCCAAAATCTGACTTCCATAACAAGACCCCTACAGCACAAAAATTAAAAATCAAGAATAAATAATGGGGATATATTCAAACTAAAAAGCTGCTTCTCAGCAAAAGAAACAATAATGTGAAGAAAGAACGTACAGATTTTATACAAATCTTTACCACACGTAATTCAGAAAAAGCACTAATGTCTAGGGTATATAAAGTACTCAAAATTAACACAAACAACAACAAAAACCAATTAACAAATGGACTCAGTAACTGAACAGACAACTTCACAGAAAATATAAACCATTAACAAATATATGAAAAAAACATTCCACCCATCTAGCAATTAGGAAAATGTAAATCAAAATTACTTTAAGATTTTATCTCACTTCAGTCAGAATGGCAATCATCAATAATACAGGCAACAATAAATGTTGTTGAGGTTGTGGGGGAAAAGGAACACTCACACATTGCTCATGAGATTGACTCCAAATTGGTGCAACCACCATGGAAAGCAGTATGGAGACGCCTTGAAAAACCAGAATGGAAACATCATTTGACCCAGCTATCCCTCTCTTCAGACTATACATAAAGGAAATTAAAAAAAGCATACTACAGGGACACAGCCGCACCAATGTTTATAGCAGCACAATTCACAATAGATAAACGATAGAACCAACCTATGTTTCCTTCAACAGATGAATGGATAAATAAAATGTGATATATATTATTTCCCCCACCAGTGGAATATTACTTAGCTTTAAAGATGAATGAAACTATGCCATTTGCTGGAAAAAGAATAGAGCTGAAGAATACCATGCTAAGTGAAATAAGCCCCCCCCCCACAGACACACAAACACAAAGGCCAAATGTTCCCTCCAATAAGTGTATGCTAATTCACAATGGGGGTGGGGAAGAATAGTTATTTAGATTAAGTAGAGAGGATTGCAGGGAGGGGAGGGAATATGGGGATAGAAATGATAGTAGAATGAAACAGACATTACATATAATACATAATATATATAGATGCTAAAGCACTCAACAAGGGGGGGGGGAGAGAATAGAAATTCAGTGGATTAGACAAAGTTGGATTGAAGGGAAGAAAAGGGAAATAGGAGTACAAATGACAGTAGAATGAATCAGACACAACTTTTCAATGTTTATATATAAATACACCACCAGGGAAGGTCCACACCATGTACACCTCAAGAATGGATTGCTAACTAAAATGAGTTTTACTCCATGTATAATATGTCAAAATTTGCTCTACTATCATGAATACCCAAAAAGAGTAAGAAATTTTAAAAATGACAAGGGAAAATTTGTATACCAAGAAGGTTTGTGAGTTAAAACCTCTTCAATGAATGGTAATGTCATTAAGGTTAAATAAAAGTATAAAAGAGTACCTTGAGCCCATACAAAACAACAATGGTAAATAGAGTTGCCCAAGTCAGTCTGCACAAATAGCTATAATCACAAAATTTTTGGTTTACAACTCTTTTCTATTTGTTTTACAAAGCAGCACAAGAACAATACTTACAAGTTGAGCAGAGAGGAAACATTACATAGCAGTGTTATGAATACTATGAATAGTGCTGTGTGCACTCAAAGCATTCTCAACTTCCTCCCCCATGCAATAAAAAATCATGCAGTTGAAAGGTGCACTACTTACTGATTAGATAACACATTCATGTGTTTGTGACATTCAGTTTGTGGGCAGCTGCTCAACTTGGCAGGTCAGATCCAATAGATAAGGAAGACACTCTCTTCACACAAGACAGTGTTTCCTTGAGTAATACTATGAAAGCAAGAGAGAAAGCAAAAGGGAAAGACACAGGCAACTGTATTGCCAGACTAGGAAAACCCAACCACTGAACCTATGTACTGAAGAGTCCCAAAGAGCTTTTCAGGGTCCTAACTGGGAAGTGCTGGGCAGAGCATCCTCTCCAGAGGCGACAGTCTGAAGTCTTGTTCTACCTTGTATTGAAAGTGAAGCCAAAGAAATACAAGTTAGAACAAAGAAAACTTCATTGTATCATGTTGCATGACCTGGTGATCCCCTGAAGAACACCAAGTCGTCCCAAGAACAGGTCAGATACTAGAGAAGGGAGTGAGAGCCTTGAGATGACTAAATAAATTGAGATTCCAATGAGTGAGCCACCCAGCCAGATGCATTGAGAAATCAGCATTCTTTATCTGTTTCATTAAGGATTGCAGACATCATTCAATCAAGAAAAGGGAAGATCTTTAGTATTTTCCTTAGACCTCTAGGACTGAAACTTCCCTGCTGGCCTTATAAACAGTTTAAACTCTCATATGTAAAATGAAGCCAGTTTTCTGCATAAAATAATGTGGAGATAAGCATGAAACCTAGATATTTACCCTTTGGAATAAAGAATGGTGTGAATATAATTCTCCTAGAATGTATCATTATATTTCAATATTTATTTTCCCAAATAAAGTTAAATGAAATGTTGGTGAGTGGTGTTTTGTTGACCCAAAAGGCTCACATATGCAGAGAATATTGTGTTTTTACTTTTTGAACAGGACTTGTAGATGAGAGTCTAGAGGTTTATTTCAATCAAAATTGTGTTTCTCTCTCTGTGACATCATGGGCTCTTGGAGCTGTAACATCTGAGTAGGAACAGGATTAGTTTATAGTATCTTATAATTACTGGGTTGCAGAGGGTTCTGGGAGACCATGACACATGCTATCTATCGTATAATCCAATAAGTATAACAAGCATTATATTGTAAATTATTAAGTAGAACCAAAGGGTCTACAAAATCTAAATATATAAAGAAATAAAAAATGTGGGGACATAAATGCTCCTATAGTATGTCTTTTTCTTTTTACAGTCATCATTTTACATGTTTCTAGTTACACTTTTCTACTGGGTATCCAAAACTAAATAGGTGGTCCCAAATTGTGATGTTTTTCCTATACTAAAGGCGACTATAGTCACCTCAGTGATGAACGTCATAGAATTCATGAGGAACTGCATGGTTTCTTCAGTCCAAGAGTCAGGATGGGCCTATGGACCGTGTGGATTCCCCAGGAAACATTAAGACTCTTTCCCCCTTCAGTAACCCTCCTTTATTGCCTGAATACGAACGTTGGCTCCTAGTCTCTTGGGTCTTTCTCCTCTCCCTGATTGGGAGCTTGTATAACTCTCTGGAGTTGTAGATCCCTTAGGGTGTACTGCTACTCTATAAGGTGAAATGTTAAACTCATAATTCAAACTAGGGATATCTGGGCATTATTTTAGTATCCCTAGGTCCTTCCTGTAACTCTCTTATTTTTCCCATAATTACAAACAAGAGAGTATATAATTTACATAAATAATATTCTCCAAATAATACTTGATTAAACATATGAAATAATTAGTGGAGATGTTACAGCATTATTTACCCAATAGAATGTTGTACTATTGCATCGATAAATTAGCAAAGTGAATCGTGGGAGATGTGTGACCTAATAACATCATTAAATGCATGACAAGGTTTACATTAAGAAATTCACACTTTATTTAGTAACAAATTGCATCTATAATGAAATATAATAATGCTCTGTAAAACGGGCATGGTGGACCATGTCATGACCCTAGGGACGTAAGAATCTTTGCAAGTTCAAAGTCAGGCTCCATAACTTAGTGAGGCCCTATACAATTTAGCAAAACCTATCTCTAAATAAAAAAGAAAAAAACATCTGAGGATGTGGTTTTCTGATTAAGTGTCCCTAAGTTTAAGAGGCTCTTAAAATTTTAATTTTAAATTTCATATAAATCTTAAGAGACGTCTGAAATAATAAACTCTGAGAATTATTATTTCTCCAGATGTGAAAAATGTGACTCCTTAGTAATTGTTGATTTATACTAAAATTATATCCTTAGAGGGATGCACAATTCTATACTTGTATTTCCTCATTTCTACAATATCAGCTAAAGATGTTAAGAAAATTTTCAGCAAATCTCAAAAGCAATTACCCATTTTCTACATTTAAATGATTTTTTTCCCTCCTAGGTCCCAAACACTTCAAGGGATGGGATATAGATAAGAAACTTACTACAATCTTTATATTTGTCAAGGTGTTTTTGTAAATATTTTGCTGTTATCTAAGGTACACACTTTGGACGAATGCTACTCCACATTTGCTACAGATATGAGGTCAGAAATTCAAAAACGTCTGAAATTTGAATACAGTCTTGGACACATTCTTTGGGTTTCTATATGCTATAAATCCTGCAGTGTTTAAAAATGTTTGATCAATGCCCAAAAGCTTTGCAAAATTTTTTCCACACGTCCTCTCACTCGTATGAATTGTAAGGTGTTGAGTAGGGTGTGAACAACTATTGGAGACTCTGTCACCTATTTTACATTTATATAATTTCTGTGCTATCATATCGCTGGTGTGAAATAGTGTTGAACTCCTGTGAAATAGGGTTGATTCATCCTTAAAGACACTGATGCAATGTTTTCATTATAAAACTTCTCTCCAGTATAAAATCTATAATGTTTACTAAGATGTGATCTTCAATATTAAAAGCTTTGCCATTCTTCACATTTATAGGACTTCTCTCTAGTATGGGTCCTCTGGTGTCAAGTAAGTGATGATTGTTGATTTAAATCTTTGCCACATTCTCTACATTTGTAGGGCTTCTCTCCAGTGTGGATTCTCAGGTGCCGAGTAAGTACTATTTTTTGATGAAAACTTTTGCCACATTCTTTACATTTGTAGGGCTTCTCTCCAGTGTGGATTCGCTGGTGCTGAGTAAGCGATGATTTTTGACTGAAACTCTTGCCACACACTGTACATTTGTATTGCTTCTCTCCAGTATGAATCCTGTTGTGGTAATAGAGATGTGAGTTTGTATTAAAACTTTTGCCACACACTTTACATTTGTAGGGCTTATCTCCAGTATGAATACTTTTGTGCCAATTACGCTGTGAGATGCTATTAAAAGCTTTGCCACATTCTTTACAACTGTAGGGCTTCTCTCCAGTGTGAATTCGCTGGTGCTGAGTAAGTGATGATATGTGATTAAAACTCTTGCCACATATTTTACATTTGTAGGGCTTCTCTCCAGTATAAATCCTGTTGTGGCAATAGAGATGTGAGATGCTATTAAAAGCTTTGCCACATTCTTTACACTTGTAGGGCTTCTCTCCAGTGTGGATTCACTGGTGATGAGTAAGTGATGATTTTTGACTGAAACTTTTGCCACACAATTTACATTTGTATGGCTTCTCTCCAGTATGAATCCTGTTGTGGCGATCAAGATGTGAGTTTATATTAAAACTTTTGCCACATACTTTACATTTGAAGGGCTTCTCTCCAGTATGAATACTTTGGTAATTTTTAAGGCTTGGTTTTTGACGGAAACCTTTGCAAAATTGTTTACATATGTAGGGCATCACTCCACGGTGTGTCCACTGGTGACAAATACGATTGGAGCTTTTATTAGAAGTTTTGTCACATTCTTTGCATTTGCATGGCATATCTTCTGTATGAACACTGTGATGTTGAGTAAAGTTTTTGAGTGCATTGCATTCTTCACATTGGTAGGTCTTCTCAGCAGAATAAATATTTTGGTGTTGAGTAAGGGTTGAAAACCTTTTTAAGTCTTTCCCACACTTTTTACATTTACAGGTCTCTCTTTCAGTATAAATCCTCTGATACTTAACAAGTTGTAACTTTTCACTAAAAGTTTTTTCACATTCTTTAAATTTGTAGAATTTATCACTGTCATAGTATCTGCTGTGTTTAAAAAATATAGCAGAGCATTTGCCTGCTCAATATCTTCTATAGTTATTGGGCTGTCTTTCTCTATAAATTTTCTTGTATTAAGCAAGCTCTGCACTGTGGTTAAGAGCCCTTTCACATATCTTACACTTGCAGGTTTTGTCTTGGCTATGAATATTTTAATGAATACTAGTTTTTGATCACTGAAACAAGACTTTCCTACATTTTTCATCTTGGTAAATTTTCTTTAGAAAAGAACTAGGATTTCTCTATAGTCATAATTTTTATCACCAATGTAAATATACTGGTCATTACTCAGGGTAGAGACATGGCTTATTGTGTTACTTATAGCATTATCTATATAGTGCACTTTCCAGAAATCTGTATCAGAATTGTCATTGAGCAATAGTGGGGAAGTAGAAATTTTTCTACAATTTTTAATATTTTGTCCATTTGGGCACAAGGAGAAATTCATCTTTTGTTTCAGAAAAATGGACATTTTATAAAGAAACTCCCAAAAGGTTCACTTTTAGAAATATCTTTTCTGTGTAAATGTTTGACTGGAATTTTAACTCAGTGCTACTTTTATAATTGGCCAAGTTAAAAACTGATGCATGGACTAGATTTCAAATTTTCCACATTGCCTTTCAGTTCAAAAATGGCTATGGATTTATTCTTAAAATACATATAAAACTCCTCAAAATAATTGGAATACATTGAATTTTTGTTTCAGATATTAATTTTCTCTGGTGTCTTTTGACCATAAAATTTTTATCATAAATAGGGACTACTGATTGATTTTGTCTATTACAATACAATTTTTGAACTTTACTCTCACCTATATTTTCCCATTGTTTTCTTGGTTGTAAATAGTCAAAGTCCCACTTTCCATATCTTCCTTCTCTCTCTTTTATTACCTGCTCTGGTAAAATTTCTCGAGGATGATGAGAAGTCATGGCTGTAGTAAATAAAAATAACAAACATGTTTACTTACTGTACTGGGCTGAGTATATTTTCCAAACCTAAGAAATTACAGAAAAAATAACATCAGCAGGGGAGTGGATTATTAAATCTAAGTCCATCATTACTGTAGAAATATATAAATCAAATAAAAATACACAAAGAAAATTACTTTGAAGATTTTCCTAATCATCTTTGTGTTCACGGTATCCAAGATGAGTACATTATTATGAAGAGTAATATAGCAGAGAAAAATATATTGTGTTACACAAATATTTTCCTCCTTTAGAATATATTTTAAAAATCTACCCACTTACTCTGTTTCATTAAAGATAAAAATATGAAACATGTGAATATTTGGGGACTGTTCAAAAAGGGCTTCCTGCTTACCAACAGAAAAAAATGGCAAAATCAACTGTAAGCAAAGTTAGGAATTACTCAAAGGGAATAGTTAATTATGACTTAAAAGAAGTTTACTGAACTAAACCAACACACAAAAAACAGAATAAAAATTAGTCAAGAAATGTTAATAGTAATAAGCAGAAAATGTATGTTTAAAGACTTTCTTTAGAAAGCTTCTGAAAGAGTCAGGGGTGGTTTTACATAGCAACATAGGAGGTTGAGCTACAGGATCAAAATTTGAAGGCCAAAGTAAAAAATGCAAAGTGCTAAATCGCCCTTTAGTTCTCTTTCCAGTACTAATAAACACACCTCGGAAAATAGAAAAAATGAAACATCCAAGCAGCTCAGTTTTCTCCAAGTTGTAAAGACTCAAAGTAGGTTTTAATCCAAGTTTAAAAACTCAGAATACTGAGAGGATCCAAGAGAAAAAGATGGGTCACCTAGAAATGTGTAACCATATAATTGTGAAATCCTTAGTCGAATCTTCACAACACAGGAAGGAATTCGAGTCTATCTATATTCAAAGGATGAAAGAATAAAATTATCAAGCAAGACATTACAGTCAAGCTACTACCTTTCAAAAGAGAAGGAAAATGAAGACTTTAAACATATAAAAATAGACACACTATTCATCATCACTGGATCTGTTCTCTAAAAAGTACTAAAGGTAATCTTTCATAGTAAAATGTAAGTGCACAGCATCGTAAGTTATATGAAATTTTAAACATTTCTTGGCAAAAACAATTCTATTTTATTGTAATGATGGGTCATAAAACATGTAATTTTGCAGTAGAATTTGAAAGAAAAAAAGCATAACAACAATACTGTTAATAGGCATAAATACATGTAACAATGGTATAATTTTAAAAGGACACATAAATATATTCAGTTTTTTAATAAGGTGAAGTCAAGTTGATACTCAAACAAAGTATGAGAAGGAGATTCTTCATTTTTAGAGCTTTTTGTTGGCAAATGCAAGATTACAAAATTCTGATCAAAACAAAACTTTGCTATCTGAATTAACTCTAAATATTGCAACTGTAGGTAGTCTACAGGATATCCTAAATCTAAGAACACACACATACTGAAAGCAAAAGAATATAATAATGACACATACAAAAGTGATCGAACAAAACCTGGGCTGTCTAAATTATAGTACACAAAACATAGTTTAAGACATTTATAGGACATAGAAGACATTTTAAATTAAAAATAACTTTGAAAAGGGGCAAAAGAGAGAAAAGGACCCTTTCCCTAGATTTTGAATTAAGAGTAAATACATTCGCTACGTACTTCATACTTCCCAAACACACAAAGAAAACACTGAGAGGGTTGAATGAAAACAAAGAATCACTGTCATACTAAGAGACATCAATCCCACTTACTGAAAAGGAAAATACAGTGAAGCAAAATGGTAATTGCAAAGCATAAGACTTTGAAAATATTTTGAAACTACTATAGACTTATAGAATCCCTGTTCTTAATCACAAGTGGGATATTATGCTGGTTAGAACAATTTTATATATTAAAACAAATGATAATAAATATTTAAGTGATAGTTATTTTGTAACCAACATGGAATAAATATTTGAAGTGAAAAATGGTAGGGATTTTCAAAAATCCCTAAATATGTGTCAGTTGATTGAACACTCTTGGGCATGCTGTTGTTCAAAATTGAAAGATTAAACTTAAAGATGTTTATACTACTTAAAGTTAACTAGAGGCTCCATGTAGTATTCATCAACCTCCTACTGTTAAAAAAAAATTGCAGAGAAATCTATCCTTTAAATTGTATGAATATCTTCCAAAATACAAATAAGAGCATTTTTTCATGTACTTGTTGATTGATTGTATGTCCTCCTCTGTGAAGTGTTTGTTCATGTCCTTGGCCCATTTGTTGATTGGGTTGTTTGTTTTCTTATTGTCTAATTTTTTGAGTTCTTTGTATACTCTGGATATTAGGGCTCTATCTGAAGTGTGAGGAGTAAAAATTTGTTGCCATGATGTGGGCTCCCTATTTACCTCTCTTATTGTTTCTCTTGCTGAGAAAAAACTTTTCAGTTTAAGATAGTCCCATTTGTTGATTCTTGTTATTAACTCTTGTGCTATGGGTGTCCTGTTAAGGAATTTTGAGCCCGTCCCCACAATCTGTAGATCGGAGCCAACTTTCTCTTCTATAAGACAGAGAGTCTCTGATTTGATATCTAGCTCCTTTATCCACTTTGAGTTGACTTTTGTGCATGGCGAGAGTAGGGGATTCAGTTTCATTTTCTTGCATATGGATTTCCAGTTTTCCCAACACCATTTGTTGAAGATGCTATCCTTTCTCCATTGCATGTTTTAAATGTTACAGCATTCAATTGTAAATGCAAACATGGAGTCAGGTAGACGGAGTTCTTATTGAGTGTGGCAATAAGCCCTCATATCAATAGCAAATTAAAAACATTGCACACCAGTGTTCTTACATTGTTATTCAACAGAGCCATCATGGGGGACACAAACCAAATATCCCTTGAAAAGAAAGATGAGCCATATTGGAATATAGAAACTATAAAACTTTGCAAAGAATTTATTCTAATTATATATTTTACAAAATGTATGTACACTAGGTTAACTGAAATGTCACAGAAAGAATACTGCAGAATTCTATGAACATAACATCTCTAAATTAAAAATGAAGCTTTCTGAAAAAAAGAGAATACTTTTGTGATGAGGAGACAGAAATAAGCCGTTGCTTCCTAGGCATTTTTTTTTTGAGATGTAAACTTTGTAGAGATATATTGCATAACAATTTGCATTACTGTTACTGAACTGTATATTTAAAATTGTGGAGACAGTAAGTTTTATTTTGTAGTTTTGATTACAATGAAAATTAAAAGAAAGAGAATTGCAACATTTCTCAAAGCTACATTTAAAATAATGTGGTCTTTATCCTTGAAATAAGAACAAGCTCATCAATATACAAACGATGAGCAAGCATGTAATCTCAGCTACTAGGAAGTCTGATGCAGGCAAATTGCAAATTCAAGACATCCTCAATAACTTAGTGAGAACCTCTCTCCAAATATGAGTGAAAAAGAGCTTGGGGTGTAGTTCAGCATGAGAGTATCACTTCCATCAATCCCCATTACACTTATACATAGAAAACTTCAATTTCTACATACATGGGCAGAATGAAAAGCCAATCAAGATAAAATACAAAAGTCATCGACAAAAGAGCTTAATATTTATATAAGCAAAAGCACATATAATATTTTTGGCAATACAAACAAGAATCATTCATATCTTAGTTTGTGAAGCAATTAACTGATATGAGGAAACCCAGTCCTTAACAGGGAACCTACTGTATACAATTTAAAAAAAGAAAAAAAAATCAAATTGTAAATATCTACCAATGTATTATTTTACAAATCCTCTAACTCAAATAAAACTTACACCATCTCTCGAAACAGCAGTCTTTGTCCAACTTGACATTCATTCCATGGCAGATAATTTCACAGAAAATCCATTACACATATCAGAAAAAAACACTGATAAGGAAATTTTAGTGAAAAAATGTACAAATAAGATTAGAGAAACTGACTTATGATAGTAATGTATTACAATGGGTGGACCTAGAGGTCTTCACAATGTGCAAATCTTTCCTGTAAATAATGGAAGAAGGGCTGGAGTTGTAGAGTAGTGTTAGAGAGCTTGCCTAGCATGTGTGAGGCCCTGGGTTCAATTCTCAACACCATATATGGATAAATAGGAAATTCATTAACAACTAAAAATATTTTTAAATTATGGAAGAGCTGTCAGATAATATTGACACACACAAGGCAATAGGAGTGTTTTGTTGTTAATTTGAATGTATGGAGAAAAAGCAGGATACTACATAATTTTAAAGCACAAAACACAGGACAGGGTTTTCTATGATAACAAGAGAAAGAATTCAAAGCTTCTCAAAAATATTTTCTTCTGGATAATGTCTCAATGAACCTTTTTGAATTTAGGCTTCCTCCTCTACCTCAACTATGTCCTCTGCTATATGTGGGCCACAGGATTTGACATCACTGCATTCCTCTAAGTCAACCATATATCAAGTGAAAGATATATATCATTCCACCAGAGGAAAACATTAAGGATGAAAAGAAACATCATTAACATTGTCTTGTCAGCACCAAGAACTACCCCATCTTCTTTATTGAAAGCATAAATTGGCAACACATTCTTGTGGAGAAGTTCCCAAAAGATATACTTCAAGGGAAGAAAACTAAATAATGATAATTAGGAATTTTGAAGGAAAGTTATGCTCACCCACAAAGACTAGGTTGCTGTAGGTCTCCAACATCACTTCTCTATATAAATTCTGCTGAGCAGGATCCAGGCATTCCCATTCCTCCTTAGAGAAATCAATAGCCACATCCCCGAATGTCAATGGCTCCTGAAATAAAAATTGCTAGATCAATAGAACATGGACCAAACCATTATTCAGTTTTTAATATGAATTAAGAGTTAGTGGAACTGACTGTCATGTAGGAGAGTGACTTTAATTAAGGAATAAGATACTTTCCATCATCTAATTCAGAGGAAAATACATAAGTCTAAAAACAGTATATATATTCCATATCAGAGTGAAGTGAAGGATATATACCATAACCCAAGTAATGAATAAAAGCCCAACTCCTAACTTTTCTGCCATCAGTGAATGTGAAATTTGGCAGAAATTCCAGATG